>NC_057392.1:36173467-36522260 GCF_019320065.1 Cervus canadensis | reverse complement strand
ATATTGATCTCTTGCCAAATCCATGAACCACGGTATGTTTCTTCCATTGTTTGTGTCCTCTTTGATTTCTTTCATCAGTGTTTTATAGTTTTCTATGTATAGGTCTTTTGTTTCTTTAGGTAGATATACTCCTAAGTATTTTATTCTTTTTGTTGCAATGGCGAATGGTATTGTTTCCTTAATTTCTCTTTCTGTTTTTCATTGTTAGTATATAGGAATGCAAGGGATTTCTGTGTGTTAATTTTATATCCTGCAACTTTACTATATTCATTGATTAGTTCTAGTAATTTTCTGGTAGAGTCTTAGGGTTTTCTATGTAGAGGATCATGTCATCTGCAAACAGTGAGAGTTTCACTTCTTCTTTTCCTATCTGGATTCCTTTTACTTCTTCTTCTGCTCTGATTGCTGTGGCCAAAACTTCCAACACTATGTTGAACAGTAGTGGTGACAGTGGGCACCCTTGTCTTGTTCCTGATTTCAGGGGGAATGCTTTCAATTTTTCACCATTGAGGGTGATGCTTGCTGTGGGTTTGTCATATATGGCTTTTATAATGTTGAGGTATGTTCCTTCTATTCCTGCTTTTTGGAGAGTTTTAATCATAAATGAGTGTTGAATTTTGTCAAAGGCTTTCTCTGCATCTATTGAGATAATCATATGGTTTTTAATCTTTCAATTTGTTAATGTGGTGTATTACATTGATTGATTTGCGGATATTAAAGAATCCTTGCATTCCTGGGATAAAGCCCACTTGGTCATGGTGTATGAATTTTTTAATATGTTGTTGGATTCTGTTTGCTAGAATTTTGTTAAGGATTTTTGCATCTATGTTCATCAGTGATATTGGCCTGTAGTTTTCTTTTTTGGTGGCATCTTTGTCTGGTTTTGGAATTAGGGTGATGGTGGCCTCATAGATGAGTTTGGAAAGTTTACCTTTCTTACTGCCAATTTTCTGGAAGAGTTTGAGTAAGGTAGGTGTTTAGGCTCTTCTCCTAAATTTTTTGGTAGCAATTTCAGCTGTGAACCATCTGGTCCTGGCTTTTGTTTTTTGGCTGGGGAAGAAAGAAAATTTTGATTTACAGCTTTCGATTTCCCTTGCCTGTGATGGGTCTGTTAAGATCTTCTATTTCTTTCCTGGTTCAGTTTTGGAAAGTTATACTTTTGCTAAAGAATTTGTCCATTTCATCCAAGTTGGTCCATTTTATTGCATAGAGCCTGCTGGTAGTGTCTCTTATGATCATTGATTTCAGTGTGTCTGTTGTGATCTCTCCATTTTCATTTCTAATTTTTGTTAATTTGGTTTCTCTCTTTGCTTCTTAATGAGTCTTGCTAATGGTTTGTCATTTTTGTTTATTTTTCAAAAAACCAGCTTTTAGCTTTGTTGATTTTTGCTAATGGTCTCTTTAGTTTCTTTTGCATTTATTTCTGCCTGATTTTTAAGATTTCTTTCCTTCTGCTAACCCTGGGGTTCTTCATTTCTTCCTTCTTTAATTGCTTTAGGTGTAGAGTTAGGTTATTTATTTGGCTTTTTTCTTGTTTCTTGATGTAAGCCTGTAATGCTATGAACTTTCCCCTTAGCACTGCTTTTACAGTGTCCCATAGGTTTTGGGTTGTTGTGTTTTCATTTTCATTCATTTCTATACATATTTTGATTTCTTTTTTGATTTCTTCTATGATTTGTTGGTTATTCAGAAGCGTGTTATTTAGCCTCCATGTGTTTGAATTTTTAACAATTTTTTTCCTGTAATTGAGATCTAATCTTACTGCACTGTGGTCAGAAAAGATGACTGGAATGATTTCAATTTTTTTGAATTTTCCAAGACTAGATTTATGGCCCAGGATGTGATCTATTCTGGAGAAGGTTCCGTGTGCACTTGAGAAAAAGGTGAAGTTGATTGTTTTGGGGTGAAATGTCCTATAGATATCAATTAGTCTAGCTGGTCCATTGTGTCATTTAAAGTTTGTGTTTCCTTGTTAATTTTCTGTGTAGTTGATCTATCCATAGTTGTGAGTGGGGTATTAAAGTCTCCCACTATTATTGTGTTACTATTAATTTCCTCTTTCATATTCGTTAGTGTTTGCCGTACATATTGCGGTGCTCCTATGTTGGGTGCATATATATTTATAATTGTTATATCTTCTTCTTGGATTGATCCTTTGATCATTATGTAGTGTCCTTCTTTGTCTCTTTTCACATCTTTATTTGAAAGTCTATTTATCTGATATGAGTATTGCGCTCCTGCTTTCTTTTGGTCTCCGTTTGCATGAAATATTTTTTTCCAGCCCTTCACTTTTAGTCTGTATGTGTCTCTTGTTTTGAGGTGGGTCTCTTGTAGACAGCATATATAGGGGTCTTGTTTTTGTATCCATTCAGCCAATCTTTGTCTTTTGGTTGGGGCATTCAACCCATTTACATTTAAGGTAATTATTGATAGGTGTGGTCCCGTTGCCATTTACTTTGTTGTTTTGGGTTCACGTTTATACAACCTTTCTGCATTTCCTGTCTAGAGAAGATCCTTTAGCATTTGTTGAAGAGCTGGTTTGGTGGTGCTGAATTCTCTCAGCTTTTGCTTATCTGTAAAGCTTTTGAGTTCTCCTTCATATCTGAATGAGATCCTTGCTGGATACAGTAATCTAGGTTGTAGGTTATTCTCTTTCATTACTTTCAGGACGTCCTGCCATTCCCTTCTGGCCTGGAGGGTTTCTATTGATAGGTCAGCTGTTATCCTTATGGGAATCCCTTTGTGTGTTATTTGTTGTTTTTCCCTTGCTGCTTTTAATATTTGTTCTTTGTGTTTGATCTTTGTTAGTTTGATTAATATGTTTCTTGGGGTGTTTCGCCTTGGGTTTATCCTGTTTGGGACTCTCTGGGTTTCTTGGACTTGGGTGGCTATTTCCTTCCCCATTTTAGGGAAGTTTTCAGCTATTATCTCCTCGAGTATTTTCTCATGGCCTTTCTTTTTGTCTTCTTCTTCTGGAACTCCTATGATTCGAATGTTGGGGCGTTTCACATTGTCCCAGAGGTCCCTGAGGTTTCCTCATTTCTTTTGATCCTTTTTTCTTTTTTCCTCTCTGCTTCATTTATTTCCACCATTTTATCTTCTATCTCACTTATCCTATCTTCTGCCTCCGTTATCTACTCTTGGTTCCCTCCAAAGTGTTTTTGATCTCATTCATTGCATTATTCATTTTAATTGACTCTTTTTTATTTCTTCTAGGTCTTTATTAAACAATTCTTGTATCTTTTCAATCTTTGTCTCCAGGCTATTTATCTGTAACTCCATTTTGTTTTCAAGATTTTGGATCATTTTTATTATCATTATTCTAAATTCTTTTTCAGGTAGGTTCCCTATCTCCTCCTCTTTTGTTTGACTTGGTGGGCATTTTTCATGTTCCTTTACCTGTTGGGTATTTCTTTGCCTTTTCATCTTGTTTAGATTGCTGTGTCTGGAGTGGACTTTCTGTATTCTGGAGGTCTGTGGTTCCTTTTTATTGTGGAGGAGTTACCCAGTGGGTGGGGTTGGACGTTTGGCTTGTCAAGGTTTCCTGGTTAGGGAAGCTTGCGTCAGTGTACTGGTGCGTGGAACTTGATTTCTTCTCTTTGGAGAGCAATGGAGTGCCCAGTAATGAGTTTTGAGTTGGGTCTATGTGTTAGGTGTGACCTTGGGCAGCCTGTATGTTGGTGTTCAGGGCTATGTTCCTGCGTTGCTGGAGAATTTGCGTGGTATGTCTTGCTCTAAAACTTATTGGCTCTTGGGTGGTGGTTGGTTTCAGTGTAGGTATGGAGGCTTTTGGACGGTCACTTATCACTTAAAGTTCCATGTAGTCAGGAGTTTTCTGGTGTTCTCAGGTTTTGGGCTTAAGTTTCCTGCCTCTGGATTTCAGTTTTATTCTTCCTGTAGTCTCAGGACTTCTCCAACTATACAGCTCTGATAATTAAACTTCTAGGTTAATGGCGAAAAGATTCTCCCCCGTTAGGGACACCCATTGAGGTTCACAGAGTTACATGAACAGGAGAAAAGGGAGGAGGGAGATAGAGATGAGTAGGAGGAGAAAAAGGGGGACTCAAGAGGAGAGAGACAGATCTACGCAGCTGTCTGTTCCCAGAGTGTTCTCGTATCTCAGACACCTACAGGGATTCACAGAATTGGATGGGGAAGAGAAGGGGAAAAGAGGAAATAGAGGTGTTCTGAGGTAGAAAACAGAGAGTCAAGATTGGGAGGGAATAATCTTCGGTTTTAAGATAGGGCTTCTCTTTTTTTTTTGTAAGGTTATAGTGTAGTGAAGATGAAAATGAAGAGTAGTAGAGGAGTACTAGAGGACTTTAAAAGAAATAAGAGAAAAAGAAAAATAGAAAATAAAAGAGAAAACGGAAAGGAAAAAAAAAGAAGAAAAGAGAAAAAAAAAGAAAAAGAAAAAAAACAAAAAAAAGAAAGAAAGAAAAAAAAAATTTTTTTTCCCCTAATTAAAAAAATCATAAAAATCTATGAAAATGAAAGTTAAGGAGTAATGGGGGAGTAATAGGGAATTTTAAAGGAAAATAAAAGAGAAAAAATAAAAAAGAAAAATATAAAAAGAAAAAAAATTTTTTTTTTTTTCCTTACTTAGAAAAAATAGAAAAATAAAAAAAAAAGTAAAAATATGTCTAGGAATTTCTCTGGAGCTGTTGCGGTCAGTGTGGGTTCAGCTCAGTTTCAGATAGCTCCTCGTTCCAGCTTGCACTTCTCGATATCTACAGGGCCCTTCCGGTGAAGTCGGTGTTTTCTTCAGGGATTTTAATCTGTTGCACCAGTCCCTTCTGAAGCGGTTCCCTTTGTTTATTTGGCTTCTGTTTGCCGGTCTCTTCAGAGGCTCATTTCCGCCCTGACACAGGCGGGCGGAGGCGGACTCTTATTCAGGTAGCTAGTTCCGTTGCGCTGCTGGGAGGGGCTGACGCTGCGGGGCGGGGCTGGCGCTGCGGGGCGGGGCTGACGCTGCGGGGATGGGCTGGCGCTGCGGGGCGGGGCTGACGCTGCGGGGAGGGGCTGGCCCTGCGGGGGCGGGCTGGCGCTGCCGGAAGGGGCTGACGCTGCTTTCTCCGTCTGCGCTGCTCAGGCTCCCGGCTGTTCTATATGGAGCGCGCCCCGCGCTGCGCGAGGTTCCAGCCCTCGGGTGTTACACAAAAGCGCGGAAGGAAAAGCTGCGCCTGCTCTCTGTGCCTTCCCCATCAGAGCAGTCCAGGCAGCCAGGGGCTTGGTGGGCGCGCTATCCCCAGGTGTGGCGCACCCACTCCCTTCCGCGGACCCAGTCTCAGTTTCCGCTGGCGCCAGGCGGGTGCGCGCGCCTTCCGCCCTCCGCGTCCCCAGCCCCAGTCCCCACCCCGCGCCGGTCGGGTGCCTGCGCCCTGTGTCTCGCCGCGACCTTCCCCTCCCCTCTGCCTCCTGCCTCCGGCGGGGCTGGGCCGGTCCGCAGCCTGCGAGCTCTTCTCGGGACTTTCCCCGTCCCTTTGTTCTGCGAACGGCTGGCAGTGTGTTCCGGCCGGTCAATTTTCTCTCTCTCCTTTGGTCTCCCACAGTTCAAGTTGGCACCTCACAGAAGCTCCCCCCGATTGTCCTCAGGGCACTCAGGCCCGGACCCTAGCCCAAGCAAGGCCGCCCAAGACTCCCTTCCCGGGACGGGTCTCCGTCCTTAGCTCTTTCGTCTCACTTTTTATCTTTTATATTTTGTCCTACCTCCTTTCGAAGACAATGGTCTGCTTTTCTGGGCGCCTGATGACCTCAGCTAGCGATCAGAAGTTGTTTTGTGAAGTTTGCTCTGCATTCGGTTATTCTTTTGATGAATTTGTAGGAGAGAAAGTGGTCTCCCGGTCCTACTCCTCCGCCATCTTGGCTCCTCCCCCTGAATATATTTTTTAAAGATGAGGAAACAGTAGAATATAGTCTTTAAGTAATAGGCTGTAGTCTCCTAATATCAAGTTCTGCCACTTATTAAGTCTATTACCTTGAGACAGTTTCTTTTCTTAGAACACCATTTTCTGCCTTTATAAAATGATGATAATGATGCAAATAACACTACCTTATATGGATGATGTATATATTAAATTATATGTGCAGGACTCGGCAAATCACTTAGTGGGGTTTAAATAAATGATAGTTCTTGTTACCTTTTTTTTTTTTTTTTCTGAATGCTCTTTGCTTGGTTATACTTCTTAATCCTTATTGTAGAAAATAATTTTCCTTTCTTATAATGCCTTTTTCTAATTTTGGTATGAATATTTAATAGTCTTGTATAATCAGTTAAGGTGCTTTTCCAGTTTTTGCAGTATAGTTTTTATAACAGACTGTACTGATTTTTGAAGGTTTATTAAGTGTTGCCTTTAAATGTACTTGGACTTGTGTAGGTGCCTGTGTGTATGTGTTTATCTAGATTTCTAACAGCTTAGGTAATATTTTAATTTATAAAAATCTATTCAGGTTTTCTAATTCCTCTCAAGCTAGTTTCATTTTCAACAAAAGTGTCCTTTAAGTTTTAAAATAGCTTTAATAATTGGTTCAAAGAGATGGTATAAAGTTGTTCATGTACATGCATGCTCAGTCGCTA
Source organism: Cervus canadensis (assembly GCF_019320065.1). NCBI lineage: Eukaryota > Metazoa > Chordata > Mammalia > Artiodactyla > Cervidae > Cervus > Cervus canadensis. Next base: position 36,515,683 of record NC_057392.1, on the reverse strand, counting down.
AGTCATGTCCGACTCCTTGTGACTGTAGCCCACTAGGCTCCCCTGTCCATGGCATTTCCCAGTCAAGAGTACTGAAGTGGGTTGCCATCTCCTTCTCCAGATCTTCCTGACCCAGGGATCAAGCCCATGTCTCCTGAATCTCCTGCACTTCAGTTGTGTCAGACTCTTTGGGACACTATGGACTGTAGCATGCCAGGCTCCTCTGTCTATGGGATTCTCCAGGCAAGAATATTGAAGTGGGTTGCCAGGCCCTCCTCCAGGGGATCTTCCCAACCCAGGGATTGAACATGTGTCTTCTGTATCTCTTTGCATTGGCAGGCAGATTCTTTACCACTGAGCCACCTGGGAAGCCCTTGTGAAAGTGTGAAAGTGTTAGTTGCTAAGTCATGTCCGATTCCTTGTGACCCCCTGACTGTAGCTTGCTAGGTTCCTTTCTCCATGGGATTTCCCAGGCAAGAACATGGGAATGGGTAGCCATTCACTTCTCCAGGGGATTTTACCAATGCAGGGATTGAACTCCGGTCTTCTGCATTGCAGGCAGATTCTTTACCATCTCAGCCACCATAGAATCCCTTATGGATATATAAGGGAAGCCTTTATAGATGCATAAATTTTATATTTTTATATTTATACATTATATATATACATTTATATTTATGTACCATTGTATAGCAATATTGCTATTCGTTCATCTGTCAGTGGACATTTAGGTTGCTTCCATGTCTTCGCTATTGTAAATAGTGCTGCTATGAATATTGTGGTGCATGTATCTTTTTGATTAGAGCTTTTGTCCTTTTTTTTTTCCATTTATTTTTATTCGTTGGAGGCTAATTACTTTACAATATTGTAGTGGTTTTTGCCATACATTGATATGAATCAGCCATGGATTTACATGTGTTCCCCATCCCGATCCCCCCTCCCGCCTCCCTCTCCATCCCATCCCTCTGGGTCTTCCCAGTGCACCAGCCCTGAGCACCTGTCTCATGCAACCAACCTGGGCTGGTGATCTGTTTCACCCTTGATAGTATACTTGTTTCAATGCTGTTCTCTCTGAACATCCCACCATCACCTTCTCCCACAGAGTCCCAAAGTCTGTCCTGTACATCTGTGTCTCTTTTTCTGTTTTGCATATAGGGTTATCGTTATCATCTTTTTAAATTCCATATATATGCGTTTGTATACTGCATTGGTCTTTATCTTTCTGGCTTACTTCACTCTGTATAATGGGCTCCGGTTTCATCCATCTCGTTAGAACTGATTCAAATGAATTCTTTTTAATGGCTGAGTAATAGTCCAGTCTTTTCTGGGCATCTGCCTATGAGTGGGATTGCTGGATCATATGGTAGCTCTATTTTTAATTTTTTAAGGAACCTCCATACTGTTCTCCATAGTGACTGCACCAGTTTACATTCCTGCCAACAGTGTATGAGAGGATTCCATGTTCTTCATACCCTCTTCAGCATTTATTATTTGTAGACTTTTTGATAATGGCCATTTTGACTGGTATGAGGTTATATCTCATTGCAGTTTTTGATTCTGATATTCTCACTTTTAAAATGACATTTTCTTTGACTATATAAACTATGGTACTTATTTTCCCTCAATACTTTGAAGATACTATTCCACTGTTTTCTAGACTCTGTTGTTGCTGTTGAGATGTTAAGTATCAGTTTAGTTGAGCTTTCTCTATAGATAATTTGTCCTTACTCTGTCTTTGGCAATTGTACAGATTGTGGATTTTTTGACTCTAAGATTCATTCTTTTCTCTTCTTCCTGGTTGTTCTTGAAGAAAGCTGACAATTCGGGCTGAATTTCCAGGTTCCAAAATCAGTTTTGTTCTGCCTGGGCTCATCCAATGGGAATCATTGGTAACTGACTGGAGGTCAACTTGAGTTACATTTCCAAGTACTGCTACTTCTCTGTGGTGACCCAACTGGTTCATCAGGACTCCATATTTTACCCCTCCATCCCTTGCCATTGCTAAAAAATTTCTGGGTTGTGTCACTATACCTTGGTTCACTTATCAGCCTCTTCTGCATACATCATATTATTCTCATTTTAAACACTGTGAGTTGTGTTTTCTTTGATTGGATCATCAGTGATACAGTGTTCTAGATTTCATTATAATGTCTCTAGGTTTGAATTTATTTTTAATTATTATTCTTAAGACTTGCTTTATACATCTAGTGTTTCATATCTTTCTCAGTTTTGGAAAGGGCCCATTATTGCTTGAGATATTGTCCTTTTGTCTTTATTTTCTCATTTCCAACTAAACTTTAGACATATGTTAGATATCTATATTCTGTTCTTCGTATTTCTTAATCTCTTTGCTTAAATTTTTCATTTTTATCTTTTTATTCTGGGTAAATTACTTAGGATTATCTTTCATTTCAGTAATTCTTCCCTTGTCTGGCATCTAATGTGATATAGCCTCATTCCAAATGTTAACTTTAATATAAATTTTATTCCTATCACATCTGCTTTTTCATGTTTTTTCTTTTTTTTGCCTCTTTCTGTAAATATTTTTTATCATTTTAAATGTTTTATCCCACTAAATTCTGATATTAATATTCTCTTCTTTCAGTTCTTAAGGCTGTGCCCTCCCAATTCATTTTCTAGCTTAATGCTCATATTTAATGTAAAGCACTTTTGTGTCTGCTGATTCATATGGAAAAGCTTTTCTTTATCTCTGATATTTCTGATATGTAAGCTCTTCTTAATTGGGGTTTGCTTTACCTGTGAGACTCCCACATGATCTAGGTTGTTGAAGGTGTCCTGCTAGAGAGGTTTTTTTTTTTTTTCTTTTTCTAGGTAGTCCATGCATTAACTGGCCATTCTCTGTGATTGCCATTATTGTACAACTGCCTTTTGTCTCTGAGTCTTCCTGATTATTACTGAATTGGATAATACCCCCGGGATGTTGTGGGAACATCATAAGGCCTTGTCCTTCACATTCCTTTTTTTCCTGTCTTTTTAGAATTTTAATTTATTGAAAGATTAAACATTTAAAATGTTTTGTTAGTGTATATATTTGTATATTTTCTGTTTTACATATGTTTTAACAGGAACATTTCTAAGATTTTATAGAAAAGAGTAAAACATACTTCTCCCAGGGGAATTTTTATCATTCCTTTGGCTTAAATGTTTTTGTTTGTATTTTTTTCCCAAGGATACCTTCCTAACTCATTTTTGTATTTATTCAGGTCTTTACCTGAATGTGATCTTTCAATGATACTGTCACTACCCATCCTATCTGAAATTTCAACCACAAATCTCCCATCTTAGAATTTATTTCTCCTTTCCTCACTTTATTTTAATTCTTAGCATTGACCATTGTCTATCATTCTATGCATTCAAATTATTTTCCTTGCTTATTGTCAGTTGCTCACACAAATACATAACTTCATTGAGATCAGAAATTTTTGTCTGTTTTGTTCATTCCTATATCTTCACCACCTAAAATAATGACTGGCTTAAAATAAAGATGCAATAAATATTTGCTTAATGGGTAAAATATTCAATGGCTGTATATCGTGTGCCTGTCCCTGAACTAGGTGGTGATGATAGAAAAGAAAGAAAAATGGGCAAGATTCCAGCCCTCATGAAGATGGCAGTCATACAGAGAACATAAAGACTTAAAAGTCAGTTTATCACAAGTAGACAAAGCTTATAATTTCAAATGAACTCGTTTAATGAACTTATTGATATCAGGTGGGCATTCTTTGAGGTTGCATGGTGCTTACTATTGATATGCAGTGCTTCTACGACCTTTTATTCTTTTTCTTATTTTGAGAAGAGACCAAAGAATACACACACAAACACATCAGAGACAATACTTAGACAGAAAACAATTTTAATGAAGGAGCTGGCATAAGTTTGACTAAAGTAGTAAGAAAATGAAAGCAACTAATTATGAAAAATGATACTTAAAAGTATGTTAAATGATACTTTAAAAGGCACTTTATCTGCCTCCTATGAAACCTGTATGTAGGTCAAGAAGCAACAGTTAGAAATGAACATGAAACAATAGACTGGTTCGAAATTGGTAAAGGAGTACATCAAGGCTGTTTATTGTCACGCTGCTTATTTAACTTATATAGAGAGTACATCATGCAAAATACTGGGCTGGATGAAGCACCAGCTGGAATCAAGATTGCCGGGAGAAATATCAATAACCTCAGATATGCAGATGACCCCACACTTAGGGCAGGAAGCAAAGAGGAACTAAAGAGCCTCTTAATGAAGATGAAAGAGCAGAGTGAAAAAGCTGGCTTAAAACTCAACATTCAAAAAACTGACATCCAATCCCAAGACTTCATGGCAAGTAGATGGGGAAGCAACGGAAACAGTGACAGACTGTTTTCTTGGGCTCCAAAATCACTGCAGATGGTGACTGCAGCCGTAACATTAAAAGACACTTGTTCCTTGGAAGAAAAGCTATGACAAACCTAGACAATATATTAAAAAGCAGAGACACTACTTTGCCTACAAAGATCCATCTAGTGAAAGCTATGGTTTTTCCAGTAGTCATGTATGAATGTGAGAGTTGGACCATAAAGAAAGTTGAGCACCAAAGAATTGATGCTTTTGAACTGTGGTGTTGGAGAAGACTCTTGAGTTGGACTGCAGGGAGATCCAACCAGTCCGTCCTAAAGGAAATCAACCCTGAATATTCATTGGAAGGACTGATACTGAAGTTGAAACTGAAGTTCCAACTTTGGCCACATGATGTGAAGAGCCTGATTCATTGGAAAAGACCCTGATCTGAGAAAGAAAGAAGGCAGGAGGAGAAGGGAATGACAGAGGATGAGATGGTTGGATGGCATCACCGACTTGATGGGCCTGAGTTTGAGCAAGCTCCAGACGATGGTGAAGGATATGGAAGCCTGCCATGCTGCAGTTCATGGGGTTGCAAAGAGTCAGATGTGACTGAGCGACAACAACTCTAAATTCTGGTGCCCTGCAATTGTACCTAAAGAGCTGGTACACATTTGCCTTTTGCAACTCTGCAGGTAGTGCACAGATGAGGTTATGCTGTCGCCTTACCACAGTAAATAATAAAGTTCACGGCTGTACTTACACAGGTTGAGTTTTCAGCATGTGAAAGATGTGTTAAGAATGTTAAATGTCTAATAGGTATTTAATATACATTTCAGTTGATTTTTCTACTAACTGTAATGGTAGTAATTATTTTATTTATATGTGGGAGAAGTGTGTCACCTAAGAAAAAGCTAATACATTTTTTGTCAATTTTTCTTTTATGTTAAGATGTCTTTCCATGTCTAACCGCAGTTATGTTCCTACTACTCTATCTTATATATATATATATATTTTTAACTTATTGTCCCTCACATCTACTTACTTTTTTTCTTGCCTTTAAATCCTTTTTGTTTTATTTTTCTCTACCTAAAATATCTGTTCTTGGGCTTTTAGTCAAATCACATCTCTATTTTGCTGCAGACATTGGCTGGCCAACACAAAAGAACTAATTTGTAGTAAGCCCCTTCTCCTAAATGCCATGAATTATACTATCAGTTGCTTTCATATATACAGTCTTATTCAATTACCATTAAAAACTGCCTGTTAGACAAAAACCCCCCATCTTAAATAAGATGAAACTGAGTATTTAGGGGAGATTATGTAAATTCCACTAGGATACACACTTAGTAAGCTGGAATTCAAATCCTAAACTTCTTATTGGAAGTGGTTGCTATTCTTATTATAATTCCATTGCATCTCCTAGATATTGTACCTCCACACTACCTAGTATTGCTTTTGAAGTTTGCCATTTATTGAACAGAATTTATAATAAAAGAGTGCCTATAGTTTCAAGTCTTCCATTTGGCAGATAGACTTGGAATGTAGAGAAGAAAACAACAGTAGAGGTAGCTGTTACCTATCTAATTTTACAGTCTTTCTTGATTGAAAACTGCTGCTCCAAACCTTATATTTACACATCTGTCCAATAATCATTGAGTGTTTATTGTGTGTCAGGCACTAAACCAGACCCTGGGTATAGAGTGCTGAACAAAATAATGTGGCCTCTATGGAGTGTACAACCTAGTGAGGGAGAGGGAATAAACAACTAAACCAGTAACCACATGGATAATTCAAACTGCAATGGATTCCAGAAAGAACAAAATAATGGCTGGGTCTGTCTCAGGAACAGTAGTCAGATCCTGTCTCTCTGAGACCGAGAAGAACCACACAATTGGTTAGGAACTGCAGAATTCTTTCAGGGATCTGTGTGTGTCAAATTCTACCATACCAGCCATCTGCTGAAGAGGGACATAAGGATCAACCTGTCCACCTCAGGATCGAATCAACCAAGCTTTGTAATCTGTTATTAAATTTGAGACTCAGATTCTGATAATTTAGTTTTGTACTGATTAAGAGGAAAAATAGGAAGGAAGAGTCAAAGAAAGAAGCTGCAAAATCAGGTCTCCTGCATTGCAGGTAGATTCCTTACTGTTTGAGCCACAAGGGAAGCCCCATTTAACCCATGCTGCTGCTGCTGCTGCTAAGTCAGGTCAGTCGTGTCCGACTCTGTGCGACCCCATAGACGGCAGCCTACTAGGCTCCCATCCCTGGGATTCTCCAGGCAAGAATACTGGAGTGGGTTGCCATTTCCATCTCCAGTGCATAAAAATGAAGAGTGAAAGTGAAGTCGCTCAGTCGTGTCCGACTCTTAGCGACCCCATGGACTGTAGCTTACCAGGCTCCTCCGTCCATGGGATTTCCCAGGCAAGAGTACTGGAGTGGGGTGCCATTGCCTTCTCTGCATTTAACCCATACCTACTATTAATTCATTCGATTATGTACTAGGAACTAATGCCATAATGGTGAATAAGACAAAACCTGTGTTTCCTATTTTTATAGTCTTATGTGAAAGACAATTACAATGCTGTGTGATGATTATTATGACAAGATTAAGCACAGGACATCACATTTTCGAGGAGGTGACACCTAAATTAAGACCCCAGGAATGTGTACAAGCTGGTCAGTAGAATTTTCACATTCCATAAGAATAAATCCTTGCCATAGTCATAGCTTCAAGTTGAGAATATTTTGAAAATATTATTTTTAACATTTTTCTAAGCTTTAATTTTGTTAATTTTCTTTACTAACCCTTAAACTTTAATGTACAAAGTTAAGTTTTACAAGTCATCTATTAAAAAACTATTTTCTATTTAATAAACTCTGAAGTGTGACTTACAGGATAGAATTATTAATATTTAGTATATTGTGGATCAGGGTTCTATGGAAAGTTCAAATTCATCATGTTTATACATAAAATTTGATATTAAATTGTTTCATTTTAAGTGGTAGCCAATAATAATAATAGAAATTTTACATACAGAATTATTTTGTAAGCTTAGCTTTTACTACACTCTGTAGCTTTATTAGAGCAAGTGTGACCTAAAGTCTAGACAGACCAACTGTGCCTTGGATTAACGGGTGTTTATCATAAGATTTCCTTTTCCTTCCTTATTGCCTTTTATCAGTTTCCAGTTCACAGAGCTGATTAATAGATAAATTTTGCTTCTCTTTATTCCCCTTTCTGATAGGGCTAAATCTAACTTAGTAATTTATAAAAATAAGCATAACTAACAAGTTTTTCAAGTCTGCTTTTAAAATTATCTTCCTCTTAATCTTCATAAACTTTCAGTTCAGGTAAACTCCAGAATTCAGAACACCTCAATGTAAAAAGATAAGCTGGCTTTATTGATTATTAAAACCTACATTGTACAATAATATAATAATGATTGAGCACCCAGATCAATTGTAGTCTGGAAGAAGTAAATACATATTAAATAAAATAAAAGTATTTTAGATTACACAGTATCTTTTCTTAAAATAGGCCAAATTTAAAATGTAAAACACTGAATATTCCTAAGAATTCTCATTCAGTCATGGGGGAAATAGTTTTCAGTTTAAATTTAGGCTCAGAGCTCTTTTACGGAGCCGTTGCTCCTGCAGACACAGCTGGGACTTCAGTGCCTTACGTGAATTGCTGTTCAGTTGCTAAGTCATGTCAGACTCTTTGGGACTCCATGAACTGTATCACACCAGGCTTCTGTGTCCTTCACTATCTCCTAGAGTTTGCCTAAACTCATGTCCATTGAGTCAGTGACGCTATCCAACCATCTCATCCTCTGTCACTCCCTTCTCCTCCTGCCCTCAATCTTACCCAGCATCAGGTTCTTTTCCAATGAGTTGGTTCTTCATATCAGGTGGCCAAAGTATTAGGGCTTCAGCTTCAGCGTCAGTCCTTCCAATGAATATTCAGTGTTGATTTCCTTTAGGATTGACTGATTTGATCTCCTTTGAGTCCAAGGAACTCTCAAGAGTCTTCTCCAGCACCACAATAAGTGAATTAGGTATTAGATTTATTAATGGCTCAAGAGGTAACATTAGACACCCCCTCTTCCATCACTAGCCTGGCCCATCCAGTATGAAGGGAAGATAAACTCAGTCAACACAGCACAAAGTCAGACCTATTCAGTTCCCACTGGGGAACACAGCTATGCCAACCTAGAAATAGAAAACTTTAAAAAAAATCCTCTAAAAAAAAAAAAAATCCTCTATAGTATATCTCCATCAGGAATGGTACTGATAGTAACTTCACCCTCATAAAACCCAAAGAATTCTAGGGATTATGTAAACTGCAATGGATTCTAAAGACACTGTGTAACAATTCTTAGTTTTTGCTGTCCTCCAGATCAAAACAGAAACAAGGTCTAGAACCTCAGTATGTATTCATTTGTGTATTTTAAGCCCTGAGAGCAAAACCAATTGTAATATTTTTTACTTCTATTTGCAAAACCTTGTGTTATATGTGAACTTGGGAGAGTTTTGCAGAGTCTCTTTAGAATACATAAAATAGTGATACTGTTCACGTGTGATTTTTAGAGAGATTACAATACCTGGTCCTGATTCCGGCTGAATAATTATGTTTACCTTTGCCCTTATAGTTCCATTTCCTGATTGTTTCAGTTAAGTGTAGACAGTGGTCCTTCATTTTTCATTCAGAAAAATGGGCACATATTACTTAGATTCTACTGCCTTCCTCTTCCTTAATAGAATTGGTGCTTTAAAATGCTGATTAGAGTTGCACATTGTAGCTATTAATATTATTTGAGTGTTTCCTGATTCATAAATGTTCTGTGAACCTCCAGCACATGACTGGCTCCTAGATGAGTTGTAGAATAGAAAGTGATATATTGAGCAAGCTATCTTTCTAACTCCTTACTCCTTCTTTAGCTTAAAGGTACAAACATCCTCTCCTTTCCTCATACAACTAGGACAATACTAATAGCTTCTGTTCAGCAATGTTTCCTTTCATACTGTGCTAGTTCTTTTACATGCCTATAGCATATAATGTGTGCTTAGTCACTCAGTCATGTCCAACTCCTTGCGAGCCCATGGACTGTAGCCTGCCAGGCTCCTCTGTCCATGGGGATTCTCCAGGCAAGAAAACTGGAGTGGGTTGCCATGCCCTCCTCTAGGGGATCTTCCCAACCCAGGGACTGAACCCAGGTCTCCCGCATTGCAGATGGGTTCATTACCATCTGAGCCATCCAGGGAAGCCCAAGAATAGTGGAGTGGGTAGCCTATCCCTTCTCCAGGGGATCTTCCGGATCCAGGACTCAAAACAGGGTCTTCTGCATTGCAGGTGGATTCTTTACCCGCTGAGCTTCCAGGGACGCATAGGCATAAACAATCTTATAGGTTAGGTAACATGATCATCATTTTTGTTGTTGTTTAATCACTAAGTCATGTCCAACTGTTTTGCGACCCCATGGGTTGTAGCCTGCCAGATTCCCCTGTCTATGGGATTTCCCAGGCAAGAATACTGGAGTGGGAACTCCCGAATACTTAATACTGAAGTGGCAACTTGCGTCTTCAGTGGATCTTCCCGACCCAGGGATTGAACTCATATCTCCTGCATTGGAAGGTGTATTCTTTACCACTGTACCATCAGAAGAGCCTGATCATCATTTTACAAACAGGGAAAACGTAACTCATTTAAGATCTTGCAATTGAAAAGAGAGATCTAGAACTCAATTCTAGGTTTCTCTGGTAGCAAAAGCTAATCAGCTATCCACCATCCTGCCTCATATAACTCTGCTGTTGTCCCAGACCCACAGGTCATTGATCCCATGAATAGCTCCTCTTACTACGTGGCACAGCCTCACACAGGCTGACCCCACTGACTGAACCTGAGGGCCATAATGTGGCACTAGCTTCAGAGAGGCAAATGCCCACTATGGTTACAGGTCACAAGGATACTGTGTGCTGCATTCTTTTATCTGCACAACCAAGTGCTTCACATCCCTCACTCACCACCCCCCTTGGTTATTAGGGATTCCCTAGCACTGGTCTGTCCAGCCTTACCTTCTTTTCTTTCCCTGGAGGTGATTGTACAGCGTTGTTTTTGGCAAAGTTAGCAAGTAACTCACTTATTTACTTCGGGTGACAATAAAATAAATATATCTTGTTAATAATTGTGCATATGTTAATAATTATGCATATGTAGCTTTAGATAATCTGAGACAGTCTTACACATCTGGTATCTGAGATTGAATCAATTTTCTTTCATACCAGTCTCCTACTATATAATTCTATTGACAAAAAGTAGACTACATAAGGATAAAAAATACAAACTTATAGTAATTTACTAGGGTATTTTATAAGTGATACACATTCATGTACTTAAGACTTTTTGAGTGTTATGTAAATATCAGTTTTTGCTCAATAATACAAAAAAGTAAACCTGATATGTTTTTTTCAAGTGTGCCAGATCTGTCACAAATTCCTTAAACTGTATGTATTGTGTTTATGTCTTTATCTGAGCTGTAGTACATGTTTTTTTTAATTTTGTTTTGTTTTTTGTTGTTTTTTAAGACTATTATTTTGGATCAGTTTTGGATCCACAGTAAAATTAATAGAAACACATTAATTTTAAAAATACTTTTAAATTGTTAGCTCTATGAGGGTAAGGTGTTTTCTAATTTATCTTTTAAAATATAATGGTTAACAGTACTTTGCATGCAATAGATGCTCACTAAATACTGTTGACTTATTAAATAACTTAGTTTGTAATAGGTTGAACAGATTTGTAGTCCTAAATTGTTCTTGCTATCATTTCACTCTGCATAATTAAGGAAGTTTTACTAAGATGATTAAAAAATGTGTTATCAAATTACTGGTTTATATTCTAAAGCAATGGGATAAAAGAGACCCTGGCTGTACCCCTATGAGAAACCAGGGAGGATGTGTTTTTCACTGTAGGTATTCTTAGTGAATTTCATGTGTGACTGAGTTAATTTATTTCACATACAAAGGTTAGATTTATCATTTCCATATGGCACTCAAACTTTTTTCCTTTACCCTTCTCTGACAACTAATGTTTTTCTTATTATAAAAGTAATGTTTATTGTAGTGATTAACTATGTATGAAAGTAAAAAGAAAAAATTAAAATCATGCATCATCTTATTATCCAAATATGATAACAATTTTTTATGTTCTTTTTTTGCCCTCTCAGCCACACAAATTCTATTATGTCCATACAGTTTGTACTCTGTATGTTTATAACATACTTTAGAACCACGAACTACCCTGCAGATGGTTTCAACATATTTCTTTATATGGATGTGCTATATATTTTTCTACTGTTGAAAATTTAGCTTAGTTGTTAGTTTTAGTTTTTTGCGAACATAAATCTCTGTTGATGTTCCATTATGTAAGGTAAAGTTTAGAATTAAAATTACTGAAGAATTAAAGATTCTGAATTTTAAATCATTAATCATATTACTCAATAGTTTTCCAGAAAATTTTTAGCAATTCATACTCCTCTCAGAACTGTATGAAGAGGTGTTTCATTGTCATCATAAAAATTATTTTTTCACACTTTTAAGCAAATTTTATCAACTAGACTTAATGACTTTAATATGTTCCTATCATCAACTATGTTCAGAAGTATAGAGATTAAATATTTTAGTTTGCTTTCAGAGAGATTATGAAACATTAAGGGTCACAGTAGTTCAGAGGCTGCATTTTGCAATACAATTTCCACCTTCATGCAAATATATTTTGGGTCTAATTGTAAACTCTGCATACTTTGTTTAAGCTGGACTTCTTTACCAATACCTACTTCGATGGCAGTTTTCTCACTGTGTTGCATTGAGGCATCATATATAGTGTAACTTTAGCATTTCCTCTTATAGAAATCTCATTTCTATTTGCTGTTGTAACTTGAAGTTAATGAGCATAGAGCTTATTTTTATTTATTTATGCATTTCTGTGGACTGATCTACAAAAGCACCTTTCTTTCTCACTAGTCCAAACTGAGCATTGATGAATCTGAGTGTAGATGAATCTGAGTAGCAGTCATATTTGTATTAGGAAGGCAATAGTCATGGAAAAATACCAAAGAAAAAAATCAATTTTAACTGTTTGTTTCATCCTCTGGTAAAAATATTTTTGTTTCAGAGACCATGGTGAGTCTTAGTCCCTTGCTGGTACTTGTTTTTGATCACCCTGCTCCAGGAAGCTGTGTGTGCATATATTCACACATATGAATTTAAGGTGAACTGAAATATCCTATGGGGAAAATTCAGATATAAAATAACTCACCTGTTTAAGGACTACAGTTTTTTCTACTTCTCTGCAGAAATTGTCTCAGCATAAATACTGGCTCCACTTTGAAAATTATTTTTACTCACAAAATATATTTGTTTTACATTTCAGAGTACCTGATAAATTGCAAGTCTGTCTGTGCCCCATAGCTGCACAGGTATGTATATGAATTACCTATAGTTATGTTAATCTACATATTAGCTGGTAAGTGATTACATTTGGGGGCATTAAAATTGCTTACAGATTTCATAATGTGAAAATGTTAATTTTTGAGTACATTCAAATATTGACAAGCATCAAAGGATATTACATTTTATACATACCTTGCATTTCACTCTATTGTAAGAATCAAATAAACATTTCTAAGATTTGATGAAGCAGAATAATTTTAGTTACAAAGCATTCATCTAATGGAAAAATTAGAGACTGCTTTATGGAACTGTTCTATTAAAGTGGCTCCTGATGTGAGAACAGAGACTATTGCAAAACCACTGTTTTTGACACTATTGTCTTATTTTTAAAAGTTTTTTTGTGTTACTTTTGAGTTTATTTTCTGTGGTGGCTGCTTTAGGTAAGGAGCAGTTGCAGATGTACTTCCTGTCTGCTGCACTGTCTCAAGCACTAGAGTAATGGGGAAAAAAAATGTTTGCACCTGTTTAAAAATCTCAGCTATGTGGTGTTGTGGTTTCTGGGCAACAGGCAGGAATTCTTAAAAGCTTGGTTGCACCTGCTCAATTGTTGTTTGCAGCTGTGTCATATGATTGAGCGCACAGAGAAGCTTGTTAGCAGATTGCTTGTGCTGTTACATATTTTGTGTCCTCCAAATTTGAAAGATTCTTACTTGATGTAGTCTTTGAGCTATTACATTGGTTTACTATAAAACTCATTGATTTTAGTTCCCAAATATTTTATCCAAATTCTTCGTTCTCAGTCTCAAATATTTTCTTAGCAACTGTTGACTGCCCTAGATAATATGTATGCTAACTTCTCCAAAGAATACCTGGGGAGAGTAGATCTCTCAAGATAACTGGATTGATAATAATTTTTGTCCTCATAGAGATATTTTCTGTTTGGCTCAGTTTCACTATGTTGGCAACCCCACTGTGTGAGGCTGGATGTAGTTATTGATCCATTTAGCTGAACAGATTTGAAAGCATTTGGCTATTAGTGGACACATGGGCCATATTCAGAAAATTTAAGTGATATTAAGAAAATTCAAGATGATTTCTTGATTTGTGCATGTGTCTCCATTGCAGCTGAGTGGAAGTGAGAGAGAAAATAAGGAAAAATTAGATAATTATTTTTGAAAAGGAACTAAAATCCAGATGTAAAACTTAAGACTGTAATATCATCCTTTAGTTTTATCAAATCCTGAAATTGAAAATGAAAGTCACTCAGTCGTGTCCAACTCTTTGTGACCCCATGGACTATACAGTCCATGGAATTCTCCAGGCCAGAATACTGGAGTGGGTAGCCTCTTTCTCCAGGGATCTTCCCAAGCCAGAGATCGAACCCAGGTCTCTCACATTGCAGGCAGATTCTTTACCAGCTGAGCCACAAAAGAAGTCCTTTATCAAATCCTAGTCACTTGATGTTTTTTCCTAAGCATTTCTGTTAGTGATGTCTCTTTTAGGTAATAGCTCTATACGTTTTCTGACAAGTATCTATATTTTTAACATAGACAAGCTATTATGAACTATAGCCTGCACTAATTAGGTAAAGTTCTATAAATATAATATAAAAAGTGGCAATCAATATACAAAGCATTTAATTAAATAATTTATTTGGTAGTACCAAATTCCTGATATTGAAAACTTTTTCAAATAACTTGCATTAGTCTTTTTAAAAATGCTAACAAGTTTCTATTGGTATTTAGTAACATAAAATCTTAGAGCTTGTGTATCTTCTCCTTCTACTGACCTGTTTAAATCTGTTTTTTTTTTTTTTTTAAACTACCATAATATGAATTTATTTGACTTCTTTGGGAGTAAGAAGTATAGGTACTGAGCTAAGTGTATGGTTTTCCACAGTCTCTTAATAAAATGCCTTGTACACGGTAGGTGGTAAGTAAATGTTGAATGAATGCTTGTATAAATAAAACATTTCTGAAAGAATAGAGGCCTAGAAACTTGTTATTTGCTTTATATTTTGGATGGTCTTCATGTACTTCCTTTAGTTCTCACACTGTGGATGAGATGGAGATGAGACTACTGATAAATTCTTTCCTTAAAATGAGAAATAAATATATAAGAATTGATACTCAACACGATCAAGAATTGCCATAACACTATTTGCAATATACTTTGCATTCATTGTGCTGACTATGAGAAAAGTCTTTACATTATCCCTATTTTACACAGAATGCTGAGGTATTCAATGACTAAGTTACTAGTCACCTTGAAAATGTTTTCAGCATAGAAATAAATAAATGTCTGTATTATGTGAGCAATGCTATGGCTTTCCTAAGCAATCATTTTCTCCCCCAAAGCCTCCTACCCTGACCCTATCGCTGTCTCACTGAAAACACAAACTATGTGGGCTTTCTTAGGATCAGGTAGATCAGATCACATTTAAAAATTTGTGTTTTCCTAAACAGAAGTAATGGGCCCTGTATTTACTGTACACATGTTTATGGTTTCTGTTATTCACTGAATTCTAATTGTAAATAAATGAAGAAAAAGCCAAATAGAAGTAGAGTCAAAATAGTGTTCATCATGACCTGCTTTAGTTAACGCCCCTCTAAAGTTCCATTATGTATGGCACAAGGCAGTCATATAACAATGGCAGAGGGAGCAAAGTGATCCCATTATCTGCATCAAAACATCTTTCTTAGGCATCTCAAATTCTGGTTGATGATATTCATGTGTACTACTAGGTTTGGAAGTACACAAGCTCTTACCTCTGGAAACAAGCTTTTCTTTCATCTTAGTTTACACCAGTGGGTGAGAGACTAATATCAGGGATATTACTTTTTTCCAGAAACTTAGTGTGGTAGAATCAACTATATTCTTTTGTTAGACTAATATTAGAATTGAGAGAGAACCAAAACTATGTATTAGCTAGAATACTAAACCAGATGATAGCAGATGCTTCAGTGACCTGTACTAGGAATTATAGTTTGGAGTACTCAGGAGGGAGAGATTACTAAACCCTAGGATTGCTGAGCATAACTGCAGATATCCCCATGATTTCAGGGTTAAAGAAAGAAAAGGTTAAAGGAAGAAAATATTTACTGAGGACATAGCATGTCTAGGTATAGTTTATTTCTCTCTCCCCTTCCTTTTCTCCCTCCCCCCCTCATTTCCTTCCTTCCTTTTATTCCACACAATAATTAAATATGTACCATTTGTTAGACACTGAGTTAGGCTAAATAGATAAAACAGGGTCCTTGCTCTCAAAGAGCATACAGAGATATGTCAGCAGAGCTCCTTTTGTCTTTACCACTTCTTAGTATAGACCCAGTCAAGTTAACCTAATTTTTTTGTTTGGTTTGTTAGTCCTTTGGAAAATTGAAAAAATAGTAGTATCGACATTATATATTGCTGTGTTGAGTTAGATGAAACAACACATGTAAAATTCTTAGTTCGGTGGTTGGCATATAGCAAGTGCTGAATAAATCTTAGCCCAACTACTATTATTTCCAACACTATCCCCACCACTACTACAATTTAGATGCTGAAGGCAGACCATTCTACTTGCCTGAGAGCAAGTATCTTGGTCTGGACATTGTCACGTTGATTGTTCTAAAAGTTCCATCTAATTACCTCTAATTTCTTTTAGAAGAAATTCTAAAAATCACATAAAGTTAGAAGTTGAAGGGTTCTTAATGGTTATCTATTTAATATCTTTGCTTTATCCATGATGAGAAAATAAGCTCAGAAAAGTTCATGTACTTGTCAGGGTTACACAGTATAGTGGGTAGTTCAGTTCAGTTGCTCAGTCATGTTCGATTCTTTGCGACCCCATGGACTGCAGCACACCAGGCTTCCCTGCTCATCACCAACCCCTAGAGCTTGCTCAAACTCATGTCCATTGAATCCATGATGCCATCCAACCATCTCATCCTCTGTCAACTCCTTCTCCTCCTGCCTTCAATCTTTTCCAACATCAGGGTCTTTTCCAATGAGTCAGCTCTTCACATCAAATGGCCAAAGTACTGGAGCTTCAGCTTCAGTATCAGTCCTTCCGATAAATATTCAGGATTGATTTCCTTTAGGATTGACTGATTTGATCTCCTTGCAGTGCAAGGGACTCTCAAGAGTCTTCTCTAACACCACAGTTCAAAAGCATCAATTCTTTGGTGCTCAGCTTTCTTTATGGTCCAACTCTCACATCGGAACATGACTACTGGAAAAACCATAACTTTGACTAGATGGAACTTTTTTGGCAAAGTAATGTCTCTGATTTTAATATGCTGTCTAAGTTTGTCACAGCTTTCCTTCCAAGGAGTAAACGTCTTTTAATTTCATGGCTGCAGTCCCCATCTGCATAGGTCTGTCACTGTTTCCATTGTTTCCCCATCTGTTTGCCATGAAGTGATGGGACCAGATGCCATGATCTTAGTTTTCTAAATGTTGAGTTTTAAGACAGCTTTAGTAGATAAGAGCTCCAGTATTCTTGCCTAGAGAGTGCCGTAGACAGAGGACCCTGGTGGGCTGCTGTCCATGGGGTTGCACAGAGTCAGGCATGACTGAAGTGACTTAGCATGCATGCATGCACTGGAGAAGGAAATGGCAACCCACTCCAGTGTTCTTGCCTGTAGAATCCCAGGGATGGAGGAGCCTGGTTGCCTGCCGTCTGTGGGGTCACACAGAATTAGACACGACTGAAGTGACTTAGCAGCAGCAGCAGTAGGTAAGAGATGTAGAATTTGAAACCCAAATTCTGGATTCTTAGTCTAGTGTGAGATACCTCATTTAGATACCTCACTTTTTTTTCTGTGAATGGTTGGAGAGTTGATTGCTTGTCTCTAAGAAGTAAATGGACTCTGTCAAGTTGTTGGAATACTAACTGAAAGACAAGCTATTGCTGTACTTTATATAAAAAATCTCAGATATTCATCATAAGGGGATTAATTTCATCTAAATTGATTGAAGCCTTTCAGTTTGTGTCTGTGAATAACTGGCTTCTTCTTCAGGAGAATAAACTGAATCAAGTTTAGCAAGATGTTTACTATCTAAATGACTTCAGACCTTTAAAGGAGTCTGCAAATACCATAAATAAATCAGCATATTTGAACCTAATGTGCTCAGGGTAGCTGGATTCTAAATCTCTTGCCTATCTCTGAAGGAGCTTTAGAGTCACTTTCACTTTTCACTTTCATGCATTGGAGAAGGAAATGGCAACCACTCCAGTGTTCTTGCCTGGAGAATCCCAGCAATGACAGAGCCTGGTGGGCTGCCGTCTATGGGGTCACAGAGTCGGACACGACTGAAGCGACTTAGCAGCAGCAGCAGCAGCAGAGTTCAAATGACCTTCAATGAAATTCCAGTTCCACAATTCAGTAGCTATGTGACATGATCAAGGTTGTCTAATCTTACTGAGACTCAAGGTTTCTTATCTAAAATTTGATGGTAATTATGCTTACTTTTTCAACAATGGGTGTGAAGATTAGAGTAGGTTAGGTATACAAAATACTTTATTTAGTTCATAACATACACTAGTGTTCCATAAATATTCATTTTCTTTTTTCTCATCCTGTTAACATACAAAAGATTTGTTATGACAGGCAGTATAGATATTTGGAGGAGGTATATCTAATTGTTATATGTATGTCTGCTCAGTTGCATATGACTGTTTGTCACCCAGTGGACTATAGCCAGCTAGGCTCCTCTGTCCATGGGGATTCTCTAGGCAAGAATACTGGCGTGGGTCACCATTTCCTTCTCCAGGGGCTCTTCCCAACACAGGGGTTGAACTCAGGTCTCCTGCATTGGCAGGTGAATTCTTTACCACTGAGCCACCAGGAAAGCCCCTGAAGGAAGTATAGGATTCACCCATTAGCAAAGTTAATCTTGGCAAAGTTAGTCTTTGGTGATTGCAGTTGAGTGTCTCAGTTCAGCTTGGTTAGACTCACCATTTCTAACTGTACATGCTACATGTCTGTAGAAAATGGTGCCATTTAAAGAAAAACTCAAGGTGAAGATAATCACATTGACTTAAATATCTGTTGATTATGGAAATGTGCCTTGCAATGGAAACACTGCTGATACAACTCCCAGGCAACTGTCACTCCTCTTTTGAAAGTCAATACCCTTAAAACTAATCTCCTGCAAACAATGAAGAACCCATACTTGCCAATTAAACCCTGTACTCTTACACGCATCCTCGTGAACTAAAGGAGGTTCTGTTGGCAAGGTTTTCACATTCTAAGCAGCCACAGATTTAGTGAGCAAAGTTGGCCAGAAGTAAATGGTTTATAAAGCTTTCTTTTACTTTTTCTTTTAGTAAAATATCTTGATAAGAAAAGTGGATTTATGAATTTGTATGTCTGATTTTTCCCTTAATCATCTCTAGTAAAAACTAGACAATCTTAATTATAGTAAACCAGTTTATATATTCCCTGCTAGGCTATCTCTTTCTATTGCAGTTGTATCTTCCTGAACAGCAACCAGAAAAGAAATAAAGGGAAAAAACACTAGATAATATATTAACTAGGCCATTGTTCGTAAAGTTGACAAAGTTGACTTGCCTAATGTCAAATGTACGGGTTTGACCACAATGAGTCAAGGCAAACATTGATGCTTAATGAAATTTTTATTTAGTTGAGTATTAGTTTGCTAGGGCTGCTGTAACAAAGTATCACAAACTGGGCAGCTTAAACAATAGAAATTTTCTCTGGAAGCCTGAGAGCAAAGTTTTGGCAGAGCTGGTTCTTTCTGAGAGCTATAAGGGAAAAATCATTTCTAGGCCTCTCTCCTTGACTGTAGATGTCCACCTTCTTCCAGTGTCTCTTCACACTGTCTTCTCTCTATACATATCTCTCGGGGGTCCAAATTTCCCTTTTCTATAAAGAGATCAGTCGTCTTGAATTAGGGCCTTCTATGATTATTTCAATTTACCTTGATTACTTCCTAAAGACCCTATCTCCGAATAAGGTCACATTTTGAGGTACTAGGGTTAGGACTCTAACATATCTTCTTATGTGGTGTATGATTCAACTCATAACAGTTGGATTAAAATGTTAACATTTACAGAGTGACTTTTATATTCCAGAGAAATGTTTGTATATAGATACGTTGTGTTAGTTGCTCAGTAGCATCTGACTCTTTGTGATTGTAGCTCGCCGGAGTCCTCTGTCCATGGAATTCTCTAGGCAAGAATAATACTGGAGTGGGTAGCCATTCCTTTCTCCAGGGAAATCTTCCCAACCCAGGGACAAATATATATATATATATATATATATTTGATAATTCTTTCAACAATCTTAGGTAGGTGCTGTTGTTTTGCCAATTTTACAGGTGAGGAAATAAAAAGAATAAGCAATCTGCCCAAGATCATACTACCAGTAAATGTTAAATGGTAGTATTTGAACCCAAAATTCAGTTCTGCCTTTTAAATGTATCAGTTTCCTAACAGCTCAGTCAAAAGCCCCCAAAATACTCTGAGCATTTAAGGGATTTTTCTTCCTGTCATTAGGGTTTGTGCCAAAGGACATTTTATCCATCAAAAATGGTGCATTATGCTATTGTATAAATGTCCAGCATTGACTGCCTATGTCTTCACTCCTGAATTTTTTGCTGACGGTTGTCTTTGAAGGCTGTGTTTTAGCTCTTCTGCACCTGATGAAGCTTTTGGATAGGATTTATTCTGAACATAGCTGCATGGGTTGATTCTGGCCCTGGTTTGTGTGGATGGCATGGAGAGCCAAGTCGTGCTCAGGGTCTGCTTCTCAACACACGTGCACTCTGCTTTCCTGGTCTTTCTCGCTCTCCTCTCCTTCATCTTTGTTTTCACTCTTAACAGGTAGTTTATGAATTTTTTCTCCTTTTAGAGAATATCTGCCATTAGTTATTCCTTGAAAAGAAGTAAGTGTAAAGAAGAGCAAAATAAGGGATATCTCTGCTTATGTGAAAGCCAGAATTGCTGTAGGTATTTACAATAAACTGGTCACAGCCTTGTTGTTACTCATTTACACTGAGGAGCAAGGGGCCTTGTGCACCTCATTTTAAGTTTTCTATCTTACCATTGGAACAGTTTGTCCTCACGTGGAAGTCTTAAAGCAGACTTGCTTATGACCCAATTTCACTAATAATTCTCTTAAGTAACCCTTGTACTCATTTATAAGATTTTTTTTCCACCCACTGTCTGTCTAGCCTGGTTTAAAATTTTTATATATGTACTTTTAAAAAATTGATTAGCTGGAGAGCTGCCCATTCCTCTGTGCTGTATAATGCGGATTTAAAAACTGCACACAGAATTCTGTATAGTGTAATTAAAACTGACCCACATTTGGACCTGAGTACACCAGGACTTAGCCAAACTTGCCATGAGCTGAGTTCTGGTGGCAGATGGGAACTAATGAGGACACACTCCACTCCAGAATTTCCCAGCTGCTTGGCCCCTTTTTGTACAAACAAGGTTTGGAGCGAAGTCCAGATCCCAAGAGCATGTTCTGTAAATGCGCTGAACCCAATGATTTGGGAAATGCTATCACAAAATCAGACTGTTTCAAAGTCTCCTTAAGACCTCAGCTACTCTCAGATTTTAAAGATGAAAATTCAAAGGGACCTTTTGTGCTCTCTCTCCAACCAATTTTGAATTTTAAAGTGAATTAAAATCACATTCCCCTTCCCACCCCAGCCCCCAACTCCAGTCTGCTTTCCTGTGCCTGGGGACATAATGATCACTTTTACCCAAATGTGGAGATTTGCAGGTGGTTGTCTTAGGATAGACAAGGTCTCCTTGCAACTTATAGATCTCTTCAACTGGTTTGATGTCCTGGGACTATTCAGGCAGATGTAATTGAATCAGTTTGAAGCAGCTGTAGCTGGCATGTGGTCTCTCAGATTGCTAGCACCTGCTTGTTTTTTTGCAACTCACTAGAGTGAAAGAAGTGCCAAAACCAGCATTGGTCTTGGAGCAGATAAAGCACTTCAAATCCTATATTCCATTCTCCTTCCAATCTAGCCACATCACCATTGGTGCCTGAATTAATAAAGCCCCTTTTCATGATTATGTCTGAGGTAAACTTTTCCTGCTCATTCTTCTCTGTGTTGAGATCCTGACAGTATTGACCATGCTAGTCCAGAAAAATAAGGGAGTGTAATGGTGATCAGGTGGCTTTGAGACTCTCTTATCATTAGACAACTGAGTAGCCTGTGGTTTGCAGAATCATTTAAATGAACGTACCAAATTCATTTGCTGTTCCAACACAGTCTTATTGGCACAGAGAATGAGCAGTTAATGTATAACAAACTGTGAGCTGTTATGGAATATGATAAATACATTTGCTAAGCAGGAGGGAATAGAAAATGGAACTATTTCTTTAATGTAACTCTAAACTAATCGACATGGATTTATTCAGCACTTACTAGATATAAGAAGATGCAGTCTACTGAAAAAGGTATAGAAATTGTAGGGCATACTAAATATATACAATGTATTTTTAAAGATGTATATTTAGAATTTTAAAAAGCTTAAATCTGTTTTTGAATGTGTGTTTTCTTTATCTTCTGTTTGTTCCATTATTGTAACAACATATTATTTGGAAAGCATGTATTTAATTTTTAAATATTATTGATTTACTGATGTTCAGTTTGAACCTGGAATTGATGAAGTCAACACATTTACCTAAAATTGAGAGTTTATGTAGTAAAGTTTCTTTCAGTTCAGTTAAGTCACTCAGTTGTGTCCGACTCTTTGTGACCCATGGACTGCAGCACGCCAGGCTTCCCTGTCCATCATCAACTCCTGGAACATACTCAAACTTATGTCCATCGAGTTGGTGATGCCATCCAACCATCTTATCCTCTATTATCCCCTTCTTCTCCCACCTTCAATCTTTCTGAACAGCAGGATCTTTTCGAATGAGTGAGTTCTTCGCATCAGGTGGCCAAAGTATTGGAGTTCCAGATTCAACATCAGTCCCTCCAACGAATGTTCAAGACTGATCTCCTTTAGGATGGACTGGTTGGATCTCCTTGCAGTCCAAGGGACTCTCAAGAGTATTCTCCAACACTGCAGTTCAAAAGCATCAATTCTTCAGTGCTCAGCTTTCTTTATAGTCCAACTCTCACATCTATACATGACTACTGGAAAAACCATAGCTTTGAGTAGATGGACTTTTGTTGGCTAAGTAATGTCTCTGCTTTTTAATATGCTGTCTAGGTTAGTCATAACTTTCCTTCCAATCACCAAGTATCTTTTAATTTCATGGCTGCAGTCGCCATCTGCAGTGATTTTGGAGCCCTAGAAAATAGTTTGCCACTGTTTCCATTGTTTCCCCATCTATTTGCCATGAAGTGATGGGACCGGATGCCACGATCTTAGTTTTCTGAATGTTGAGTTTTAAGCCAACTGTTTCACTTCCTCTTTCACTTTCATCAAGAGGCTCTTTAGTTCTTCTTCACTTTCTGCCATAAGGGTGGTGTCATCTGCATATCTGAGGTTATTACTATTTCTCCCAACAGTCTTGATTCCAGCTTGTGCTTCATCAAGCCTGGCATTTCACATGATGTACTCGCATATAAGTTAAATAAACATTCTAAAGTTTCTTTAGAATGGTTTAATATTAATAATCTTTTGAGATGTTTATGAATAATAGTAATACAAGTAAAGTCTAAAAAAGTCATTTTGTTATCAGCAAATGCCTATTTTGCAAGGTATGACTGAACCTATGCTATAGACATAAAGTATATATGGTTTTTGGCTACAAGAATATTATAGTATACTTGAAGATATAGGATATAAATTAAAGTAAGACACTCAATATTAAATGTATACTCTAGACCTGGATTTGATGAAAAATAAATGCTATAAAAATACTAGCACTCTTGTTGTCCAACAAGACTCTGGACCCAATGTACCCCTACTCCCCTTCTTTGCCCATGAAGGACATCACTGATCTTTCATGGTTCTCTTTTCCACTAGACCAGAACTTGGTCTAAGAATTCTCCTGAGGACAACACTTCAGCTAACTTACCAGTTGATGGCAGCTGATTTAAGATGAAACCCATTTGTCATCGCTGAACAAGTCATTAAGTACAAAAGATTTCAGTGGAAATAAGAGCTCAGTGAGCTGCAAGTAAAACACAGGATTTGAGCTAGGTCTTGAAGTAACATGAAACATAGGATTTATTTGATTAGAACATTATACTTATCTAAAAAGAAACAAGAATTTAAGAAACACTCTATAGCCTAGTCATTACTAATACTGTTGAATCATTTGTTTCTTAGTAACAATGTTCTTTCCTCTGTGACAAAGATTTAATATTAATTTATAAAATAATTGTTTCATACTGATCCATGTTCAACATCACCTTTTTGTTTTATTTATTTATCTATTCATTCAATGCAAATAGTTCTAGCTATTGACATAACTGTATTTGTTTTCCACCTGATTATATGAATACCATAATCATCTACATCTGGCAATATAACTTCAAACTCTGTTTCCATCTTTACATGGCCTCCCCCTCTGTGTGTATCTCTCTGTTCTCTCCTCTTTTTATAAGTGCCCCAGTCATTGGATTAAATGACTTAAACCTTAAATCCAAGATGATTTCATCACAAGATCCTTAACTAGTTATATCTACAAATACGCTGTTTTCCATAAATGTCAGATTCTGAGGTTCTAGATAGACATGAAAATTTGGAGGATATATTCAACATACTGCAGAGTGTAACTTAAATTTTCTGTAGTAAATAACTACAGAAGGATTATTTGTACACTTACACACTAATTCTTTCTCTCCTCTGTAGTTGACTAAATATATCTCTTCAGCATTTGTAGAATACTTGCTGCATTCAAACTTTGGTATTTTTATGGATGTAGTTGATGGTGAGTACATTCTCTTTCATACTCTTAAACTACTGTAATTTCCCCTTTGTTATAGATGCTGAGCATAAGGCATAGAAGAAATAATCAACAGAGTTATAGTTCATTCACAGATGCAGTGCAAAATTAAACACTGATTTTGGTATGTCCAACTTTTCTGTGAATCTATGTGTGCTGAGATACTAAATATACTTTTATAGTCCATAGTGTTTTCAAGTAACTTTCAGTTCAGTTCAGTTCAGTCATTCAGTCATGTCTGACTCTTTGAGATTCCATGGACTGCAGCGCACCAGGCCTCCCTGTCCATCATCAACTCCTGGAGTTTACCCAAACTCATGTCCATTGAGCTGGTGATGCCATCCAACCATCTCATCCTCTGTCATCCCCTTTTCCTCCCACCTTCAAGCTTTCCTAGCATCAGGGTCTTTTTCAATAAGTCAGCACTTCGCATCAAGTGGCCAAAGTATTGGAGTTCCAGATTCAGCATCAGTACCTCCAATGAATGTTCAAGACTGATTTCCTTAGGATGGACTGGTTGGATCTCTTTGCATTCCAAGGGACTGTCAAGAGTCTTCTCCAACACTGCAGTTCAAAAGCATCAATTCTTCTGCACTCAGCTTTCTTTATAGTCCTACTCTCACATCCATTCATGACTACTGGAAAAACCATAGCCTTGACTAGACGGACCTTTGTTGGCAAAGTAATGTCTCTGCTTTTTAATATGCTATCTAGGTTGGTCATAACTTTCCTTCCAATCACCAAATATCTTTTAATTTCATGGCTGCAGTCAACATCTGCATTGCTTTTGGAGCCCAAGAAAATAAAGTCTGCCACTGTTTCCCCATCTATTTGCCATGAAGTGATGGGACCAGATGCCATGAGCTTAGTTTTCTGAATGTTAAGCTTTAAGCCAACTTTTTCACTGTCTTCTTTCACTTTCATCAAGAGGCTCTTTAGTTCTTCTTTACTTTCTGTCCTAAGGGTGGTGTCAACTACATATCTGAGGTTATTGATATTTCTCCCAGCAATTTTGATTCCAGCTTGTGCTCCATCCAGCTCAGCATTTCTCATGATGTACTTTGCATATAAGTTAAATAAGCAGGGTAACAATATACAGCCTTGACATACTGCTTTTCCTATTTGGAACCAGTCTGTTGTTCCATGTCCAGTTCTAACTGTTGCTTCCCGACCTGCATACAGGTTTCTCAAGAGGCAGGTCAGGTGGTCTGGTATTCCTATCTCTTTCAGAATTTTCCACAGTTTATTGTGATCCACATAGTCAAAGGCTTTGGCCTAGTTAACAAAACAGAAGTAGGTGTTTTTCTGGAACTCTCTTGTCTTTTTGATGATCCAGCAGATGTTGACAATTTGATCTCTGGTTCCTCTGCCTTTTCTAAATCCAGCTTGAACATCTGGAAGTCCATGGTTCACATATTGTTGTAGCCTGGCTTGGAGAATTTTGAGCATTACTTTACTTGTGTGTGAGATGAGTGCATTTGTGTGGTAGTTTGAGCATTCTTTGGGATTGCCTTTCTTTGGGACTGGATTGAAAACTGACCTTTCCTAGTCATTTGGCCACTTCTGAGGTTTCCAAATTTGCTGGCATATTGACTACAGCACTTTCACAGGATCATCTCTTAGGATTTGAATTCCATCACCTCCACTAGCTTTGTTAATAGTGATGCTTCCTAAAGTAGACTTGACTTCACATTCCAGGATGTCTGGCTCTAGGTGAGTGATCACACCATTGTGATTATCTTTGTTGTGAAGATCTTTTTTGTACAGTTCTTCTGTGTTTTCTTGCCACCTCTTTTTAATATCTTCTGCTTCTGTTAGGTCCATACCATTTCTATCCTTTACTGAGCCCATCTTTGCATGAAATGTTCTCTTGGTATCTCTAGTTTTCTCGAAGAGGTCTCTAGTCTTTCCCATTCTATTGTTTTCCTCTATTTCTTTGCACTGATCACTGAGGAAGGCTTTCTTATCTCTCCTTGGTATTCTTTGGAACTCTACATTCAAATGGGTATATCTTTCCTTTTCTCCTTTGCTTTTTGCTTCTCTCTCTTCACAGCAATTTTTAAGGCCTGTTTACTCATGACATAAATTATGAGTTACAAAATTTTTTCATAGTGATATCAAGATATTATAGGCCAAGTATGCACCTAAACTTCAGTGTCATAGTGACAAAATCATTGCACTAAATAACAGCTTGTTGAAACAATGAGATAATATAATCTTTGTATTTAGCATAGGCAAGATCTTTATTAGAGTGTTATTTATCTGACTATATAAAAATATACCTCCATTAAGTGATAATTGGAAGTCATGAGCATCCAGGACTGAATTGAGAAAGCAAGGCTCAGCTCAGAGAGGTTAAAATCTAACCTTATAGAGCCAGTAAGTGACTGAGACAGAATTTAAACTAAATTTTTCACTCTATTCAAGTGAAAAACCTGTATTCTTTATACTTCTCCCAAGTTAGTTCCCAAAGAGTTGAAATATTTTTATGCTGAAAATGTAAGTAAGAAATATTATTATATAAGAGTAAATGGAGCAGAAAGTAAAGCCAGTCCTGAGAGAATTGCAATAGAATTAAAAGCATTTGTTGCTCCTTTCCAACTCATGATTGTGGGATATTACAGGTGTGTTTTCTTTACAAATACTCAATAGGCCAACAATTTGAATTTTAAAAAATATATAATTATGTCTTATCTACTGAACAATTCTTATAAGTTGGAGCTCCTCTGCTGTACTTATGTTCTGGATAATACAATTGTATACTCAAAGGACAGACAGAATTAGAAGTAGGTACTGGATAGCCCTGCCAGAAAAAAATAAAGATTAAGTAGAAGTGAAAATTAATCTCTGAAATAGTAACGTAGTTAAATATCAAAGTGATTTTGATATACAAAATTATTATTTGCTTCCAAAATATATTAATTGAATTAACTATTCTAATTTGTCTTGTTCCTATTGCTATAAGAACCAAAGAGAAAAAAGTATCTTTCTGCTAAATTGCAGATTACTTTTTGGTATGTATCAAGCTTCCACTGTGGTGAACATCAGACCCAGTTTCGGACACTAGAAATACAGCTCTGAGCAAGAAGACCAAGATACTGTAACTCATGAGTTAAAATAGCAGTAGGATGGCAGTATGCGTGTATCAGTCAGTCAGTTCAGTTGCTCAGTTGTGTCCAGCTCTTTGTGATCCCATGAACTATAGCACGCCAGGATTCCCTGTCCATCACCAACTCCTGGAGCTTGCTCAAACTCAAGTTAGTGATGCCATCCAATCATCTCATCCTCTGCCGTCCCTTTCTCCTCCTGCCTTCAAATCTTTCCCAACATGAGGGTCTTTACCAATGAACCAGTACTTCACATCAGGTGGCCAAAGTATTGAAGTTTCAGCTTCAGCATCAGTCCTTCCAGCGAATATTCAGGACTGATTTCCTTCGTGGATTGACTGGTTTGGTCTCCTTGAGGTATAAGGGACTCTCAAGAGTCTTCTGCAATACCACAATTCAAAAGCATCAGTTCTTCAGTGCTCAGCTTTCTTTATGGTCCAACTCTCACATACATACATTTCTACTGGGAAAACCATAGCTTTGATTAGATGGACCTTTGTTGGCAAAGTAATGTCTTTGCTTTTTAGTATACTGTCTAGGTTTGTCATAGCTTTTCTTCCAAGGAGCAAGCATCTTTTAATTTTATGTCTGCAGTCAACATTTGCATTGCTTTTGGAGCCCAAGAAAATAAGATCTGTCACTGTTTCCACTATTTCCCCATCTATTTGCTATGAAGTAATGGGACCAGATGTCATGATCTTAGTTTTCTGAATGTTGAGTTTTAAGCCAACTTTTTCACTCTCCTGTTTCATCTCCATCAAGAGGCTCTTTAGTTGCTCTTTGCTTTCTGTCCTAAGGGTGGTGTCATCTGCATATCTGAGATTATTGATATTTCTCCTGGCAATCTTCATTCTAGCTTGTGCTTCATCCAGCCTGGGATTTCAAATCATGTACTCTGCATTTAAGTTAAATAAGCAGGGTGACAATATACAGCGTTGATGTACTCCTTTCTCAATTTGGAACTGGTCTATTGTTCCATGTCCAGTTCTAACTGTTGCTTCTTGACCTGCATATAGATTTCTCAGGAAGCAGGTTAGATGGTCTGGTATTTCCATCTCTTTCAGAATTTTCCACAGTTTGTTGTGATCCACACAGTCAAAGGCTTTGGCATAGTCAATGAAGTAGATGTTTTTCTGAAATTCTCTTGCTTTTTCAATGATCCAGCAGATGTTGGCAATTTGATCTCTGCCTTTTTAAAATCCAGCTTGAACATCTGGAAGTTCTCGGTTCATGTACTGTTGAAACCTATCTTGGAGAATTTTGAACATTGCTCGCGTGTGAGATGAGTGCAATTGTGTGGTAGTTTGAACATTCTTTGGCACTGCCCTTCTTTGGGATTGGACTGAAAACTGACCTTTTCCAGTCCTGTGGCCACTGCTGAGTTTTCCAAATTTGCTGGCATATTGAGGGCAGCGCTTTCACAGCATCATTTTTTTAGGATATGAAATAGCTCAGCTAGAATTATATCACCTCCACTAGCTCTGTTCATAGTGGTGCTTCCTAAGGCCCACTTCACTTCGCATTCTAGGATGTATGGCTCAAGGTGAATGATCACACCATCGTGGTTATCTAAGTCATGAAGATCTTTTTTGTATAGTTCTTCTGTGTATTCTTGCCACCTCTTCATAATATCTTTTGCTTTTGTTAGTTCCATACCATTATCTGTCCTTTATTGTGCCCATCTTTGCATGAAATGTTCCCTTGCTATCTCTGATTGTCCTGAAGAGATCTCTAGTCTTTCCCTTTCTATTGTCTTCCCCTATTTCTTTGCATCGATCACTTAGGAAGGCTTTCTTATCTTGCCTTGCTATTCTTTGGAACTCTGCATTCAGATGGATATATCTTTCCTTTTCTCCTTTGCCTTTTGCTTCTCTTCTTTTCTCAGCTATTTGTAAGCCCTCCTCAGACAACCATTTTGCCTTTTTACATTTCTTTTTCTTGGGGATGGTCTTGATCACTGCCTCCTGTATGATGTCACGAACCCCTGTCCATAGTTCTTCAGGCACTCTGTCTATCAGATCTGATCTCTTGAATCTATTTGTCACTTCCACTGTATAATCACAAGGGATTTGATATAGGTTGATATAGGTCATACCTGAATCATACCTGAAGAAATCATTAAATTTCTTCAATTTAAGTCTGAATTTGGCAATAAGGAGTTCATGATCTGAGCACAGTTAGTTCCTGGTCTTGTTTTTCCTGACTGTATATAGCGTCTCCATCTTTGGCTGCAAAGAATATAATGAATCTGATTTCGGTATTGACTATCTGGTGATGTCCATGTGTAGAGTCTTCTTTTGTGTTGTTGGAAGAGAGGGTTTGCTATGACCATTGCATTCTCTTGGCAAAACTGTTAGCCTTTGCCCTGTTTCATTTTGTACTCCAACACCAAACTTGACTGTTGCTCCAGGTATCTCTTGACTTCCTAATTTGCATTCCAGTTCCCTATGATGAAAAGGACATGTTTTTTTGGTTGTTAATTCTAGAAGGTCTTGTAGATCTTCATTGAACCATTCAACTTCAGCATTTCTTCAGCATTAATGATTGGGGCATAGACTTGCATTACTGTGATATTGAATGTTTTGCCTTGGAAATGAACAGAGATCATTCTGTTGTTTTTGAGATTGCACTGAAGTACTGCATTTCAGACTCTTTTGTTGGCAATGAGGGCTACTCAATTTCTTCTAAGGGATTCTTGCCACAGGAGTTGATATAATGGTCATCTGAATTAAATTCGTCCATTCCAGTCCATTTTATTTCACTGATTCCTAAAATGTCAGTGTTCACTCTTGCCTGACTATTTTGTGTGTATGGGAGGAAACAAAAAGAGAAATTACAGTTATATTAAGATATGTCTAGAAAGAAGCTGTTCCATCCAGGGTGGGATTACTAGATGGCCCTCTTGCAAATGAAATTCTGTCTCTTTGAGAATGCAGTATGAATTTCCCAGCATCTGCTGGTAATACAAGGATTTCATGGTTTTTTAGTAATATAGTGGGCATATAGTAAGTTTTTAGAATTGGTACTAGAAATTGAGGGGCTTCCCAGGATGGAGCAGAGATAAAGTGTCTGCCTACCAATGCAGGAGATGCAAGAGATGCAGGTTCGATCCCTGGGTTCAAAAGATCTCCTGGAGTAGGGCATGGTAAACCATTCCAGTATTCTTGCCTGGAGAATTCATGGACAGAGGAGCCTGCTGTGCGATAATCCATAGTGTCACAAAGAGTTGGACATCACTGAATGACTGAGCAGAAAACACTATAAGCTATTTAGGAAGTACAACAGAAAAAAAAAAGAATGGCTGGGGAAGTGGAGAGGGTCATTGATGGACTTCCTGTGGAAATAACACTTAAACTAGGAGCAGGAAAATATAAAGAAGCCTGTCAGGGAAAAATCTGGAGTACAAGAAATTTGATCTCTAAATTCTTATAGGTTGCTAAGTGTTGTGTGCACAAGGTGTA
This sequence comes from Cervus canadensis, assembly GCF_019320065.1. Classification (NCBI taxonomy): domain Eukaryota; kingdom Metazoa; phylum Chordata; class Mammalia; order Artiodactyla; family Cervidae; genus Cervus; species Cervus canadensis. Next base: position 36,484,456 of record NC_057392.1, on the reverse strand, counting down.
TGTGTATTAGAGTAGTCAGGTAAGGGTATGTGTGTCCTGTCTGTCTGCTATTTACAATGTAAAATTAGAATGTCTGCTCCAAGGGCATCCAGTTGACCCTCCTCTTCATCCTGATAGTAAACACAGCAAAAATAAGCATTCAGGAATGGGTTAAAGAAGCTTAACTATTTCTTCCTAAAATCTTACGGACTTCTTATTTGTGAAAGCCAAAGTTAGTTAAGCTACAAGGAGAGGGACTGGATTTATTGTTATTCTCAGCTGCCTTTATCAATTCCATCATCTGCTTTGATCTCAAGGGTTAGAAGAGGAGCCACATGAATTCTTGATCATTTCTCCCTTTGCCAAATTATCTTTTCTAGGAGTAATATCATACCCTTTCCTCTTTTTCTGTATATCAAGGCCATAAATGAAAATGGAAAATCAAAAGAATTTCTTTAGATTTAATTTTTTTTTTAACTATTAGTCTTATAATTGTGTGTTTAGTGCTTAGTAGCTCAGTCGTGTCCACCTGTTTTTGAGCCCATGGACTGTAGCCCACCAGGCTCCTCTGTCCATGGGGGTTCTTAAGGCAAGAACACTGGAGTGGGTTTCCCTGTGCTCCTCCAAGGAATCTTCCCAACCCAGGGATCAGACCCAGATCTCCTACATTGCAGGCAGATTACTTTACCAGGGAAGTCTTATAATTAGGTTGCTGTTGCTGCTGCTGCTGCTTATAATTAGGTTGCTACAGTCATGTCCAACTCTGTGCAACCCCACAGACAGCAGCCCACCAGGCTCCTCTATCTCTAGGGGATTCTCTAGGCAAGAATACTGGAGTGGGTTGCCATTTCCTTCTCCATATAATTAGGTTAAGCTATAACTTTTTAGGAATATGTAGTTATCTTTCCCTGGTATCTCAGCTGGTAAAGAATCTGCCTGCAATGCAAGACCCAAGTTCAATTCCTGGGTCAGAAGGATCCCCTGGAGAAGGGATAAGCTACCCACTCCAGTATTCTTGGACTTCCCTCGTGGCTCAGATAGTAAAGAATCCACCTGCAATGCAGGAGACCTGGGTTCAATCCCTGGGTTGGGAAGATCCCTTGGAGGAGGGCATGGCAACCCACTCCAGTTTTCTTGCCTGTCTATTCCCCATGGACAGAGGAGCCTGGTGGCTACAGTCCATGGGGTCCCCAAGAGTCAGACATGATCGAGCAGCTAAGCACACAGCACAGTTATCTTTCCATTTGAATTGCACACAAGAAATCTGTTCTTCTCATCTTTACCCTCATTCTCAAGCAGGAATTTCTCCAAATGCTTCATTCAAAATTAAATTGTTTATCTATAACTAGACAAGAATATGTGGTAGTAAATTATTGAAATTGATGAGATTTGATTGAATTTTCCTGAGTTTAATGTGTCTAATCAGCATTGCAGTCAGGGCATTATTATTGCCCCTTGCTTACTGCTGTAAGAGATGACAGTATTACCAGGACCCAGGATGATGCTGTAAGAAAAACTGCACAATGAAATACACACTCTATTGTGAGTATTTGAAAAATAGAGCAGAATAACACTTTCAGAAATGTGTTTTTAGATAAGCAGATTTACACTTTTTTGACTAGAGACTGAGAACCTCTCGGTATAAATTTTGATAGGCTTTGCTTTCATACATGCTCAGTCGTGTCTGACTCTTTGCAACTCCATGAACTGTAGCCTGCCAGGCTCCTCTGCCCGTGGAATTCTTCAGGCAAGAATACTGAGTGGATTTCCTTCTTAAGAGGATCTTCCAGACCCAGGGATTGAACTGGTGTTTTCTGCATCTCTTACATTGGCAGATGGATTCTTTACCACTGTGTTGATAGACTTTACGTACATTCTAATTTATAAACCAAATTGTGGTGTGATTGATAACACAAATTGTTAGCAGTTATACCGTTGAATATTATCACACAAATTCCCATAATTTTGTTTTTATCATGATAACAGAAACCAAAAATAAAGGCAAGAACTACTTCCTTTTCAGAAATACTACAGTGCACAATTTTTGCTATGTAACTGAGTTAACCATTCAATTTGTCATCCAACCATGACTGAGATTTTGCTTTTACAAACAGTTATCCAAGTGTCAAGAATATTAAGTTGTAATGGAAGAAGGTCATTATCATACTGAAGCTTCAAATACCATAAATAAAAAACACATCAAGTACATTTTTTATAATTTGTAAGCATGTACTCTAATCTCATAGAAAATTACAAACCTGTTAAAGAGCATTTGTGATAATATATACCTGAATTATAAACCAATTTTGAAATTTTATTCTACTCAAGTTGTGTATCTGAAAGTATATATCAAGAATAGATTCAAGAAAATGCCAGGGCCAATGGGGATTCCCAGGTGGCACAGTGGTAAAGAATCCACCTGCCAATACAGGAGACACAAGAGATGTGGGTTCGATCCCTGGGTTGGGAAGATTCCCTGAAGTAGGAGATGGCAAGCCACTCCAGTTCTTGACTAGAAAATGCCATAGACAGAGGAGCCTGGTGGGCTGCAGTCCATGGGATTGCAAAGAGTCAGACATAACTGAGCAACTGATCAGGCACACATGCACCAGGGCCAATATTAAAAGTTGACAATGAACTATATAAAATTTACATTTCTCATTAGTCTCATTTGGTGTGTTTCAATACCTTTGCAGAAGTAAACTATAGAGACCTAGAAGCACAACTTGCATAATGAGTATAGTATTTAAGATATTTAGTTTTTTCAGCTTATGAAGATTTTCATCATACACATTGTTTCCTGTAGTCATGAAGACGTGATTACAGTCCATCAACAAAGTACCAAATAGATATTTATTCATTGTAGTAGCTACAGATGCTCAAAATAGATATTTAAATCTCAAACATATTTCCCACTGTTCTGTATTAGATTGTTGTTCAGTTGCTAAGTCATCTCTGACTCTTTGCATCCTCATGGACTGCAGCATACCAGGCTCACCTGTTCCTATCTCTCTGAGTTTGCTCAAATTCATGTCCATTGAGTCAGTGTTGCTGTCTAACCATCTCACTCTCTGCTGTCCTCTTCTGTGTTATATTATTAAGACTTAGAAGTATAAACTGTTAGATCTATAAGAAAATTTGCATTATCTTTTTAGTATAATCTAGTTATTTTACAGATAAGGAAATGGAAACATAGTGAAATTGAATAGGACTAGACAAGTGCAGAATGAAGAACTGAGTAACGCAGTACTGTTTACTTCCATCTTCACCAATTTTGCTTCACATTTCACCGTCTACAACAATTTTTCTGCTATCTTTATTTTTTAAATGCATACACATGGTGAAAAATTTTAAAAATAAAATGGCACACAAAGATGTAAAATTAGAAATATGTTTTTACCAACTTAAAGTGCTATTACTAGAGATAGATTCAAGTGTACATGTACAAAAATGTACCTATATACCTGCATTTTTAAAATGAACAAGAATCACATCATTTGGGTTTTCTTTGTATTTTGCTTTCTTTTTAGTACTATATCTTAGAGATTTTACAGAATTTATATAATAGTATATTATGCTATGTCGTCTTTTTTATAGCTTCATAATATTTCCATTTTATGACTGTAAAAAAATGTATTTAACCATGGTCTAATTTATGGATACATGGTTATTTTCAATTTTTTCCATCTTCAAAAAACATTACAATAAACAGCCTTCTAAATACATCTTTTTTTTTTTCCATTTATTTTTATTAGTTGGAGGCTAATTACTTCACAACATTGCAGTGGGTTTTGTCATACATTGACATGAATCAGCCATGGAGTTACTTGTATTCCACATCCCGATCCCCCCTCCTACCTCCCTCTCCACCCGATTCCTCTGGGTCTTCCCAGTGCACCAGCCCTGAGCACTTGTCTCATGCATCCAACCTGGGCTGGTGATCTGGTTCACTATAGATAATATACATGCTGTTCTCTCAAAACATCCCACCCTCGCCTTCTCCCACAGAGTCCCAAAGTCTGTTCTGTACATCTGTGTCTCTTTTTCTGTTTTGCATGTAGGGTTATTATTACCATCTTTCTAAATTCCATATATATATGTGTTAGTATGCTATAATGTTCTTTATCTTTCTGGCTTACTTCACTCTGTATAATGGGCTCCAGTTTCATCCATCTCATTAGAACTGATTCAAATGAATTCTTTTTAATGGCTGAGTAATATTCCATGGTGTATATGTACCACAGCTTCCTTATCCATTCATCTGCTGATGGGCATCTAGGTGCTTCCATGTCCTGGCTATTATAAACAGTGCTGCGATGAACATTGGGGTGCACGTGTCTCTTTCAGATCTAGTTTCCTCGGTGTGTATGCCCAGGAGTGGGATTGCTGGGTCATATGGCAGTTCTATTTCCAGTTTTTTAAGGAATCTCCACACTGTTCTCCATAGTGGCTGTACTAGTTTGCATTCCCACCAACAGTGTAAGAGGGTTCCCTTTTCTCCACACCCTCTCCAGCATTTATTGCTTGTAGACTTTTGGATAGCAGCCATCCTGACTGGCATGTAATGGTACCTCGTTGTGGTTTTGATTTGCATTTCTCTGATAATGAGTGATGTTGAGCATCTTTTCATGTGTTTGTTAGTCATCTGTATGTCTTCTTTGGAGAAATGTCTGTTTAGTTCTTTGGACCATTTTTTGATTGGGTCATTTATTTTTCTGGAATTGAGCTGCAGGAGTTGCTTGTATATTTTTGAGATTAATCCTTCGTCTGTTTCTTCATTTGCTATTATTTTCTCCCAATCTGAGGGCTGTCTTTTCACCTTGCTTATAGTTTCCTTTGTTGTGCAAAAGCTTTTAAGTTTAATTAGGTCCCATTTGTTTTATTTTTGCTTTTATTTCCAATATTCTGGGAGGTGGGTCATAGAGAATCCTGCTGTGATTCATGTTGGAGAGTGTTTTGCCTATGTTCTCCTCTAGGAGTTTTATAGTTTCTGGTCTTACATTTAGATCTTTAATCCATTTTGAGTTTATTTTTGTGTATGGTGTTAGAAAGTGTTCTAGTTTCATTCTTTTACAAGTGGTTGACCAGCTTTCCCAGCACCACTTGTTAAAGAGGTTGTTTTTTTCCCATTGTGTATCCTTGCCTCCTTTGTCAAAGATAAGGTGTCCATAAGTTCGTGGATTTATCTCTGGGCTTTCTATTCTGTTCCATTGATCTATATTTCTGTCTTTGTGCCAGTACCATACTGTCTTGATGACTGTGGCTTTGTAGTAGAGCCTGAAGTCAGGCAGGTTGATTCCTCCAGTTCCACTCTTCTTTCTCAAGATTACTTTGGCTATAAGAGGTTTTTTGTATTTCCATACAAATTGTGAAATTCTTTGGTCTAGTTCTGAGAAGAATACCATTGGTAGCTTGATAGGGATTGCATTGAATCTATAGATTGCCTTGGGTAGTATAACCATTTTGACAATATTGATTCTTCCAACCCATGAACACGGTACATTTCTCCATCTGTTTGTGTCCTCTTTGATTTCTTTCATCAGTGTTTTATAGTTTTCTATGTATAGGTCTTTTGTTTCTTTAGGTAGATATACTCCTAAGTATTTTATTCTTTTTGTTGCAATGGTGAATGGTATTGTTTCCTTAATTTCTCTTTCTGTTTTTTCATTGTTAGTATATAGGAATGCAAGGGATTTCTGTGTGTTAATTTTATATCCTGCAACTTTACTATATTCATTGATTAGCTCTAGTAATTTTCTGGTAGAGTCTTTAGGGTTTTCTATGTAGAGGATCATGTCATCTGCAAACAGCGAGAGTTTCACTTCTTCTTTTCCTATCTGGATTCCTTTTACTTCTTTTTCTGCTCTGATTGCTGTGGCCAACACTTCCAAAACTATGTTCAATAGTAGTGGTGAGAGTGGGCACCCTTTTCTTGTTCCTGATTTCAGGGGAAATGCTTTCAATTTTTCACCATTGAGGGTAATGCTTGCTGTGGGTTTGTCATAGGTAGCTTTTTATGTTGACGTATGTTCCTTCTATTCCTGCTTTCTGGAGAGTTTTAATCATAAATGAGTGTTGATTTTGTCAAAGGCTTTCTCTGCATCTATTCAGATAATCATATGGTTTTTATCTTTCAATTTGTTAATGTGGTGTATTGCATGGATTCATTTGCGGATATTAAAGAATCCTTGCATTCCTGGGATAAAGCCCACTTGGTCATGGTGTATGATTTTTTTAATATGTTGTTGGATTCTCTTTGCTAGAATTTTGTTAAGGACGTTTGCATCCTTGTTCATCAGTGATATTGGCCTGTAGTTTTTTTTTTTTTTTTTTTGTGGCATCTTTGTCTGGTTTTGGAATTAGGTGGTGATGGTGGCCTCATACGAATGAGTTTTGGAAGTTTACCTTCTGCAAAATTTTCTGGTAGTAGTTTGAGTAAGATAGGTGTTAGCTCTTCTCTTAAATTTTGTTTAGAAATTCATCTGTTGAAGCCATCTGGTCCTGGGCTTTGGTTTTGCTGGAAGATTTTCTGATTACAGTTTCGATTTGCTGCTTGTGATGGCCTAGTTAAGATCTTTCTATTCTTCCCTGGTTCAGCTTTTGGAAGTTATACTTTTTTTCTAAGAATTTTGTCCATTTCTTCCAAAGTTGTCCATTTATTGGCATAGAGCTGCTGGTAGTAGTCTCTTATGATCACTTTGTATTTCAGTGTTGTCTCTTGTGATCTCTCCATTTTCATTTCTAATTTTGTTAATTTGGTTCTTCTCTCTTTGTTTCTTAATGAGTCTTGCTAATGGTTTGTCAATTTTGTTTATTTTTTCAAAAACCAGCTTTTAGCTTTGTTGATTTTTGCTATGGTCTCTTTAGTTTCTTTTGCATTTATTTCTGCCCTAATTTTTAAGATTTCTTTCCTTCTACTAACCCTGGGGTTCTTCATTTCTTCCTTCTCTAGTTGCTTTAGGTGTAGAGTTAGGTTATTTATTTGACTTTTTCTTGTTTCTTGAGGTAAGCCTGTATTGCTATGAACCTTCCCCTTAGCACTGCTTTTACAGTGTCCCATAGGTTTTGGGTTGTTGTGTTTTCATTTTCATTCGTTTCTATGCATATTTTGATTTCTTTTTTTATTTCTTCTATGATTTGTTGATTATTCAGAAGCGTGTTATTTAGCCTCCATATGTTTGAATTTTTAACAATTTTTTTTCCTGTAATTGAGATCTAATCTTACTGCACTGTGGTCAGAAAAGATGACTGGAATGATTTCAATTTTTTTGAAATTCTTCCAAGACCAGATATATGGACCCAGGATGTATCTATTCTTGGAGAAGGTTTCCGTGTGGCACTTGAGAAAAAGGTTGAAGTTGATTGTTTTGGGGTGAAATTGTCCTATAGGATATCAATTAGGTCCTAGCTGCGTCCATTGTGTCATTTAAGTTTGGTGTTTCCTTGTTAATTTCTGTTTAGTTGAATCTATCCATAAATTTGTGAGTGGTGGTTATTAAAGTCTCCCACTATATTTGTGTACTATTAATTTCCTCTTTCATACCATTAGCGTTTGCCGTACATATTGTGATGCTCCTATGTTGGGTGCATATATATTTATAATTGTTATATCTTCTTCTTGGATTGATCCTTTGATCATTATGTAGTGTCCTTCTTTGTCTCTTTTCACATCCTTTATTTGAAAGTCTGTTTTACTGATATGAGTATTGCGACTCCTGCTCTCTTTTGTTCTCTGTTTGTGTGAAATATTTTTTTCCAGCCCTTCACTTTTAGTCTGTATCTGTCTCTTGTTTTGAGATGGGTCTCTTGTAGACAGCAATTATAGGGGTCTTATTTTTGCATCCATTTAGCCAATCTTTGTCTTTGGGTTGGGGCATTCAACCCATTTACATTTAAGGTAATTATTGATAGGTGTGGTCCCGTTGCCATTTACTTTGTTGTTTTGGGTTCACATTTATACAACCTTTCTGCATTTCCTGTCTAGAGAAGATCCTTTAGCATTTGTTGAAGAGCTGGTTTGGTGGTGCTGAATTCTCTCAGCTTTTGCTTGTCTGTAAAGCTTTTGAATTCTCCTTCATATCTGAATGAGATCCTTGCTGGGTACAGTAATCTAGGTTGTAGGTTATTCTCTTTCATTACCCTAAGTATGTCCTGCCATTCCCTTCTGGCCTGGAGGGCTTCTATTGAAAGATCAGCTGTTATCCTTATGGGAATGCCTGTGTGTGTTATTTGTTGTTTCTCCCTTGCTGCTTTTAATATTTGTTCTTTGTGTTTGATCATTGTTAACTTGATTAATATGTGTCTCGGAGTGTTTCGCCTTGGGTTTATCCTGTTTGGGACTCTCTGGGTTTCTTGGACTTGGGTGGCTATTTCCTTCCCCATTTTAGGGAAGTTTTCAGCTCTTATCTCCTCGAGTATTTTCTCATGGCCTTTCTTTTTGTCTTCTTCTTCTGGGACTCCTATGATTCGAATGTTGGGGCATTTCACATTGTCCCAGAGGTCCCTGAGGTTGTCCTCATTTCTTTTAATTCTTTTTTCTTTTTTCCTCTCTGCTTCATTTATTTCCATCATTTTATCTTCTACCTCACTTATCCTATCTTCTGTCTCCATTATTGAACTCTTGATTCCCTCCATAGTGTTTTTGATCGCATTTATTGCATTATTCATTTTTAATTGACTCTTTTATTTCTTCTAGGTCTTTATTAAACATTTCTTGCATCTTCTCAATCTTTGTCTCCAGGCTATTTATCTGTAACTCCATTTTGTTTTCAAGATTTTGGATCATTTTTATTATCATTATTCTAAATTCTTTTTCAGGTAGATTCCCTATCTCCTCCTCTTTTGTTTGACTTGGTGGGCATTTTCTTTTTTTTTTTTTTTTTCTTTTTTTTTTTTTTTTCAGTGGGTTTTGTCATACATTGACATGAATCAGCAATAGATTTACACGTATTCCCCATCCCGATCCCCCCTCCCACCTCCCTCTCCACCCGATTCCTCTGGGTCTTCCCAGTGCACCAGGCCCGAGCACTTGTCTCATGCATCCCACCTGGGCTGGTGACCTGTTTCACCATAGATAATATACATGCTGTTCTTTCGCAACATCCCACCCTCACCTTCTCCCACAGAGTTCAAAAGTCTGTTCTGTACTTCTGTGTCTCTTTTTCTGTTTTGCATATAGGGTTGTCGTTACCATCTTTCTAAATTCCATATATATGTATTAGTATACTGTAATGTTCTTTATCTTTCTGGCTTACTTCACTCTGTATAATGGGCTCCAGTTTCATCCATCTCATTAGGACTGGTTCAAATGAATTCTTTTTAATGGCTGAGTAATATTCCATGGTGTATAGGTACCACAGCTTCCTTATCCATTCATCTGCTGATGGGCATCTAGGTTGCTTCCATGTCCTGGCTATTATAAACAGTGCTGCGATGAACATTGGGGTGCACGTGTCTCTTTCAGATCTGGTTTCCTCAGTGTGTATGCCCAGGAGTGGGATTGCTGGGTCATATGGCAGTTCTATTTCCAGTTTTTTAAGAAATCTCCACACTGTTTTCCATAGTGGCTGTACTAGTTTGCATTCCCACCAACAGTGTAAGAGGGTTCCCTTTTCTCCACACCCTCTCCAGCATTTATTGCTTGTAGACTTTTGGATAGCAGCCATCCTGACTGGCGTGTAATGGTTTGGTGGGCATTTTTCATGTTCCTTTACCTGTTGGGTATTTCTCTGCCTTTTCATCTTGTTTAGATTGCTGTGTCTGGAGTGGGCTTTCTGTATTCTGGAGGTCTGTGGTTCCTTTTTATTGTGGAGGTTTTACCCAGTGGGTGTGGTTGGACGATTGGCTTGTCAAGGTTTCCTGGTTAGGGAAGCTTGCATCGGTGTTCTCGTGTGTGGAACTAGATTTCTTCTCTCTGGAGTCCAATGAAGTGCCCAGTAATGAGTTCTGAGATGGGTCTATGTGTTAGGTGTGACCTTGTGCAGCCTGTATGTTGACGTTCAGTGCTGTGTTTCTGCATTGTTGGAGAATTTGCGTGGTATGTCTTGCTGTAAAACTTACTGGGTTTTGGATGGTGGTTGGTTTCAGTGTAGGTATGGAGGCTTTTGGACGGTCTCTTATTACTTAGTGTTCCATGTAGTCAGGAGTTTTCTGGTGTTCTCATGTTTTGGGCTTAAGCCTCCTGCCTCTGGATTTCAGTTTTATTCGTCCAGTAGTCTCAAGACTTCTCCAACTATACAGCACTGATAATAAAACTTCTAGGTTAATGGTGAAAAGATTCTCCCCCGTGAGGGACACCCAGAGAGGTTCACATGAAGAAGAGGAGAGGGTGGAGGGAGATAGAGATGAGCAGGAGGAGAAAAAGGGGGACTCAAGAGGAGAGAGACAGATCTACGCAGTTGTCTGTCCCCAGAGTGTTCTCAGTAGCCCAGACATCCACAAAGATTCACAGAATTGGATTGGGAAGAAAAGGGGAAAAGAGGAAATAGAGGTGTTCTGAGGTAGAAAACGGAGAGTCAAGATTGGGAGAGAGTAATCAACACACTCCTGAATAAAAATGGGAACTGAATATTGGATTCTTAAATGTCCACAATTTATATCATATGCTGAAAAACAAAGATTAAAAATCTAGAGTAGAGGTTAGACTCTTAAAAATACAATATTAAAAACAAAAACCAAAACACAAAAAAATTTTATAAATATATATGAAGTTTGGTTTAAAAATAGGGCTTCTCTTTTTTTTTTGTAAGGTTATAGTGTAATGAAAATGAAAATTAAGGAGTAGTAGAGGAGTAATAGAGGACTTTAAAAGGAAATAAGAGAAAAAGAAAAATAGAAAAAAGAAGAGAAAAAGGAAAAAAAAACAAGAAAAAAAATGTTTTTCCTAATTAAAAAAATCATAAAAATCTATGAAAATGAAAGTTAAGGAGTAATGGGGGAGTAATAGGGAATTTTAAAAGAAAATAAAAGAGAAAAAATAAAAAAGAAAAAAGAAAAAAATTTTTTTTTTACTTAAAAAAAAAAAAAGTAAAAATATATCTAGGAATTTCTCTGGAGCTGTTGCGGTCAGTGTGGGTTTGGTTCAGTTTCAGATAGCTCCTCATTCCAGCTTACACTTCTCGATATCTACAGGCCCCTTCCGGTGTAGTCGGTGTTATCTACAGGGGTTTTAATCTGTTGCACCGGTCCCTTCTGAAGCAGTTCCCTTTGTTTATTTGGCTTCTGTTGCCGGTCTCTTCAGGGCCTAATTTCCGCCCTGACACAGGCAGGCAGAGGTGGTCTCTTATTCAGGTTGCTAGTTCCATCGCGCTGCGAGGAGGGACTGGCGCTGCTTTCCCCGTCTACGCTGCTCAGGCTCCCGGCTGTTCTATATGGAGCGTGCCCTGCGCTGCGTGCGGTTCCAGCCCTCCGGTGTTCCACAAAAGCGCGGAACAAAAAGCTGCGCCTGCTTTAAGCGCGGAACAAAAAGCTGCGCCTGCTTTTTGTGCCTTCCCCATCAGGCAGCCAGGAGCTTGACGGGCGCACTCTCCCCGGGTGCGTGCACCTTTTCCCCTCCATATCCCCAGCCCCAGTCCCCGCCCGCGCCGGTCGGGTGCCTGAGCCCTCTAAATACGTCTTTTAATTATTCTAATGTATGTGCACAGCGTCTCAGTCATGTCCGACTCTGTGGACTGCAGCATGCCAGCCTCCTCTGTCCATGGAATTTTACAGGCAAGAATACTGGAGCAGACTGCCAGGGGATCCTCCTGACCCAGGGTTTGAACCTGTGGCTCTTGTGTCTCCTGCATTGGCAGACAGATTCTTTACCATTAGCACCACCTGGGAAGCCCATTCTAAAGTATACATAATATAATTTCCTAGGTATACTTTGTAATTAAAATTTTGATAGCTTTTTAAAATTTTCTTTTAAAAACATAGCTCTAATATATACTACTAACAACAGTGTAAGAGAATACCTACTTTCTTGCACCCTTATCAAGACTTGGCTTTAACAAATTTTTGTTCTAATTTGAAAAGAGAAAATTATATATAATCACTGTGTTGATTTGTATTTATTTATTTATTAGTACAGCTAAACACAATTTAAATATTTTGCTGTCAAAATTGTGAGTGGCTGTTAAATGCTTCCTATTTTTCTATTGTTTTATTTTTTTTTTCTATTGATTTGTATAATCTCCCATATATGGAAAATAACCATATTAGGTTTTAAAATATTTCTCAGCTTTTAATTTACTTTTTGACTTTTGTTATGGAATTTTACATACCAGCATTTATCAATCATTTCCTTTATGGTGTAGAAAATACATAGAAAAATTACCCATAGTTTCTTCTAGGATATTTGTAATTTGGTCTCTTTTAAATTTTACATCCCTTTAAAGATCTAAATGTAACACTAGAAACTAGAAAACTCCTAGAGGAGAACATAGGCAAAACACTCTCTGACATAAATCACAGCAGGATCCTCTATGACCCACCTCCCAGAATATTGGAAATAAAAGCAAAAATAAACAAATGGGACCTAATGAAACATAAAAGCTTTTGCACTACAAAGGAAACTATAAGCAAGGTGAAAAGACAGCCCTCAGATTGGAAGAAAATAATAGCAAATGAAGAAACAGACGAAGGATTAATCTCAAAAATATACAAGCAACTCCTGAAGCTCAATTCCAGAAAAACAAATGACCCAATCAAAAAATGGTCCAAAGAACTAAACAGACATTTCTCCAAAGAAGACATACAGATGGCTAACAAACACATGAAAAGATGCTCCACATCACTCATTACCAGAGAAATGCAAATCAAAACCACAATGAGGTACCATTACACTCCAGTCAGGATGGCTGCTATCCAAAAGTCTACAAGCAATAAATGCTGGAGAGGGTGTGGAGAAAAGGGAACCCTCTTACACTGTTGGTGGGAATGCAAACTAGTACAGCCACTATGGAGAACAGTGTGGAGATTCCTTAAAATACTGGAAATAGAACTGCCATATGACCCAGCAATACCACTCCTGGGCATACACACCGAGGAAACTAGATCTGAAAGAGACACGTGCACCCCAATGTTCATCACAGCACTGTTTATAATAGCCAGGACATGGAAGCAACCTAGATGCCCATCAGCAGACGAATGGATAAGGAAGCTGTGGTACATATACACCATGGAATATTACTCAGCCATTAAAAAGAATTCATTTGAACCAGTTCTAATGAGATGAATGAAACTGGAGCCCATTATACAGAGTGAAGTAAGCCAGAAAGATAAAGACCAGTACAGTTTACTAATGCATATATATGGAATTTTAAAAGATGGTAACGATAACCCTATATGCAAAACAGAAAAAGAGACACAGATGTACAGAACAGACTTTGGGACTCTGTGGGAGAAGGCGAGGGTGGGATGTTCTGAGAGAATAGCATTGAAACAAGTATACTATCAAGGGTGAAACAGATCACCAGCCCAGGTTGGATGCATGAGACAGGTGCTCAGGGCTGGTGCACTGGGAAGACCCAGAGGGATCAGATGGGGAGCGAGGCGGGAGGGGGGATTGGGATGGGGAACACATGTAAATCCATGGCTGATTCACGTCAACGTATGGCAAAAACCACTACAATATTGTGAAGTAATTAGCCTCCAACTAATGAAAATAAATGAAAAAATAAATAAATAAATAAATTTTACATCCTTAATTCAACAAAATTTTATTTTTGTATACTATATTTTAAAAAATATTAATATATTTTGTGGAATTAAAATAAACTTTTTTTATTGTATCACTTGAAAAGACAGAGTTTTTTCTTTCTTTTTTTTTCTTGGCCCCTGAGTACCTCAGGAAGGCAGAGTTCAGCACCTCAATTAAAAAAAAAAAAAAAGAAAAAATTGGCAGAGTGAGAATTGAAATGTCAAAATTGACCTATTTTTCTTTACCAATCACCAGTGTCTATTGTTTATGACATACAAAAATCCCAAGAAACTTTTTTACTTATGAGAATAAATTATTATATTTAGATAATCTAAGCAATGATTAAATCAGTGAACATATCATAGAATAAATCAAAACCCCTAGCAAGACACTTTTAACAGCAATTTCAATTCATATGGTAATGTTAATTTTACTTAGGAAAAGCACTTACTTCTCAGTAAGAACTTATAGCTGTACAAGTAAAATAAAAATGTAAATGTTCTAATTTAAGCAGGACATAGTAGCCTGGTGATGAATAAATGTATCTGTTCCTTGAAAAGTTCACTTCAAATCATCATCATGCCTAAAAGGCGATTACTTTGAATGGTTTTTGTAAGATTGCAAAGCAGCTTGGATACTCTTGAGAGTTCTGATAGCTGACATCTTTGTATGGTTTGTAAATAAGTAAAGGAGCCATTCAGTTAGAAAATTGAATATTTGTCAATAAAAGAACAATACTCAGTTTCCATGTGCGTGCTCTAATTCACTTCAGCCATGTCCGACTCTCTTGCAACCCTGTGAACTGTAGAACACCAGGCTACTCTGTCCAAGGGATTTTCCAGGCAAGAATACTGGACTGGGTAGCCCTGCCCCCCTCTAGGAGCTCTTCCTCACCCAGGGATAGAACCTGTGTCTGTTATCTCTCGTGCATAGGCAGGCAGCTTCTTTACCACTAGTGCCACCTGGGAAGCCCATATTCAGCTTAACATCTATTATATTTATGACTAGAATTGATTAAGAAAGAAGTATGTGTGCATGCTCATTTACTCAGTCATGTCTGACTCTGTGACATGGACTGTAGCCTGCCAGGCTCCTCTTTCCATGGAGTTTTCCAGACAAAAATACTGGAGTGAGTTGCCATTTCCTTCTCCAGGGTATATTCTGAACCTATGGATTGAACCGAAGTCTCTTTCTCTCCTGCATTGGCTGGTGGATTCTTTACCACTGTGCCACCTGGGAGAGAAGTAAGGACAGATGAAATGTGAATCTGTGAGGGAGAGGAACCAAGAACTGCAACTTAATTTTTTCTTACCCTTCACTTTATTTTTAATATAATATTCTTTTTTTTCATTATAAAAGTAACAGAGCATCATAGTCAAACTATTTGGACAACATGAAAATGCAGAAAGAATACAATAAAATCACTCTTCAGGTTTATGAACATTTGTTTCTGTTAATAAATGATTTTTCTCTGGCGTGATTTTCTTTTTGGTTATAAAATATTCTGTATAGTGGAAGTGTTAAATTAATTTAGTCCATTTCTTATTCCTGGACTTGAAGTTGCTTCTAGTATTTCTCTATTACAATAACCTATTTATTAATATTATTGTGTACACATTCTTATGAACATCCCTGATTATGTCCTTAGCACAAGTTACTATATGTAGAATACTTGAGTTAAAGATACACACATTTTTCAAGTTTTTTAATGCATTCAGTTATACCACTTACACATTGCTGTGGCCTCAGAAGCAGTCTCAGAGAGTGTCTGTTTTTGCTCATATTCTCTCAGTTCTTGGTATAACTCTACGTGGTTCACCGAAAAGCTCTCAGTGGTCTGGGAAGGGTGAGTACAAAGAGGTGGGAAGAGGTGAAGCAGAGGTGAGAGCCATTTTTGTTGAAGAAATGTGGCAGGCTATTGCAAGCTTTGGAGAGAAGCTTTCTCCAAAGCAAACTTGCACTTTTGGAGCCAGCTGAGACTCTGCCTGTTAACTTGCCATAGTTCCTACGTCCCTATTTGCTTTGACTCAGTGACCCGACCCTTCAGGCACATGCCATGTATTCAGTGATTAAGACCACTTACTCATACTAATCATTATACACAGAAAATACATAAAAAAATTTGTATTCATTACTCAATATATTTTGCTCCTCAAGTGTCATGAAACATTCAGGGTATATTAACTGGCAACTGCACACCTGGAGTATATTACTGAGCTTTAGAAACTGTTAATTTAAAAAATCAAATATTTAATTTTGAGGAAAAAATCAGTTTTGGATTTTAAGCATATATATCATCTTTCATTTTGGCCCAATTAACCCAGCAGGTGTGTGCAAATTAGGTCACTACTTTGTCACCGTGGTAACATGCTTTGGGGAGGTGGATCTTAACTATCTCCAGCACAGGGGATGTTGGCTGAGTAAGTATTAAGAGATGCTTTACAAATAAACAAGGCACAATTTAATACATTAGAGTATAGAAAATAGGTCTGGTGCTAGGTATCAACAGATAATATTCCATGACATGAAAACAAGTACTACCTCAAATTTATATTAACTAAAGAGGTCTAATGAGCTGTAGAAATAGAACTTCCAAGACTTATAATTTCTGAAAGGACAGTAAAACTTACTGATGATCACTCATAAGGTGATTGTCTCATTTTCCCATTGAGTAAAGAGTTTAGGAGACAGAGCCAGGTTCCCTATAGTTTAAGGACATTTTTAGAAATAAGCTGTGGTTTTCAGGGTGTCAACACCTTCCTGCTTACTCATTCTAGTGACTAAAATCTAGTCAGGGTTTTTAAAAGGACAGTGTCTAAACATTTCTTTTAAGTGCTGTTTTTTTTTTTTATCATTATTCATAACTGCTTATGGGTTAAGAAGTTGGCAGACTTGGTCTATGCCAGCACTCCAGCATTAATACAAGTCTCTAACTCAGGCTTCTTCTCACCAGGTGGAAAAAGCAGACATGCTTCAAGATTGCTGGTAGAGATTGTGCAATCTGTTGGGTTGCTGAAGGTTCCAAATCATGTGGGCATTCTGCAGCCCCACAGAGTGGGAGAATTTCTTCACTTATCCCTCACAAGTTCACACCTCTTTTGGTCATTAAAATTGTAAATCTACATTATCAGATGCAGAAAACAGGCCAAATTAGTGATATTAAATGTATTTCCAAAGAAAGACATCTCCTCGGACCACTTTCAGCACTCAGTCACAAATGATATTTCCATTAAGCCTGTGTCACCAGTTCCTGTGCAGCTTTATGTTTTTCAATTATATTTGCATCACTTGTTATCATTTTGAAGTATTTTTGTATATAATATTTTTTGTGATATTTTATATATGGGGTTTCAAAAACTTGAATCCCTCTCGTGTTTGTTTTCAGTTGATTGTAACTTCAGTTTTATTACTTATTTCTTGTGTTTTTAGTAGTTAATATTTACAAAACACCTGACTAGACTCTTCAAGATTCCTCGCCCCAATCTCCCTCTCTATGCATCAAGGATGAGAGGCACATAGAAGAGGCAAGGTGACTTGTGACTTAGCCTGTGTCACAGAGTATGTGAATTCACTTTCAAATGAGAAGTTTGGAGACTCACAAAGGGATCCTTGCTAAGTGGAAAAACAGTTGACTCAAGCACTCTTTTACCTCTAACTTCTTTTTCACCAGCACAAACTCCCTCCCTGTATTCAAGACTTCTTTTCTCATCTATTCCTCAGTGGACACTGGAAAAAAAATTCTTTTAAAGAGCTGGTTCATAACATAAAAGCCTGAAGTCTCAGTTAAACCTGTTAACTTGCTAAGGGTAAGGGTATGTATTGTTCACTGGAGAACAGAATGCCATATTCTCCCAGATCTGCTGGGGAACAGGGAGGGTGGCAGTACAAATTAGCATCAGAACAAAGCTTTATCACAGTGGGATCCCAGGTTGTTTTAGGTGTAAGATTCGGAACAAAAATATGGGAAGGGATTGAATCCATCAAATCTAATAAAGGAAATTGTAGTAGATTCAGGGAACTTGGACCCCTGAATTGTAGTAGCCAGGCTGGGGAGGAAATGGGCAGTTAAACAAAGTAGTGCTGTATCTTTCTTTCATTGTTTGATGAAATAATTTTTACCCCTTTTAACTGGAATTTTTTTTAAAAAAAGAAAAGAGCCTGGTATATCTGAAACAAAGAGCTTACACAGTCACCGAGCTAGTTGGTTTTTATACCTTCCTTTACTGAGTATTGTCCTTCAGTACAATACAGAGCCATTTCTTTGTTCTCACAGCTAGCAGTTAAATTGTATGTAAATGTATGCAAATTAGATGCTGTCTAATAAAGAGAGTCATTAGATGGAAGAAATATTTAGTTTAGAAAAAAAAGCAGGTGTATTGTGTAAAAGAAAATGTAAGGCTACAAAAAAGCCCAAACTTTTGTGGACAGTTTCAGAAAAAAATCATTAAAATAGATTTTAAAAGACTTACGTCTTCCTGACCTTTCCTTTGTGCTTATATATATGTGTGTGTTTTTAAAATATTTACATATAAAACTAGAGGATTGGCTTCTTTCCCAGAATTACTGGAAGCACCTTCACCAGGAACATTTGGACTTGAATAATCTCCACAGCAGCATTTTCTTTCTTGAATTAAATGAATTGTAAAATGGGTGATTGGCCCAGAAACACTGACTTATTTGGGTTCCTTTCCTTTAGGTGGATAGAGGCTTAGTGGCCCCATGGTAGGTACCTTGCAACTGATCACCTTGATTGCTTTAAGGTTCTCCCCTCACACTTTTCCACCCCAGCCTCTTAGAGGCTACCATAGGCTTCTTATATATTATATGTTCCTTGAGAGGAACCCACAGTTCCTTTTGAACTTCATCAATGCTGTATTAAATGTTTAGCATAATGCTTAGCACTTAGTAAGCGCTCATATTTATTTCTGAATGGTTAAGTGAATGAATGAGTTGATAAATAAATGAAATGTAATATCACATACATTAAATATTTTAATAGTCAGTAAAGTGGTTATGGGTATGTCAATACCTTTATAGTCCCCAGAAGACAGTCACTGAAGCAATTCCTCAGGTTTGCATATATAGGAGTTGTATGGTAAATGTGTAGCGAAAAAAATTAAATACTTTGCTGTCCTGTTTTCTCAAGTAACAAAGACATTGAGTGCTAAACAAGTGTGTCACTTCTTGTGGCAGTTATTGTGGAGGCAAAATAAGTAAGCAGTGTAGTCTCTCTAGGAGCTCCTAGTTTCTAGAGGAATCAGCCATACCCATACTTAATACACAGCAAATGGTACAATGTGGAGTTACAGGTAAAATATTATGAGGGCATGAAAGAGAAAGAGAAATTCTGATTTAAAAGTGTCTGATATAGTTTCTTAGAAGAAAGTGGAACTGAAGTAGGAAGTCTTGAAAGTCATGAGGAGCAGATGGTTGTCTGTGGTGGAGTGGAAAAGAGCAAAGTTGTACAATTCTCTACATTGCAGTCCCAAGTTAATGGAAATATACTGGATTTTCTTCTATTCTCTCATGAATTTACAGCAACAGCTTGATTTTAACCTCTGTGGAAACACAAATGAGAGCTGTGATGGATACAATAATGACTAAAGTGAAATTATAACTCCAAGCCAAAATTTTAATCACAGCTACTGAATAGGAAATAAGGTAAATATGCAAAAAGACTTTATAACTTTTAAATTCTAAGGTACTAGAAATATAAAATTTTGTTATTATTATTCATAATGTGTAACATTTCCATGGTATGAAATAAAATTTAGGGGATAAGAGATTTGGGGACAGAATGGGTACCTCATCAATGTTTTGTACCTTATATTTTAGTTTACAAAGTATCTTCCTGAATTACTGCCTTATTTTATTTTTACAACAACCCTTAAGGTTGTAGAACTTATTATTTCTATTTTGCAAGTTAAGAAACTGAGGTTCTGAGAACTTCAGTGACTTAACCAAGGTCACACAGGAAGTGTCAGAGCCAGATTTTCCTGACAGATTATCTAATTCTTTTCAAATACTTCGTTATTACCTAGAAACAGTGTATGGGAGAATCATATAGCTAGAGAATTGGCGTACATCTTGGTTCTAACTTTATTCCAAATATTTTTCATCAGTTTGGTTTTATATCCACATTTTCTCCATTTTGGCAAGGGTAAAATATACAAGACTAAAGTGAGGGAGGTATACATGGACAGAAACAGATGATCTGGGTAACTGATAGGGATAGGAAGAATCGCAATGGGTCTGTGGATTGAAAGCATTTTAATTAGTTTCTTGACTTTTGAGTTAAAGAAAAGATTTCAGTGGAAAGGTGAAAAATATGCTGTATTGAACTCATCTTGGAGGTAACCAAAGGTCTGTGGGACTAACAGCTTTTGATATTACTTAGTGCTTATTATTGTTATTATTATTATTTCCTTTTAATTATGCAAAGTGCTAATCAGTTTGATTATGCACAGTGCTAATCAGGTTAATTATGCAAAGTGCTAATCAGTTCTTCTTGAAGCACACGAGGAGAGCAGAGGTGCTGGCGGTGAATGGCGTAAGCTAGATGGGGATAGTCACGGCAGTCATTCCTTATTAAGATAGGGGTAGAAAAGATAGCAAGGGGAATTTATCCACAAAAGTATAGAGAAAGGGAAATATAACTTTGGGCACAGGAAAGATTGTGGTTTTGGCAGAATGGTGCTTACACATAGAAAGCTGATTTCCTCCCCCTGTTGCATAGTTTGGTTAGATAGTCTCTGCTATATTTTGAAGGCACTCATTTGAAGCCAAAAAGACTGCAGAGGGAAAGAAACAGAGTATTGTATAGCTAGACAAGTTGTCAAAACAACTTATTGTAATTGGCAAGCACCAATTCCTGGGAGGACAGTAGAGGAAGTAGAAATCTAATAGACCTATACATGAAAGAGGACATCAATAAAGAGAATTGAAAAATTAAGGGAGTGCCATTCTGATAAAATAAACAGGGCCATCTCACCACTCTATTGTTATTGGGATGGCTGTCTGCGCAGCATATTTCCTGAGGTGAACTGAGGGTTTCTTGGTGCTTGCAGTGGTCTCTATTGAGAGTGGTGATGACGAATATGACAATAAGGGTTTTATGTAATAGCTCCTAGTTGGATCAGCTTTGTTGCTGCTGAAATCAAAGTGAATTTTAATATTAACTTGCAGGTCTATGCTTATTAAGCTGGGTGACTTCCTGTGAAGATGAGTTTATAGCAATATGTTCGTATGTTTTTATAGAACAATGACCGTGGAGCTCCCTTAGGAAAGCCCTTTTTATTCAGTTCTCCTGTTCTATTATGTGGTTTGATAAGCTATCAATGAAATACTGCGATACCTACTTGTTTGAATGTATTCAAAGAGCAGAAAGCATTTCAGGATGAATAGTAATTTTAAAAAAATGGTTTTAGTCCATGTAACTTTTCATTTAGTCTGGAATTTGAGCAGGACCTTTTTAAGTCACTTATATAAGGAGAGTCTGCTTCCCCTTTATAAGCTGACAAACCGAGTATTTATTTACGTTCCTTTTTTAGTCCTCTCTCTAAGCACAACTCATCTTCACAAATGCCTATATTGAGCTTGAGTTCTAGAAATGTCCAAATCATGGTAAGAATGCTGCAAAGTTGTTGGTGATGTCTTCAGGACGGGGCATATTAATGAGGTTTTTTCCAGGAAGCATTGGTACTTGGAATAAAGACAAGCTTTCAGTTTTTATTTCTTCTGTAAGACCAATTTCATTTTAAAATATAAAGAGAATGACATAAATCTTTGGTTTCCAAGGAGAGTCTGGAAAGGAATAGATTGTTAGAGGACAGCGCCCACAAATTGGGAAAGCCTGTTGGGGGCCCTTTGAGAATTTGGCTGGAAAATTCCGTTATAAGCCATCCTTCTGCTCAGCTTCATGGGAACAGGGTTTTATAAATGAAACATCACTTCTGTATTTCCCAACCCCCTGAGTCTAAGATAAGGATGAAATATTCATATTACCACTTTATCAAAATCTATTGAGTTATTTCTTGACAAATTTAAAAAGGTTTCTTAATGGTTCTACACAAAGGACACCTTGTAAATTCCATTTATTAGTGGTATACTAAACTCTTGTTTCCTGATAAAGGTATTTGAACCCAAAAACATTGCTATGTAAGGCATTTAAAATGTTACTGTGTCGAGAACATGTTGTGATCCAAATGGCACTTAAAATTAATTTAGTACCATCTAATATGGACAATGCCTGGAGAATCCCAGGGACAGGGGAGCCTGGTGGGCTGCCGTCAATGGGATCACACAGAGTCGGACATGACTGAAATGACTTAGCAGCAGCAGCAGCAACATGGACAATCTCTTGATTAATTGTACACTTGCACCTTCATTATATACACTCTCATCCACAGACCCATTCCTCACTTCATTAATCAAATATTATTTGGGCACTTCCTCTTATAAAGTGTGTACTAGTAACTATGTGTTAATAACAGTACAATTTATGTCCCAGATAATGGAAATACAATTAGCCAAAAAGCAACAAGATAGCTGACATCATAGAATTCACTTACACAAGATGAGATGGTATTTTTCTCATGGTCTTCAACCTTAGGAGCAAAGAGTTTGCTCTTCATTTCCTCTCAGAACTTCTCTCCTTAGTAATCTATGTAATTCAACTAGTTGGTCTTAGTATCTTCAATATTTACAAAATAAGATGTTGGGCTACAAGATTTCCAAGGTATCTCCATCTCAATGTGCTATATGAAAGTGTATTAACTGAGTATACTATAAATGTATTAGCTATTTAAATGTATAAATGTATTTGATCATCATATTAAGAGCCTTACAATAATAGAAATTTGTGTTAGGCTTTGGTCTTTGAGGAAATGAAGTAATTTTGGCTGATTCTGTGAACACAGTCTCCTTGGATGTAAGCTAATATTGAATATATAAAGGGTGGACTTTGGAATCAGTTCTGAGTTTGAATCCTGGCTCTAACAATTATTAGCTGACAAGTCGTTACTGCTTTGAGCCTCTGTTCCTTCACAGATTCTACCTCACAGGGTGACTGTATTAGTTCAAATAAACAATATAAATCACTGAACTCATTGCCTAGGGGCACACTGGAGGATAGCTTTGCTCTATAGTCAGTCCCTTTCTCATTTATGGTAACTGTAGTCTTTCTGGCTCTTGCTAACAAGAATATCTCGAACTAATTCAACTTCCTTTCCCCAAGCTGCTTTCTCCTGCATTAAGCCTGTACTTCAATTAGCTCAATATTTTTTCTCCCATTACATTTTTATAGTTTATTTCTCTTTGTTCTCCTTTTTATGTACTTTGACCACTTCCCTGATTATACCGTGTCAATTTTGGGGTACTTATGTTCGCTGTATGTAACGTAGCCTTGACTATGACAAAAATGTGTACAATTATGTTGTTGTTTTGTTGTTAGTTGCTAAGCTGTGTTCTTTTGAAACCCCAGGGACTGTAGCCTGCCAGGCTCCTCTGTCCATGGGATTTCCCAGGCAAGAATACTGCAGTGGGTTGTTGTTTCCTTCTCCAGGGAATCTTCCTGACCCAGGGATTGAACTCATGTCTCCTGCATTGGCAGGCAGATTCTTTACCAGTCAGTCACCAGAGAGTAATTCAAGCCAATTATATAGAAATGTTTTTTCTGTGTCAGAATTTGACTGAAGTTGTTTACACTTTTGACCCCCTAAGTATACTGGAAACTTGTTGAGGCCAAAGCAAGTATATTCCCTGTGTTTAGAATGTGCTCTGCCAATAAGAATGCTACAGCCTAGCAAGGGACAACTGTTCTAACCAGTAGCATATATGATCTACTGGGAATCATATATATATGAAGGAAATGTTGTGGAAGTGGAGATGTTGAAAGCTTCATGGAACAAATATTGGAAAGGCTTCCTGGAACAAATGATGTTTGAATTTGATCTTTAAAAAAAAGTACTTATTTCTTTCTTTGTGGAAAAAGAGAAGAGAAAATGAATTCTAGGCAGAGAGAAAATCTCATGGGTACAAAAAGTTGATTGGCAGATAGAAGGCAGGGGATCAGGTGACACAAGGGAAGACTAGAAAGGTAGATTGGAAGCATATCATGAAGGATCTGTGAGTTGATTAGAGTCTTGTATGAATAATCCTAGCTTTCAAAAATAAGTGAATATTGGTGGTAAAGAGAACATTTCTTCACAAGAATATAGACATTAACTGTTTGTGTGAAAAAAGAAATGATAACATTTAGCAACCAATGTATACAGGAAAAAGGATAATCTCAAAAAGAAGGTCCAAATCTGAGTTGAAGCCCTACTCCACCCTTGCTATATTATGACCTTAAACAGTGTACTTCATCTTTCCTTACCATATATTCATCAATATTACTTCGTAGCTCAGATGGTAAAGAATCTGCCTGCAATGTGAGAGACCTAGGTTCGATCCCTGGATTGGGAAGATCCCCTGGAGAAGGGAATGGCTACCCACTCCAGTATTCTTGCCTGGAGAATCCCTTGCACAAACACTTTCACTACTGGAAAAGTGACTATGGATGGGGGAAAGGTAGAGAGTTCTTCATTAAAGTGCCAGAATTTCACTAAAGTAAGAGGGAAAAGTATAGATGGAAAGGAAAATAGACAGGGTGAGGGGGTGGGAAATGCTTGTAGGGGATAGATGAGTGGGAGAGAGGTCTGAGCTGGGAGGGAGAGGAAGAGTAGAGATTCTGAACCCAGGTGCTATCCATTTCC
The DNA here is from genome assembly GCF_019320065.1 of Cervus canadensis. Taxonomy (NCBI): domain Eukaryota; kingdom Metazoa; phylum Chordata; class Mammalia; order Artiodactyla; family Cervidae; genus Cervus; species Cervus canadensis. Next base: position 36,460,042 of record NC_057392.1, on the reverse strand, counting down.
AGTGTGATCAAGACAGAGAAAAGGGATTCTTTTCTTTCTCTTTTCGGTGGTTTTCTTCAGAAACAGAACAAAAATTGAAATCATTTTTAGTATGCTTTTTATAACTTCACTTCACTATTTCATTGGGTCTAATCTAGGTATAATCTGGATCACAACTTTGTTCCCACATTCCCACTTCCATCACAAACACAACACAGTGAGGAAGTAAGGCTCAGAATTGTGCCAGTGTTTCACAAATATACTTCTTTGGTGATTTAAGCTCTTTTCATCAGTTGTTCTTGATGTTGAGTTTAAGCCCAAGTATAGAAGTGAAGGGATGATGGACCACCAGTACATGATTCATACTACATAGCAGTCCCTGGATATGGCCTAATTTCTAGTACATGCCACCTACATGCTGAACTTAATTCATGTGTTTATACTTGTTAGGGGTCAGATTTGCCAAGCAATTTTATATTAGTCAAAACAAATTTGTGTTTAGTTTCAAAGGATAGAGCTCTACATTTTAGGCATTTTTGGAATAATTTTTGGAAGATTAGATAGACAATTAATCAAAACGCCTATAAGAAATGTTAGCAATTAACCATTTTCCAATAAAATACTATTAGTCATTATTATTTAGGAATTAAATGCTGTTTAACCAGAGTAATTATTGAGTCACATTGTTCTCTGTAAGATTAACCACTGACATATGTGGATGTGCTTCAGTTGATGTATCTAGGAACTTGGTGCCTCCCCAGGGCTGGGATTTCAAGGAATAAATGAAGACCTCCTGATGTAAATAACACACTTTTTGTAAGGTAGATTTTATACATTATCCAATGTTTATTTTATAACCATTCTTTTGTTTTTACTTTTCACATTAAAAAAGAATACAGTTTCATAAATTTCCATTTGATTTTTTTGTTTTTAGAAAAGGAAGTCCCACTGGATTATGTAACATTAAGCATCAGTTCAGTTCAGTTCAGTCATTCAGTCGTGTCCAACTCTTTGCAACCCCATAAATCACAGCACGCCAGGCCTGCCTGTCCATCACCAACTCCCAGAGTTTACTTAAACTCATGTCCATTGAGTTGGTGATGCCATCCAACCATCTCATCCTCTGTCGTCCCCTTCTCCTCCTGCCCCCAATCCCTCCCAGCATCAGGGGCTTTTTCAATGAGTCAGCTCTTCACATGAGGTGGCCAAAGTACTGGAGTTTCAGCTTCAGCATCAGTCCTTCCAATGAACACCCAGGATCTCCTTTAGGATGGACTGGTTGGATCTCCTTGCAGTCCAAGGGACTCTTAAGGGTCTTCTCAAACACCACAGTTCAAAAGCATCAATTCTTTGGCGCTCAGCCTTCTTCACAGTCCAACTTTCACATCCATACATGACCACTGGAAAAACCATAGCCTTGACTAGATGAACCTTTGTTGGCAAAGTAATGTCTCTGCTTTTTAATATGCTATCTAAGTTGGTCATAACTTTCCTTCCAAGGAGTAAGTGTCTTTTAATTTCATGGCTGCAATCACCATCTGCAGTGATTTTGGAGCCCAAAAAAATAAAGTTTGACACTGTTTCTACTGTTTCCCCATCTATTTCCCGTGAAGTGATGGGACCAGATGCCATGATCTTAGTTTTCTGAATGTTGAGCTTTAAGCCAACTTTTTCACTCTCCTCCTTCCCTTTAATCAAGAGTCTTTTTAGTTCCTCTTCAGTTTCTGCCATATGGCTACACAAAGATTAAAAAAACTGTGGCCATCAGAAGTAAATATTGGTAATAACACTCATGGCATTTCACACATGCAGATCATTGTGAGAAAAGTAGAAATACTTAACATCGAGCTTAGATAAGGAAGTAGGCTTTTTAATACAAATATAAATGGAGGCATTTGTTATGAAAATGGTGGCCCTTGAGATTGGCTTCCTGCTTTCACTTAAGAAGAAACACCTTCAATCAGATGATTTTTTCCTCTGATAAGAGTGAAAAGTAATCAATCTAAACACATTTTATTATGAAAGATACTTGGAAGAATTCTATTGATACAAGTTAATGCAAGATGGGAATTTGCTTATTACAGTGTTTTGAATGTCCTCTTCCATTGATCATGTGCAATTGGTATAAACAAAGATCTGGTGTATGGTAGAGGGCCTATATTTGCATCCTGTTGCATACTTAGACAATCTTTAGCAGGACTTATTTTTGTGTATTGACAGTATTTCTCAGTCCTTTGTACAATTATAATGTGTATAGTAGCAGCAGCGTTTGAGTGTGCAATAAAGGTAGGTTCTTCTATCAAGGCAGCCAGAAGAACATAAAGAATTCATTATACTGATTTTGATTCTGTGGATGAAATAGGTTTGCTCCATGAACTTTCATTGCACAGGACAAAATGCTATGCTCATGAGACATGCAGGCAGCTGAAGAGTCAAGAAAAGCTATGTTGGTTTTATTTAGGAAGTGCCTGGCTTCTCATCTGCTTGGGAAAGGAGCAGGCCATATCACCAATTGCCAAGTGCTCTAATGCTGAGAAGAGTGTCAGCTGTGGTTACCCTGGGGATTTTGGCAGCAATAAGCACTTTTCCTTGAGAAAAATCAGCATAGATGCCACACATTGGAATTGGAAGAATTGCTTTATTTTCTATTTTCTTTAAAAATCAAATTTGCTTTTCCTTCCTTCCCAGCTGTTGCAGCTTCCTTGATTTTTAGCTCAGATGATGGGAGTAACACATGTTCACTGAAACCCAGAGGAAAGCTCCCTTCTTTTCTTCTGATATGAACTTGTTGAAGTCCAGATACTGGCTAACCCGAACTGAATAATATATTCAGAAAGAGATTTGTCCAGGAGGGGTGTTCATGGGTGAAGACCACAGTGGTGGGGGTAATTGAAACAGTTTTTCAAGGGTATCAGTGTCAATCACATGCACTAGGAAACTTGAATATGCCATCTCCAGGATGTTTTTAGCTGAAAAACCTTGGATACCTAACCTGTTCCATGGAGAAGTCTTTTTTTTATTTTCTATATTCATCACAGTTTATAGCTGGGAACAAAATGCATACATAGAAATTGAATTGGCTGAATTAGTGTGCAGTAAGTTGGGCATTAAATATACGTGACTTGTTTCTGTTAATTCTCTCCCTTCCCTATTATCTCTTACCTCTCAAATGGGAAGGTCACATCTGTTTTCTCACCAAGTTTTACCATCATGTTAAAGAACCAAAGTTCCTTTAAGGCCAATGTAGCGGAAGATTAGAGTAGCTTTTATTCTTGATGTCCAGTTTTTCTACAATCTTTTATTTTACATAAAGAAACTAATCATCTGACTTAGCTGGAGATGGACTGGAATGGGCGAATTTAATTCAGATGACCATTATATCTACTACTGTGGGCAAGAATCCCTTAGAAGAAATTGAGTAGCCCTCATAGTCAACAAAAGAGTCTGTAATGCAGTATTTGGGTATAATCTCAAAAATGACAGAATGATCTCTGTTTGTTTCCAAGGCAAAATATTCAACATCACAATAATCCAAGTCTATGCCCCAACCAGTAATGCTAAAGAAGCTGAGGTTGAATGGTTCTGTGAAGACCTACAAGACCTTCTAGAACTAACACATCCCAAAGATGTGCTTTTCATTGCAGGGGATTGGAATGCAAAAGTAGGAAGTCAGGAGATATCTGGAGTAACAGGCAAAATTGGCCTTGGAGTACAAAATGAAGCAGGGCAAAGGCTAACAGTTTTGCCAAGAGAATGCACTGATCATAGCAAACACCCTCTTCCAACAACACAAGAGAAGACTGATTGTACACGTGGACATCACCAGATGGTCAATACCAAAATCAGACTGATTATATTCTTTGCAGCCAAAGATGGAGAAGCTCTATACAGTCAGCAAAAGCAAGACCAGGAGCTGACTATGGCTCAGATCATGAACTCCTTATTGTCAAATTCAAACTGACATTGAAGAAAGTAGGAAAAACCAGTAGACCATTCAGGTATGACCTAAATCAAATCTCTTATGATTATATAGTGGAAGTGACAAATAGTTTCAAGGGATTAGATTTGATAGAGTACCGAAGAACTATGGACGGAGGTTCATGACATCATACAGGAGGCAGTGATCAAGACCATCCCCAAGAAAAAGAAATGTAAAAAGGCAAAATGGTTGTCTGAGGTGGCCTTACAAATAGCTGAGAAAAGAAGAGAAGGTAAAGGCAGAGGAGAAAAGGAACAAGATATCCATTTGACTGAGTTCCAAAGAATAACAGGGAGAGATAAGAAAGCCTTCCTCAGTGATCAGTGCAAAGAAATAGAGGAAAACAATAGAATGGGAAACACTAGAGATCTCTTCAAGAAAATTAGAGATACAAAGGGAATATTTCATGCAAATATGGGCACAATAAAGGACAGAAATGGTATGGACCTAACAGAAGCAGAAGATAATAAGAAGAGGTGGCAAGAAGACACAGAAGAACTAGACAAAAAAAAAATCTTCATGACCCAGATAACCACGATGATATGATCACTCACTTAGAGCCATACATCCTGGAATGTGAAGTCAAGTGGGCCTTAGAAAGCATCACTATGAACAAAGCTAGTGGAGGTGATGGAATTCAAGTTGAGCTATTTCAAATCCTAAAAGATTACACTGTAAAATATGTAGTCAATATGCCAGCTAATTTGGAAAACTCAGCAGTGGCCACAGGACTGGAAAAGGTCAGTTTTTATTCCAATCTCAAAGAAGGGCATTGCCAAAGAATGTTCAAACTACCACACAATTGTGCTTATCTCACATGCTTGCAAAGTAATTCTCAAAATTCTTCAGGCGAGGCTTCAACAGTACCTGAACCGTGAACTTCCAGATGTTCAAGCTGGAAGGCTGAGGAACTAGAAATCAAATTGCCAACATCCATTGGATCATAGAAAAAGCAAGAGAATTTCAGAAAAACATCTACTTCTGCTTCATTGACTACGCCAAAGTCTTTGACTGTGTGGATCACAACAAACTGTGGAAAATTCTGAAAGAGATGGGAATACCAGACCACCTTACCTTCTTCTTGAGAAATCTGTATGCAGGTCAAGAAGCAACAGTTAGAACAGGGCATGAAACAACAGATGTCTTCCAAATTGGGGAAGGAGCATGTCAAGGATGTATATTGTCACCCTGCTTATTTAACTTATATGCAGAGTACATCATGTGAAATGCCAGGCTGGATGAAGCACAAGCTGGAATCAAGATTGCTGGGAGAAATATCAATAACCGCAGATATGTAGACAATACCACCCTTATGGCAGAACGTGAAGAGAAACTAAAGAGCCTCTTGATGAAAGTGAAAGAGGGAGTGAAAAAGCTGTCTTAAACATTCAGAAAACTAACATCATGGCATCCACTCCCGTGATTTCATGGCAAATAGATGGGGAAACAATGAAAACAGTGACAGAGTTTATTTTCTTGGGCTCCAAAATCACTGCAGTTGGTGACTGTAGCCATGAAATTAAAAGACGCTTGCTCCTTGAAAGAAAGTTATGACCAACCTAGATAGCATATTAAAAAGCAGAGACATTACTTTGCCGACAAAGTCTGGTTTTTCCAGTAGTCATGTATGGATGTGAGAGTTGGACTATAAAGAAAGCTGATCACAGGAGAATTGATGTGTTTGAACTGTGGTGTTGGAGAAGATTCTTTAGAGTCCCTTGGACTGCAAGATTAAATCAGTCAATGCTCAAGGAAATCAGTCCTGAATATTCATTGGAAAGGCTCATGCTGAAGCTGAAATTCCAATACTTTGGCCACCTGATGTGAAGGACTGACTCATTGAAAAAGACCCTGATGCTGGGGAAGATTGAAGGCAGGAGGAGAAGGGGATGACAGAGTTTGAGCAAGCTCCAGGAGTTGATGATGGACATGTAAGCCTGGCGTGCTGCATTCCACGGGGTTACAAATAGTTGGACACGACTGAGTGACTGAACTGAACTGACATACCTAGAAAATGTTTTACAAATATCTCTGCATTGGTGTCCCAATAAAGCTGACATACAAGTAACCATCACACATTCTTTACCTCATTTGTGTGTGTGCGGTGTGTATGTGTGTGTGCGTGTATATGTTAGTTGCTCATTTGTGTCTGCTTATTTGCAACCACATGGACTGTAGTCCCCCAAGCTCCTCTGTCCATGGAACTCTCCAGGCAAGAATACTGGAGTGGGTTTCCATTCCCTTCTTAAGGGGATCTTCTCAACCCAGGAATCAATCTCTGGCCTTCTGCAGTGCAGGCAAATTCTTTACTATCTGATCCACCAGGAAGCCCCATTTAGTCCTGAGCAAAATACAGTCCAAAGTTTGATGAGGTAAATGCTGTTTATTATTTTCATCAGATTTAATGATTAAAAATTTTGGTTTCTGGAGTGAGGTTACCCTTGTTAAATTCTGATTCCACCACTTACTAGTAGAACAGTAGGCAAGTTACTTAACCTCAGTTTCCTCATCTCTAATTTGAGAGTGATAATGCTTCATACCTTGTTGAGATATTGTGAGGATTAAATGAGCTAATAGGTGTAAAACACTTTACTTTGATGACTAGGACATAGCTTTACTACTTAGTGAAGGCTAGCTACATTTGATACACACAAAGAAATAAAGGCTCATAGAGGTTAAGATCCATGGCCAAGCTCACACAGCCAGTAGTGTGAAATTAGGTGGTGAAATTAGGATTTGAGCTTATGCTGTCTGACTCCAAAATCATGCATTTAACCATTACTCTCTACTAATCTCTGCTTCACAGAGAATCAGTATACTATAACAGCTAAGGCCATGGTATCAGACACCATGGGTTCAAATCCTGGCCCTTTTACTTACAAAAAAACTTTTGGCAAGTTACTTAACTTCTCTGTACCTTGGTTTCTTCATCTCTAAAATAAAAATAAAATGGTACCCTTCTCAGAGTAACATGGAATCAAATGATTTCTGCCTTTCTGTATGAATTTCAAGTGATAGAATTTCAGGCACAGGAAGATGGTGGAGAGATTTCTTCAGTTGTCCTCAAATTGTATTAGTTGATCCCTGAGTAGGTAAGATTTATGAACTCTAAAGAAGTATTGAAAGACACTGATGTATTCTTGGTGTTACAGATCACCTTGTTTTGAAACAAATTTCTTAGGAAACTTTTTTGAGAGAATGAAAATGATGATTTCTTTCAGAATGATTTTATGTATCCTCAAAATGAAGTTGGAAACAGTGGGTATGAGCCCAAGGGAAACCAAGGAGGCCATTACAGGATGAAAACCCAAGGGGCTCTTTTTGTCACTGTTTCGTCCATTTAATAGAAGCTATGAACGACTCACTATTTGGGACAAATATTTCCGTTTTAAGACAAGAAGACTCAGAATTTCAAGATGTTGTATCTGACTTTTCATCTGTCAACCAAGAGCAGCTGAAAAGGCGAAAGCCCTAGAGAACTGTTTTCCTACATATGTATTTGTTTTTAGACAAATGTGTTTGTTTGAAGGTCTGAACACGATGGAAATGCGCACCATGAAAATGCCCATAGTTGAGGGGTATAGAAGCCCTAGCAGTGTTGACTCAGTCCTCAATCATTCTGTGTGATGAATTACATGCCACATGCTTCAATTTGCTGTGTGTGAGGTCTTTCAGCACGGTTTGTAATAAACACCAATCCTGTATGAAGGACAAAAGAAACTTACTGATTTTTTTTTTCCAGGAGATTAATGAGTAGTTTATTGTTATCTTGCTGTTGCTTATAGAAAGAGAATTCCAGAGAAAAATCATACTGTGTGTCTTGTGCTCAGTCGCTTCAGTTATGTCCGATTCTGTGCAACACTGTAACCCACCAAGCTCCTCTGTCCATGGGATTTTCCAAGGCAAGAATACTGGAGTGGGTATCCTTTCCTTTCTCCAGGGGATCTTCCTGACCCAGGGATCAAACCCACAGCATCGCCTGCATCTTTTGCATCACGAGCAGATTCTTTAGTACTAAGCCACCTGGGGAAAACCAATTGAGTCTTAATACCCCTCAACATATTTATAAACACATGAAATCAGGTTAAAATTAACATTAAGGGCAGGTTTGAGGGGGAAGCATAGAATCCATGTGCAGGCTGAAGGGAGTGTGGAAATGAAGGGAGGAAATGTATGGTTACTCTCAAGTCTAAAAGTGATGGGAGAAATCGTAAGCCAATAGCGTATCATCTTCAACACTTACTGCTGCTGCTGCTGCTAAGTCACTTCAGTCGTGTCCGACTTTGTGAGACCCCATAGACGGCAGCCCACTGGGCTTCGCCGTCCCTGGGATTCTCCAGGCGAGAACACTGGAGTGGGTTGCCATTTCCTTCTCCAATGCATGAAAGTGAAAAGTGAAAAGTGAAAGTGAAGTCGCTCAGATGTGTCCAACTCTTCACGATGCCATGGACTGCAACCTAGCAGGATCCTCCATCCATGGGATTTTCCAGGCTACTTACTTCCTTTTAAAATTTAACTCTTGAAGCCAAAGCTAGAAATCTGTCTTCCTTACCCAATTTCTCCCTGTTACCTACCACCCATATACTATCTGCAATTTAGAATCTTCTCAAAGCAGGCAGTAGTTGTGTTTGTTATTATGTGAAAACTATTAGAATCAGATGAAAATTTTATGGTAAATATCAGATGGAAATGTTCTCTCTGCTATACAGTAGCAGTTACTTTATTATTATATTCATTTTATTTTCATACAGTTATATAAGGATTCTCTCTTTCTGTCTTTTCTTTTGGCAATTGACATGAAAAACCTTTCTAAGAGAAAAATTACTTAAGAAATAGAAAACAAGGAGGAAAAGTATAATTGAGTCTGGAAACCTTTTTGCCTCAGCTAAATAAATAAGAAATGATAAGAAATACAATATAATATGAGATGAGAAATACTGAGGTTCAAGAAGACTGTTTTATTTAATTCCATTTAATTTTATTGAATCAAATTTGATAGAGACAATGTCAATGGACGTGTAAAAGGAGATTGGTAGTAGAATGCCTGGGGCTGTCGTATCACTGAATGAGGTATATAAACAGAAAAGGAATGTTGAGTAATTCTGAATATAAGGGTGATTTTTAGATATCAGATTTCAGTTTTTCAAATGCACAGAGCCAGCAGGTTAAAGCATATCTGTCACTTCAATCTAGTTCTTGAATTCAATACACTAAAAATCAAATACCTCAATACCATATTTTTTATTTTCTTCCTTTGCCAACAAATGTTTAGAGTGTTTCCCTGGCATTGCTGAACTCCCAGCCAAAATATCTATTTCAGTTTAATTTTTGGAGGAGAAATAACCTTAAGTGGGCTGCTAACAATTATTATTCGCTCAGTCACGTCCAACTCTTTGCGACCCCATGGACTGTAGCCCCCTAGGCTCCTCTGTCCATGAACTGTGGCCCACCAGGCCCCTCTATCAGTGAAATTCTCTAGGCAAGGATACTGGAGTGGGTTGCCATTCCCTTCTCTAGGGGATCTTCTCGACCCAGGAACTGAACCTGGGTCTCCCACATTGCAGGGAGATTCTTTACCATCTGAGCACCATTAAACATCAAACTTAGATTTCCTTTTATCTCATTGATTTACTTACAGAGTGAAGCTTCCGTAGCAAACCTGAAGAGTCAGTTTATAAGCAGAAATATTTGCAAAGGCTTGATATTTTGTCCTAAAAATGAAGGCAAAAGAAATGAGATTGTTTTTTAAAAACTGAACAATTCTAGTGGATTATCAGAGTGAAATAAATGCAGTTATGCTTACTTATCAATAAGCCACACTTAGGTCAGTTATGTTCTGAGAGAATCTGTGTAGTAATGAAAGAGATAGCACCCAAAGGTGACCGTAGAGAAGATTGCCAGCCTTTATAGGGAGTTTGTGAGGCCTTTTTATCTTTTAATATTTTGTGTACTTTTACATTTCTTTTCACCGAAATGCAATTTTATGCAGTCCAAATGGAAGCTCTAGAGTGTATTTGTATAGGTGGAATTGAAAGAATTGGCAATATGAATAACTAAAATAGATAACTCAGACCTTTCAGAATGCCTTTCTGATGCCTAAATTAAACTTCAGACATTGATCACATTGTCTAAGCAATTGTCAGTTAACCAACAAACTTATGGATATATAGTTTAAATAATCAGTACACCTACATTTCTTTATAGTTTCCTCATAGATGCCCAGGAGGAGACTGAACTGTCAAACCACTGGCAAATTAGGATGATAAAATGGTAAGTCTAAACAAACAGGAATTACTGGTTTACTAAATTTCTTGCCTCATAATTGCATAAATACAAAGATACCCTCCTCTCAGATACATAAACAATAATTTAAGCCCCATAACAAAAGACCTTGTATTTATTCCTAGAACTCCTTATAATACCTGAAATATAGTGTGTGTTCAATAATATTTGTTAAATCAATGGATTCTATTATAAAGAGGCCCACAGCTTTCCTAGATTTAGTTACACATCAGGTCATATCAAATCTCTTCCTTTCTCCTCCACTTTTAAGAGCATTTATATAGGCTGCTTCTAACTTACAAACAGTTTGTGTTTAAAAATTCACATAGATTAGTCATTTGGAACCAAGAATGCTTCTCTCATTTATACATGTATAGCAACGAGCATTCACTCTGGCCCAGTCACAGTTCTAGGTTCATGGTGAAAAGGCACATTTCCCTATTTCCACTAGGAAATAGGACAGTGCCAGGCACATAATAATCGCTCACTACTATTCTTAAAGATTCACCCTACTAGTTTCAGGGATGTTTATTCAGAGTCCTTAGCCTGTGAACTGAGCTATTAGTTTATTTTCCTTCCCAAAACAAATTTGAATGAGAGCACTAGATGAGAAAAACCAGGTGCCATTTTAGGTGGTGGTGGTGGTGTTTTTTCTTTTTAATCCTATTTCTTTACTCTTCCCTGAGCATCCACTTCAAAACAGAAAGATCCTGCTCTTTCTTTCTTTAATGTCCTTGCTATATGATCTTGGCAAGTCATGGACCTGTCTGTGTGGTTCTCATCTGAAAATAACAAAGAAATGATAAAATTCTAATTCACATGGAGAATACAGCTGAACTTAGTAAATTAATGTTTGCATAGTGCTTAGAAATCTGAGGTTAAAATTGCTAAGAGAAATGTACAGAACTATTATTGCCACTAAAATTATGATAGACATTTTTTCTCTAATTAAAAATGCCTCATTTAATTGGTGTTTGTATTTTAAAAGTTGTATGCCATCTTAAAGCAAATGTTTGATGTTTATCTGAAGGAAAAACAAAGATCATGTCATTTCATTATTATGTGATATAAAATATTTCCAAGGAATCCCTAGTTTCAGATAAATAAATGACACTTAGAACCTTATGATGCACCAGTCTGGATAGATGGATCATTGCCTTTTCTTACATGAGTAAGAAAGGTTAAATGAAATAGCTTTCAAAATTCTCCTGATTTATGCCTCTCTTCTTTAGCTGTTGTTGGCATGGAGTAAAGTAGCAAGTACTCCAATTCCAAGAGTAAGGAGGATTTGACGAGGTTTTATTTGCCTTTTTTTTGGTGGTGGTGGGGGTGTTTGTGTGCTTGTGACCTGTTAGGTCCTTGGTTAATTCCATCAGTTCAGTGGTCTAGCTAAAATGGCAGACAATAAAATAAACACTCCATAGCAACAGGCTGTGATTTCTAGCCATGTCTGAACACACTCTTCCTAGAGTAGGATTCTTCCACGTTGACTTCTTCCTTGTCTAAAGTGTGAAAGGTCATTGTATGATACTTCTCTTCTCAGCAGAAGATGGAAACTAAATTGTGAAATTTAAGAGACAGTATCTTAGCCATAAGTTTTATTTTTTGAGAAATATATAGTGAACATCTACCATGTGTTAGACACAGTTCCAGTCACTAGTGATGCTAAGTGATGAGGAGTAAGACAAAAGTCTTTGAGTCACAAAGCTCATATTTTAGTGAGGAAGACAGATAATAAGCAAGTAATTGTATAATTTAAGGAAGAATTTTCTTGTCGTTCAGTTGTGTCCGATTCTTTGCGACCCCATGGACTGCAGCATGCCAGGCTTCCCTGTCCTTCACCATCTCCCGGAGCTTGCTCAAACTCATGTCCATTGAGTTGGTGATGCCATCCAACCATCTCATCCTCTGTTGTCCTCTTCTTTTCCTGCCTTCAATCTTCCCCAGCATCAGGGTCTTTTCTAATGAGTTGGTTCTTCACATCAGGTGGCCAAAGTATTGGAGCTTCAACTTCAGCATCAGTCCTTCCAGTGAATATTCAGGACTGATTTCCTTTATGATTGACTGGTTTGATGTCCTTGCAGTCCAAAGGACTCTGAAGCATTTTCTCCAACACCAGAGTTCAAAATCATCAATTCTTCAGCGCTCAGCCTTCTTTATGGTCCAACTCTCACATCCATACATGACTTCTGGAAAAACCATAGCTTTGACTAGATGGACCTTTGTTGGCAAACTAATGTCTCTGCTTTTTAATATGCTGCCTAGGTTTGTCATAACTTTTATTCCAAGGAGCAAACATATTTTATGAAAAAAACACATCAAGCTAAGATAGAATGAAGGTGACAAGCTGTTTTAATATGATTGTTGGTGTAGGTCTCCTGAATGATGGTATTTGAATAGAGACAAAAATAAAGAAGGAGAGCAAACAAGCCAAACTCTAGAGGAAGAACATTCCAGGTATAGGCAAAAAGATGTCCTCAGGCCCTGAGGTAAGACTTAGTCTAGTGGATGCCAAGAAAGAGAAAAGAATGCTTTATGAACCTTGTCAGTCTCCAAAATCTTGGAGAGCCAGGTAGAGACTGGCCCATATGATGTACACATGTTTGCCCTATACAACCTGTAGTTCTGGAAGACTTTAAGGCATACTTAAAATATGATTCCCAGTCTTAAATTTTAAGGTGTATTCATGATACTTTTGATTTCAGTAAAGCCATTAAGGACCAAATGCCTTCAGTCAGTGATACAAGACTGAATCTACTTTCATAAGACTGTAAGTTTTCAAAAGTGCTTGAAGAGGAGTGCCACAAGACAGTTAAAGCACATCAGTGAGAGATGCAGGGTGACTGGGAGGGCAAGGAGAAAGATGAAAGCACAGCACTGTCGGTGTGACTTTATTTTCAGGCTCCTCCACTTCGAAAGTACCTGCCCTCACAATCACCTGTAGGCACCTCCTACCCACTGGTTTAACTGATCTTGTTAGATTCATGACTATGAGGAGTGTCTGTTGTAATGTTGTTATCTGTTCTTCTGGAAATCTCTGATCTGAAAATACTGACATCTCTTATATGATAGCAATCTTTCTTAAAAAGGTATATGAATATAAAAAAGTTAAACCACAATTTTTGATGCACTCAGAATTGCTATCTTGTCAATAGAGGCCTGTGAAAAACCATTTTGTATAACATATAAATTTGTCATAACTTCAGAATTTTGTATATTGAGTGTTTATTGTGACAAACACCTGTAGAAAGAGATTATTCTCCCATATTGTCTTTGGTATTGGAACACGAAACACGTGTTTGTCCATCACCCTGCTTTGTCTGTAAGAGAGTTTAAAGCCTCAGACCTGAATCTAGATATGTAGAACAGCAGGGGAGGTGATGCCTATTAGTGACATTGTAGTTGTTGAGTATAGTCTGAACCTTCACTTTATTTATTCACACACACCACTGGCATTTACTTTGTGCCTTTACAAATGTAATTGAAAAAATAGTTCTTCACTAGCTATTGCAGTCTTTTGTAAAAGAGTACCTTTGTTAGGATACTACTGGAGGCCATGATAGGAATATGTGCAAATAGCTTGATCCCCAAAGGCTATGCATGGACTCTAAGGGAAAAAGAATGTCGTAAGAAGTCACCAAAAATCTTCCTTTAAATCAGTGTTTGGGGTAGTGAAAGCACATGAATTTTGAAACAAAAATGTTATTTCCTTACTCAAAGTTTGTCATCACTTCCTCCATATTAAAGAAAAGAGAAAGAGAAGGAGGGAGTTGGAAGGGAGACGGGGAAAGGCAAGAAAAGGAAGGAAAGAATGTTCAAAGGGAAAAGAGAGAGAGAATGCTTCTCTTGGCATGTAAAATACTTCTACTAAAATCTTTAGATGTTTTCTGTTTTTTTAAAAAATATTGTTTCATTATACAATCTTGAAAGTTTAAAATGGACTGATTTACCGTAAGAAGCATTAAGTAAATGCAATTTCTATTTTTAATAAAGATAGCTGAAGTTTAATGTGAGATCACATCAGCTCTCCAATGTAATTAAGTGTATGGCTTTCTAATGCACATTGAGTACCCACGATGGGTAGTTAATAGAATTTTTTAGGTGAAAGTCAGGACGCCACTACAGTGAAACTATAGTGGGATGATGTTGGTCAGTAAAATAGAGGCCACCAAATGATGGAAATTACAACATATTTTGGTATAATTTGTCTAAAATGGTTCATGACAGAGAAGTCGATTTTAGCTGAATGTTCAAAATGAAAAAAGGCTGGTGTGTTTTAATGAAGAAAAAGGGTGTGAAGCAAAGACTGTACTTTGTAGGCTGTAGAAACTCTCTGCACTGCACAGGTATTCCTAGGAGGCTCAAATGTGTCTTTATAGGAGGGAGAGTGTGCTTGAGATTAGACTAGGAGTTTCTAGAGCAAATATGATGTCCCATGATTTCTTTTAACATCAGAAGAAAAAAAAAACCCACAAGTAGAAACTGCAGGTGCTTCCTTTTTATTGCACGATGTAAAGAGAAAATGTAAAATGGACAAGCTTTCGACAATCATGTTCTCTTCATCAAGCTGTTATTGTTATTTTAGTGAGTCCACTAAAAAGAATTATCTAGAGCTTCTTGTTTTTACTTCTTTGTGTACTTGATGAATATGATTACCATTTTTACCTCCTGTATTTAAACCCCTCTGCCATAATCCCATATTCTGCCTAAAAGCCATGTCTGTAGGAGCTGTTTCCCCTTCACTGGAATAGTTTTTAGGGATATGACTGCATTTAAGCTGGTGCAGTAAATGCACTTTTGGCGACTTTCACTGTCGTGTGTAAGTGCAAAACATCTGACATAATTAAGCTATGATTAATCGAGACTATTAGTAGAATAAGTTTGTTTTATGAATGAAGACCTCACACTCATTCAGCATAGCCTTTCTTTAACAAATGCACTGCATTCACTTATGTAGCACAGCTTTGTATGCCTGGAAAGTGAATAAACATTTGCCAGGCTACCTTCCAGAGTTTTCCATTAACTGTCTTCAAATTCCCTTCTTGTGTTGTGCAGAGGGAACCCAATTTTATTTTTAAATAGAACAAAGGGACTGGCCCAGTACCACAAGGGCCAGTGATTGTCAGAATCATGAGAAATCTTTAGTTACTTTTGGTCCTGAATTGTTCTTATTCTTGTGTTTTACTCACTTTAGAATTTAAGGCATCCTATTAAAAATGGCCACCATACAAGGAGGAGGCAGTGAAGGAAAATAATAAAGAACAGTGGCAACTGAGTTGATGCTGTATAAATAAGCACATTTGCTGTGTCTCTTTTCTGCAGTTTTTTTGTCTCACTGATGAGAGAACTGGTTTGAGATGTAAATTGCTTCCCTTTGATTGAACCAGGGAGGAGATGTCATGTAACTCATCTCATCAGCATAGAGCATTGTGCGCCTTTGGTGAATTATAGGACAACACAGCTAGGAAGAATTCCTTAACCTCTCTCTGCAGCCCTGTTCCAGTCTTTAATAACCACCAAAGGGAAGTACTTCCCTTCTGTTCACCTGACTACCTTCTGTGGTTTGAGCTCATTTCTTCTGATCCTGTCCTTAAATATTCTGTAAAGGATCACTGGCAAGTGCCACGGTTTTAACTTGCCTGTATCCTGTAAATTAGAATATAAAGTTTTGGGGAGCTTTTTGCTTTGAAATGTGAGAACAGGGACAAAGAAATGAACTGAAGACCCTATTTTCCACAGTGTATCTCACTCATCTAGATTTAGAGTAAATCCGGAGGGGCAGCTCTACATGAAACCAACAATGAGGTAGGAGCAGAGGTAGAAGTGGGGTGCAGGAGCTCCCTGTGATCTGCATGAGGTTGTATGCTGTGTGAGCAAAGAATTAGTAAATGGATTTAAAACAAAAGAATTGAAAATAGGCCTGCAATCCATCTAGCCTGGTATCTCGACAAACCAGGGACTTTTTTTTATGTATAAGAAATTCAGGGCAGATATCACAGCCGTATCATGACAGCAGGGCCTTTGCTTCCTCCCCTTCTATTAAATCTACATTTTGAAGGTAGATGGTGCTGACTCATAAATTAAATTGGAGTAATACATACAGTGTATATATATTTCTGTCACTTTGTCTCAAATTAAACACGAACCTTCTCCCCTGACAAGATGATAGAAAAGTTAATTGCTCGCCCTGGCTTTAAATTGGAATTTGAATTTGCAAAATGCTAAAGGTTTATGAGATCTAAATCATGAGGAGCTTAAATTACATTCCTGTGATAAAATATTAATAAATCAATTAAAACATAAGCCGAGTATAATATTACTTTCTTTTTTGTAGGAACCTTGAACACAATAATTCATTAGGGTGTAGTGCAGTAACAATTATTGTATCTTTTTTTAATTTTCTTTTTATTAGTTTTTTTTGATAAATACATCATCAGATAACATTCCACAGGGTAGATTATCATTGCCCCAGTGCAGCATCCAGAAATTCTGTGGCACCCCCTAAACAAGAGCTCACAGCCTAGATTATCTGCCATTACTTATCCTTGTTAGCATTAGCTAGTTCTTTTAACCAAAGGGGTATTGTCTTCTTGGGAATGTCTGTTCAATGCTAACTCTGCCATTTGTGGTTTCTGAATCTCTCCTCTAAAATGGGCATACTCATAATACTGCCTCAGACCTGGCACAAGAATCAAAGTAGATAATGTGTGTGAAAACCATTTGTAGGTGGGAAGGCACTGTAAAATGTTAATTATTGCTATTATAAATTGGGAAATTTCGATCTCTAGAAGGACTCTTAAATATTACTTAGTAACCAACCCCCTCATTTTAAATATGAAGGATCAGAGGTTCAGAGAGTTTAAGCCACTTGTTTGAAGTCACACAGCTAGATATGTAACTGCTCTAACTAAAACCAGGACTTCTAAATCCCAACTCAGGGTGTTTTCTACTCTCTACCCTAAACCCACAAAAATGCTAGATGGTCACGTCAAATTTTGTATGTTATTTAATCTCTCTACCTTGTTTTCTCTTTGAAGCTGTTTTTTGTTTGCTTGTTTGTTTTGACTGACTAAACGATAGTGATTTTAGGGAATAATTTTCTAGTACTTAACCCCACATCTGTCAGGAAGGGATCCTTTTGGCTGCAGAGACACTGCCTTGTCCTACTGCTCCCCAAATGAAGGCACAGCAGTGTTTCTTCCTCTCCCACAGGTTCTGGAGGAAACATCAATGAGAAAAGACAGTGGCCTGGCTTTTTAACTACTTCTCCCATGTGATGATAGACTGAGGATTCACCCACCACCTTTTTTTTTCTTCATCTCTTTTACTTCCTTCCTGCTTACTCGCCCTACATTGCAATTTTCTTGCCTCCCTTCCCACCCCCACATCCCAAGACTCACTGGGATTTGCATTTTATTTATTTTGAAAATAAAGAGAGCCTCCTCTTTAACACTGAACAGATCTTTTCCAAGTTATAATTCTTGGAAATGAATGGATTTATTTCTTCCTCTGATGTTAAGATAACTCTAGCTCAATGGATATCAGCAGATCAGAAAATAAGAGACAGTGCTAATCCTGTTTTTCCTGGTAGTAGGAGATGTGATATCTGACAAGTTTTCATCATTTCATCTTTATTTCCTCTTCTCAGCAACAGTAATAACAAGATCAACCTATTCTAGTGTTTTGAAGACTTCCATTAAATGATTATGGGATGTTTGCAAAATGATAAAGGATTATGTAAGTGCCATACAATAATATTCTGTGATCTTCTAGGAATGAGCTCAGGCAGAGTGGGTAAATTCATGGAATCCATAGTATTCACATACATAATCACTACTTAATACTGGTACAGTTTTTACATAATACTTAGAGCACTGTGTACAGAGATAATATGGTCTCTGTCCTGAAAGTTTATGATTGGAATATATTATTTCACAAGAGAGAAAAAAGTTAATTAAGACAAAAGGTCTTAATTGAAACAGAAAAACTGTTGGAACTATAAGATTAGTCAAGGATATCAACAAGAGTAGATCTTATGGAAAAGTAGATTCTATGGTAGCATTTATAAAAAAGTGAAATGATTCATGCAAAAATAAGCTATTGATCAAAGTATTGTAATATATCAGTTGTTGAATGTCTTAAAACCTCAATTAAAGAAACATAGAAATAAGCAAAATATGCTTTTAGGAAGGCAGATGAGATTTCATGAAATCCAAGAACTTTACCCATTAGATAGCCCTTCAGAGTATCTCTGGTTTTAAAATACATACTATGTACCAAACCTTATGTAGATATGATACAATTTGTTTTCTCATAAATATACTTTTAACTCATTTTATGAATGAGGGAATAGATTCGGGAATATTAAATGAAGTGCACAAGGACAGAGAGCCAGGATTCAAACCAGGTCTGTCTGACTTCAGAGCTTCTTTCTCTTTTCATTACTCTATACCATCTTTCACAGCAGATTTGAGGCAATTAAAAAAGTACACAATGACTATATAAATGTACTGTGGAAGAGGAAGCAGAGAGAAAGTTTTATTCCTAGAGGCAGACTCACTGAAAGCAATGAGAAGTGAAATGGCAGTTCAGAGCCTAGCCGAACAATTAGAAAACACACACAAAAAAGTCACAAAAGCATATTATGTTTATAGGATAAACAGCCCCCTTGTTTCCATATTATCTTTGACAGTATCAGAATACCTTATTTTTATCTAGATCATCCTTTATTATTATGAACATTTTGCTTTTCTGGTTGTTTATTCGTTTACAAAGCATTTTGATCTATGCTATTTATGGTTAAAAGAAAAAAGGAGTATCTCTGTTCCCATTTTACAGATGGGAGAACTGTTCCCATTTTACAAATAGGTTAAACAATTTGCCAAAATTTTATTGATAATACATGTCAGGCAGAGTTTAAGAATTCAGAATTTCTCATGCCAGTGTACTTTCATGATATCATTTCTTTAGAAACTGGAAATAAAGATTTCCACCTTAATGTTTAGAAGAAAATTGTTTAAAGAGTTAACTAAAAAATTTACTTACTTTCTCTTATTATTCTCCTGTTGTAGAGAAAATGAGGCATTGTAGTAGCAAATTATAGAGATTAAAGCAACTCAAACGTATCTATCAGTCACCCACTTCAGGTAATTTTTCAGATACTAATTGTGGCCCCCTAACTTCTTCAAGCTGGTTTTGGAAAAGGCAGAAGAACCAGAGATCAAACTGCCAATATCCACTGGATCATCAAAAAAACAAGAAAGATCTAGAAAAACATCTATTTCTGCTTTGTTGACTATGCCAAAGCCTTTGAATATGTGGATCACAATAAACTGTGAAAAATTCTGAAAGAGATAGGAATACCAGACCACCTGACCTGCCTCTTGAGAAATCTGTATGCAGGTCAGGAAGCACCACTTAGAACTGGACATGGAACAAAAGACTGGTTCCAGACAGGAAAAGGAGTACGTCAAGGCTGTATATTGTCACCCTGCTTATTTGACTTGTATGTAGAGTACATCATGAGAAATGTTGGGCTGCATGAAGCACAAACTGGGATCAAAATTGCTGGGAGAAATACCAGTAACCTCAGATATTCAGATAACACCACCCTTATGGCAGAAAGTGAAGAAGAACTAAAGAGCCTCTTGATGAAAGGGAAAGAGGAGAGTGAAAGAGTTGGCTTAAAGTTCAACATTCAGAAAACTAAGTTCATGGCATCCAGTCCCATCACTTCATGGCAAATAGATGGGGAAACAGTAGAAACAGTGGCTGACTTTATTTTTCTGGGCTCCAAAATCACTGCAGATGGTGACTGCAGCCATGAAATTAAAAGACACTTACTCCATGGAAGGAAAGTTATGACCAACCTAGATATCATATTAAAAAGCAGAGACATTACTTTGCCAACAAAGGTCCATCTAGTCGAGGCTATGTGAGAGTTAGACTATAAAGAAAGCTGATTGCAGAATTGAGCTGAACTGAGCTGCTTCCTCACATCTTCCATGTTTTTTGTCATTCTATAGCCATAGCTTCATTTCATCAGTTCAGTTCAGTTCAGTCACTCATTTGTGTCTGACTGTTTGCGACCCATGGACTGCAGCATGCCAGGCCTCCCTGTCCATCACCAGCTTCCAGAGTTTACCCAAACTCATGTCCATTGAGTTGGTGATGCCATCCAACCATCTCATCCTCTGTCATCCCCTTCTCCTCCCACGTTCAATGTTTCCAAGCATCAGGGTCTTTTCCAATGAGTCAGCTCTTCGCATCAGGTGGCCAAAGTATTGGAGTTTCAGCTTTAACATCAGTCCTTCCAATGAACACCCAGGACTGACCTCCTTTAGGATGGACTGGTTGGATCTCCTTTCAGTCCAAAGGATTCTCAAGAGCCTCCTCCAACACCACAGTTCAAAAGCATCAATTCTTCAGTGCCCAGCTTTCTTTACAGTCCAGCTCTCACATCGACACATGACTCCTAGAAAAACCATGGCCTTGACTAGACAGACCTTTGTTTGCAAAGTAATGTCTCTGCACTTTAATATGCTGTCTAGCTTCATTTCATAGCTTCCTCTGAAAGTCTCAATTTTAGGGTTTAAATGCCTCTATTTCAAATATGCTTATAAGGGGATACATACAATGGTCAACTCATGTAAATACTTAGTTGGCCCCTTACAATGGATTTGTCCAGTTTTGGGGACTGGAAGGCCAATCAGTTGAGGGAAGAGTTGAAGAGGTACTAATAAGTGAAGTACTCTGTTTGCCAATTGAGAGGACATAGATGAAAACGTAAATGCAGTTTTACTTCATACCTCCTCATACAAAAACTAACAAGCAATCAAACGAATAAGCAAATTAAAATGAAGCAGATAAAACCCGTCTTCCTTTAGGAGACAGACACAACCCCAAATAACAAAGGAATACTATGAAATTTAGACCAAGTCAAATGGGATATCAAGAGTATGTTAAACATGTGATAGCCAGAACATCCAAAGTAGTTGGAATGACTCTGAGGGCCACATGCTATAGTTGCTTATGTGAAACAGGAAAATCTAGGCTCTCAGTGGTCTGTGGATGCAGCCTGAGCCCTGTTCTACAGCACAGGTCAACAGAGAAGCTGGCACCAGCCTGCTACATATACCAAAACAGGATGTGAGGATGGCATGGTGGAGATAGTAACCCACATTAGCTTTTGCCATGTTGATCACATTTAGGAAAAGGAAAACAAACATTAATTATGACCAGAAAGATCTGAGACACACAGGGCTTCTTGCAAGTCCTTTAGGGCTCCCATCAACCCAAGTAGGGAGTTACAGAGCAGAGGCATATTCCTTGAAAAGTATGCATAGTAGAACTGAAGAGAAGAGATATAATGTGCCAGCAAATATGGCACAAAATGAAACTCTAAACTGCCCCATTCCACTCCTCCAGCCTCTCCTATTCAGCAAACAGCTAATAAAATTGGCTGACTGAAAGATGAGAAATAATCAGAAAGGAACGAGCATGAACCCATTTGTAGCTAATTTAAATCAAAAGTGACATAAGGAATAGAAGATCAAGATTTATACCAGTAAAAGAGTTGTACTTGAAAACAATATCGTTTCCTCATAATAGCAAAGAAATAGAAGAAACTGTAGCTTTATAAAAATAAGAGGTCATAGATTAGATATACAGGATTAAAGAGGTAAGACAACAAAAAAGAGTAACCTATGAGAGAACAGGAAAGAAATGGAAGACCAAAATAGAGCTATTATAGAACTAAAAGCCATATTAGATATAGAAAGTAGCAGAAGGAAAGAACTTCTAATAATATCACTAGAATTGTGAATGAGAAAAAAAAAACCTTAAAAATACTTTTTAAATGATGTGAGAAGGTGATAATTATGATTGGCAACTCATATCTCAAATAAAAATATTATCTCCCTAATAAATCAGAACTGCAAATTGATAAGAAAGAAGACCAACAGCTCAATAGGAAAACTGGCACAAAACATTCAAATGGCCCTTAAACATATTAGCATATATTCAATTCAATAAGATAAATAAAGATTAAACTATTCATGATAAGAGAAATGCAAATAAGAAAAATACCGGTGGGAGGGGGGATCGGGATGGGGAATAAGTGTAAATCTATGGCTGATTCATATCAATGTATGACAAAACCCACTGAAATGTTGTGAAGTAATTAGCCTCCAACTAATAAAAAAATTTAAAAAAAAAAAAAAAGAAAAATACCAAGATGCATTTTCAACTATCAAAATGCCAAAAGTAAACAACTTCAAATGGAGAATAAATTTTATAATATTTACCAAAATAACAAGTATTCTCTCTAACCCGTCAACTCTGATTTTAAGAACTTATTCCATAAATAAAATGATATATGTTGTTGTTGTTTAGTCGCTAAGTCGAATCCAACTCTATGTGACCCCATGGACCACAGCTCATCACCAGGCTCCACTGTCCATGAGATTTCCTAGACAAGAATG
Organism: Cervus canadensis; assembly: GCF_019320065.1. NCBI lineage: Eukaryota > Metazoa > Chordata > Mammalia > Artiodactyla > Cervidae > Cervus > Cervus canadensis. The sequence goes on along the minus strand of NC_057392.1, from coordinate 36,437,320 downwards.
CTGGAGTGGGTTGCCATTTTGCCATTTCCTTCTCCAGGGCATCTTCCTAACCCAAAGATTGAACCTGCATCTCCTGCAATGCAGGTGGGTTCTTTACCATTGAGCTACCAGGGAAACCCAAAATAATATATACACAAGATTATTCACTACAGCATTGTTTGTTGTTGGATATATATAGTCAACAATCTAAATGTTTGGCAGTAGAGGATTCAGTTAATGAACTATTGAATATCCATTCAATGTACATATTTTAAGTGAAAAATGCAAAGTGTAGATCAGCATGTATTATGTAAAACTATACATATGAAGAGAAGAATGTGAGTATTGTTGTTGTTTTTTACTGGCATATCTGTTTTTAAAAAGCAAGCAAATTAATAGCAGTAGTTACATGTCATAGGATTGTATAAGAACTGGGTGAATGGAAACAGGATAAAAGGTAGACCATTTACTGTGTATCATTTCACATATTTGCATTCTGAAATCATGTAAATGTATTATCTGTTAAAATTGAATAAATACAATTTAATGTTATACCTTTGGAAGGCAAAGGAAATATAGGGACAACTGATATTTGTGAAGGAAAAAAGAACAAAATGAATGGAAAACAATTTCAATGTGTAATAGAATAAAAATTTGCTGGAAATTGTCCTGAATTTTTATATGGAACAGGGCACACTATATCCTTGGAAATTCATGGTGCTGAGCAGTAAGCACTGAGGTCTATCTTGTTGAAATTACAGAACTTTATGGCTGAAGAAAGATAGCTAGAAAGCATATATTAAAAACGATCAAAAGGGGAGAGATTTAATTTGCCTCAAAATTTTGAAATGCAAGCATTTGTAGTACCATGAACTATTCTGGTAAACAAACAAGACAAAACAAAATGGTTAATGATGAGTTTAGGCTAACAAAATATTAAGAGAAGCCAATATAAAATAAACATTAGTGAATCTCAGATCAACTTAAAAATAAACTTATGACTAACAAATCAGGTAGGGAAGGGAAGATGTTACATAATAGAATATAAATGGTATAAACCTTGATAATATAAAAATAATAACATGACAGAACCAGAGAGGTTTGAAAGGTAAAAAGGAAATAATGAAGCAAGTGTAGATTAATTCACCTGTGTTTAAAAGCTGGGAATGAGGGATCAATACTGCCCAAATTTGGCAAACTTAGTAACAGAGATGTAGATGCATTGTTGTTTAGTCACTAAGTTATGTCCAACTCTTTGCAACCCCATGGACTATAGCCCACCAGGCTCATCTGTCCATAGGATTTCCCAGGCAAGAATACTGGAGCAGGTTGCCATTTCCTTCTCCAGGGGATCTTCCTGACTAGGGGATCAAACCTGAGTCTCCTGCATTTGCAGACAGGTTCTTTACCAGTGAGCCACCTGGGAAGCCCCTGAGATGCATTATAAAGCTATAAAAATAATAATAATAATAATTAAAGGTAACAATTTAATCAAAGTCCGCCATAAGAAGAAAGAGAGAGGGAAAGGTAAAAAGAATATAGTGGAGTGCTTTCATGATTTTTAGAATAATTTTTTAGTTAAACCAAATTTGTATTATAAAGTCATGGAATAAAAAATAAGACTTTATCTCCATTATTAAAATGTATAAAGTAAACCATTAGAACAGTTTGCTCAAAATGTGGTCATCAGACCATGAGAATGTGCATTATAAAGCCTTTTAAAAAATACCCAGTATCTCAGTCTAGACCTACTGAATTTTTTTGGTGGAGAGGGATGAGACATGGAACCTACATTTAAAATAAACCCTGTAAGTTTGAGAAACACTTCAATAGGAGAATTAACAAACTGAGATAAAACTTCCAAACTATTAGGAAGAAAACACATTAATGAATTAAATCAGAGAAAAGAAGTGATTTTGAAATAATATAAAATCAGGTGGCAGAATTAAGATCAAGAATATATTTTATTTTAAAGTAATAAATATAAGACTAAAAAGTTATCTATTAAAAACATAGTTTATTTTTAGGGAGTCTTCTAATACAATTAGCCATGTTAAAAGATCAAAGAAGAAAAACTATTATGCCTGAAGGACATTTGAGAAAATTCAGGCTATATTCAATCATAACATAATGAGTTAGAGATTAATATTAAATAAAAAATTAAAACTATTATCTCTTGGTAAAATTTAAACTTTTAAAATCTATTTTTTAAATTAAACTACAGAATGTACAGAAAATAAGTACATATGGGTAGAGTTAGAGCAGTGTTCAGAGGAATGTCCATGGCTTTAATATTAACATTATGAGGAAAAATAATTATAAATGTACTATCATTCATCTCAGGAAGTTTGTTTAAAGAAAAAAATATGCAAAGTAGTAGTAAAAATTGATAAAAAATAAAATCAGAAATTAATGAATTAGAAAATGAAAAAGAGAGACATGAATTGTATTTCACAAAGAGAATGACAAAACAATACATAAATCAACATTGCATGCATATGTGCTAAGTCCCTTCAGTCCTTAAGTCATGTCCTACTCTTTGCAACTGTATGGAATATAGCCTGCCAGATTCCTCTGTCCATGGAATTCTCCAGGCAAGAATGCTGGAGTGGGTTGCCATGCCATGCCCAGATCTTCCCAAACTAGGGATCAAACCTGTGTCTCTTATGTCTCCTGCATTGGTAGGTGGGTCGTTTACCACTAGCTCCACCTGGAAAGACTAAGTCAATATTACATGATTTAATTACCAAATGAGAAAGCCCACAAATACAGAAAGTTAGAAATATAGGAAGGGAAGTAATCATAGAAATAGAAGAAGTTAAAATAATTACTATGAATACTTTACACATAAATTTGAAAAATTTGAACACAATAGATGATTTCTGTGTAAATATAAATTACTATTAAGAGATCCAAGAGTAATAAAAAGAAATTTCAGGAATTTTAAAATTCTTATCTTTTAAGTGTTCCCTCACCTTTGCCCCATTAGCACTGACTATCCAAGAGCAGACTCCATGAGAGTTTCTGTTCTTCTGGTCTCCTGCCTTTGCTTTAGTGAGTAATAGGGAACTGGCAGAGGTAAAGTCTCTGTGTCCTTCACTCAGGTTTCTACTGCCATGGAAGGCCAAGTCAGCTGAGGGTGTTAGGGTTGAGAAGATAATGAAAGGAGCTCTGGTTTCTCGGCTTCATTCTTCTACTTTTTTTCTCATGCAAGTTCCCAACATACAAATGAGTTCTGTTCCGAGAGCACATTCATAAGTCCAATTTGTTCATAAGTGCAGCAAACCTAGATATCCAGCTAACACAATTGGTTATATAGTACTGCACTGTAAGGGGTTTATAATACTTTTCACACAAATTATACATAAAAAACAAACAAACACAAAAAATAAAGAAAACATTTTTAATCTTACAGTATAGTACCTTGGAAAGTATAGTAGTACAGTACAATGGCTGGCATCACATGTTCAGGGAAGAAGAGTTACTGACTGGAGAAGGGAGAGAAGATGGGAGATGGTTGAGGTGTAGGATCGTCAGCAATAGGAGACAGAAAGCAAGCTGCAATTCCATTCACACCTACCTTGATGGAATGCACAATTGCATCTTTGAAGGTTTGCAACCTGAAGGTTCAAATGTGAGGGACTAACTGTAATGTATGACATTTATATGCATAGCTGTATTTCTTTAATATCTCATGAGAAATTTAGACTAGTTTCATAGTTCGTATTCCTTTCTCAGAAAAGTATATCTATTTACAAAATTTTGAGGCTTCACAATCTTCCCAAACCTCCTTTCCAACCCAGAATTCTAGAACCATGCACTAGATAATTTTAAATTGCTTTAACACTAATATTTTACAGGCCGCTGGGACCACATAGCTTTAAATTAAATACAGACCTCAGATGGAATGATCAGTGCTATTAGAGTCTGCCTCAGGCTGGTTACTTAACCTCACTGTGCCTCAATTTCCTTATCTGTAAAATGGTGGAAACAATAGTACATGTTTATTCAGTTGTTGTGAGGATTAAATGAGTACATTCATATAAATGTCTTAAAGGAGTATCTAGCACATAGTCATCTGTCAACCGTATGAACTGATGTCTCTGCTTCGTTGTGAAGTATTTTAGTGCAAAGATAAACACATGTCACTCATCTTTAATCTACTCATTGTGAAAAATCCTTGTTCATATTTTTGTCATGACTGAAATAGCACTTTTCCTTTTGTGAAACTGTAATTGGACCCATTGCTCTGCTGTTAAGTAGCATTTATGAGCATTATTATATGCAGGATGCTTTGAGAGAAGCCCCCTGATTTTAGAATTAACTTCCTTAATTTGGGGCTGTTTATGAAGTATCTCTGATCAGTAGAGGAATTGATTAAATTTTAAATTAGGAATTAACTTTATCCTAAACCAGGAGATTATTTTTTCATACCTGCTCTGTTGTTATAGTTTTCTTTACTATGTATGTGTATCTGACCTATGACTTATGGACAAGTACTTTCTTTGAAAACATAATAAAATGAAAAATATGAAATTAACTTTATTCAGCTATATTTAGCATATATTATTTTCTTTGAGTGGCATTTAAACTTGAGAGATTATTAAGGAAAAACAAGCAGTTTATTAAGGAAAAATAAACAAAAAACATTTTGATATTTCAGCAGGTAAATATCAACTGTCAATTACAAAACAAAACATAAAAATTAATATACATTGTTTCAGGTAAGACAATATGTTTTATTGTGCCTCTGTCTTCATTGGTAGACAGCATTTTGGTGATTTACTCATGATCATAGGGAACGTATCCAAGGTACAATTAAGTTTCAAAGTATTGAATTAGTTTTTGTTGAGCCCATTTTATCTCAGATTTATTTAAAAATGTATAGAATGCATGGTATCAAAAGCTTGATATATATTGTGTATACTGAAGATTGGTGTATATTAAAGCTAAAAGCCAAGATTCTCACACTTAAAAGAGTGGTTGATTTATGTTAAATTTCAAAGGAAATGATTAGATGACCTGTGTTGCCTAGTCTCAATTGTCTCATGTGCTCTATTGTTGTCACACCATGGACTGCAGCACGCCAGGCTTCCCTGTCCTTCACTATTTCCCAGAGTTTGCTCAAACTCATGTCCATTGAGTCTGCGATGCCATCCAACCATTTCATCTTCTGTTGCCCCTTCTCCTCCTGCCCTCAATCTTTCCCAGCATCAACATCTGACCTTTTTTATTTATTAAAAATAATTAGTGCCTTCCTAAGGAGCCAGAGACTATCTCAGTACTTACCATTTTTATTTTTTATATCATATTTAATATTTTGAAAATCTATGAACCCAACATGACTACTTTCTCTATGGGTTTTATGTTGAGCTGGTGCCATCTGTGGTTGTAAAGCCAAGTGTTCTGGTGGGGCAGAATAATCAAATCAAAGTTAATGGGGTGACCCATCTAAGCAGGGCTCTTTGTCATTAAGGTCCACTCTTGTGATAGTTGCACATTATCCAGCTGATTGGATTTGTAGGCAGGCATCCACCTGTGGCCCACATTGGCAGAGAAGACTTACTGCAGAGGCAGTCCTGGCGAAGCAGGAGGTAGGTGTCATGTGCAGCAAATTCTTTTGCTGGAAAGCCAAAGCATGCCGACTAGCCTGAGCATTATTAGTAGATGGGTGATTCACACATTATTTGGTTGATTTAGGTCCCAAAGGAGAGTAACCAAAAGCAGAGTCACATGTCATTGAAGAGGAATGACTAGTCTTAAGCAGAGAAAAAGCAAGTACACGTAGAGACACTGAGCAGATGATCAGACAAGATTTAAGCACACAAAGCCTTTTACCTCCATCTCAGGAGCTATGTTGTCTGTTTGGATGAGAGCTGTTGTAAGAATTTCCATGTCTGTTGGGGGCACTGAGGTTCTCATGGACTATGGTAAACACGATTTGGCTCACACGCTCTCATAATCAGGCTGACTTGCACTGAAACAGAGAGTGCTCTATAGTGGTGCCAGGCCTCTAGCAGTACCAACTGTTAAATAATAAACAGGCCCTGTTTGTTGGCAGCCTCTTCCCCTCCCGCCAACGTGGAGTGCCCATTCTCTGGGTTTACCTGCCTGCATGTGTTCAGATGCTTAGAACAGTCTGCTTGTTGTGTGAGATGGTGGTGGCATGGAGGCATCAGTCTACAATCTAATCTGCTTAGTTTATTATTCTCCCAGGAGCTCGGGTAAGCTAGCAAACATGCAGGGCTCTGGCAGCCTGAACAATGGCCATGCTATCATTCTAGATAACGTTACAGGCTTTGCAGACAGCAATGGCTAATTGTTTTTCTTACATTCACTTTCCCTTTGTATTCTTTTCTTCCTTTGAATTGGTTTGCAGGGAGAGGGGATTAAGAAGGGTGAGAGTGATTCTGCAAGTTCGCTTTTTTACTTCCAGGAAGTTACAAAGTATATGTGTTGGTTGTTTTATTTTAATAGCAGCATATATGTGGTTTATTCACACTGAAAGTGAGTCAGACATAATTAGCAAATTCTTACTGAAGACCCACAGGGTACATAGACCCCTAGACTAGGTGCTCAAATTTAACTCATTATACTTTATTTATTGTGTTACTCTATGACAACTGTCCTGGTAAGGACAAAGTTCTCCCTCAGATTCCAGGCACCATATACTGGAAGAGCAGGTCAATTAAGAGCCAAGCCAGAAACACGTGCACACAAACTTTAGATGAAAATGATTCCTAAAAGTCCTCTTTGTTGTGGAGAATTTTTATTCTCTGGTCCCGGGTATAGGGCCTTGGTAATCTCAATTTTATATTGCTTTATGGCCAAAGGAATTTGGTATGCCACACAGATTCAGTGGTCAAAAATAGACTCTCTTAATTCCCGTAAACCCTCTCCAACCCCCAACCCTGAGCAAAGCTCAGGATAAGTAGGCCATGATACCAAATCCAGGAGGAGGCTTTTTGTTGATCAGTATAAGTGAGGCACATTCATAGTAGGGTAATCAGCAGCATGTGGTGGTAGGGAAAAGGTAGCTGTGAAGCAAAAAGGCTGTTTTTTTTTTTTCCCCAGAAACTAATTCTAAAGGCAATGGCCCCGACTTTCAAGTAATGACAGTATCCCTGGAGTAAGTTTCTACCAGGGTGACTGCTATGAAAAATAGCCCTTATTAGAGGTCTATGTTAAAACACATCTTTTTTAAAAAAAAAAATCAGTCACATTCCATTATAATGATGGCTCTTACATGATGAAGCTTTCCCTTGGTTGGAAAACCAAAACCATTTGCTTGACTGAAGTGAAATTTCTCCTATCTCAGGTCACTAAATATGCTTTCAGCTGAGGGGTAATCATTCAGTTTCTTGAGCTAGCATATTTTTAGATCAGGAGTACATATTTGAATTAAGAACTCTGGTGACGGTTCAGGGGGTGTTGCAGAAAGTTAAGATAGTATTCCATATTCAGCCTGTATGCGTGCTACGTCTCCTAAGTCATGTCCAACTCTTTTCGATCCTGTGAGCCGTAGCCCTCCAGGCTCCTCTGTCAATGGGATTCTCCAGGCAAGAATGCTGGAGTGGGTGCTGCCCTCCTCCACGTGATCTTCCTGACTCAGGGATCACATCCCACTTCTTACATCTCATGCCTTGGCAGGCAAGTTCTTGACCACTAGTGCCCCCTGTGCTGTGCTTCGTTGCTCAGTCATGTCCGACTCTGTGACCCCCATGGACAGCAGCCCCCTATTCAGCCTGTGTGCTCAGTCGCTTCAGTTTCTTTGTTACCCCATGGAATGTATCCTCTGTCCATAGGATTCTCCAGGCAAGAATAGTGGAGTGGGTTGCCATTTCCTCCTCCAGAGGGTCTTCCCAACCCAGGGATCGAACTCACATCTCCTACATTGAAGGCGGATTCATTATCCACTGAGCACCAGGGAAGCCCCATATTCAGCCTAATATTCCCTAAATTCATACCTCAGTGGTTTATAATGGATACACTTGTGGTAGTTCTATTTTGCTCTGTGAGAAATGCAAGATCTCATCTTCTCATTATCTTTTAAGAATGAGTTAGCTAATTTGTAGTGTCAAAAGTGCTTTTTAAAAAAAATCAGGCAGTATTAGTTCACTCAGAATGTTCACAAATACATGGTGGTAAAATTTTATAGGGAAACAATAATTTAAAAAGCAACTTGCATTATATAACAAAATAGTGAATTTCTATTTACTGTCAGTCTCCTATTGGATCCATATCACCTTGTCGCTGATTCTCAAAAAGTTCATCCTTTAAGAATGGTCAAGTGAATCAAACCCTTCCTCCCAGAAATTTTGCCCGTTTCCACTAGGCTTCTTCCTAACCAGCAGGCTCAGTGCCCCCATTGCCTAGATGCTCTATCAGAGCTCTATCAAAGCTCTCTTTTCTCCCCATGTCAGGCTGCTGGCAGCTAGCATCAACCGCAAACTCCCCTACACTCTTGCATTATCAATATTGAATCTGTTGAGGATAGGAAAGCAGATCCCAAAGATTTTAGAATTGCGCCTAGTAGAGAATATATAAGTTCTAACTGAGGAGGACCTGAGGAGCTCTCTTAGAATTAAAGCTCCTCAGTGTGGCAAATTCTATTGACTGCTTGACCATTTTATCCCGTGTTCCAGTTGAGTTGAGTTTTGATTTCATACACACACACAAAACATGCAGGTATATATAGTTATACATATAACATGTAAAATGTATACCTACAATATCATATGTTTATTTTACTTATATAAATTTCTGGTAATGTTCCTAGTGATTTGGATGCTAAAATATAATAAAATAAGTGTTTTCTTATGAGATATACCTATTTAAGCATCCATATATCTAGACATCCTTGAGGTGCTTACAAGATTCTATTTGACTGTGTATGGTCAAGATGTGCAATTGAGTACCAATATAGTGCATTATCTTATAAGCAGTCATGTCCCACACTTTGCAACCCCATGGACTGTAGCCCATCAGGTTCCTGTGTCCATGGGATTCTCCAGGCAAAAATACTGTAGTGGTTGTGATTTCCTTCTCCACATTAACATTACTTATTAGAAAAAACTTTAATGGTCTAATTAGTGTTTTACATAATATAAGAATGTTTTAGTATATTTAATTTAAAAATATATGTATGTAGTTATAGTTGATTTTGGTTGTTGAGAAAATGGGATTGCTGGAACAGCACTTAAAATGAATAGTACTGACCTACTTAGAAAAATTAATTATGAAAGAAAAAATAATGGATTAGAGTTTCAGATAATGGTTTTGGGGACGCTGCTGGTTGAAATCCATCCCGAGGCTTATTTATAATTGGCACAATTAGAGTTTTCGAGAATTCAGCAGCTTTAATTTATTTACAAAAATTCATATAGGATTTGAGTTACTGGGGGTGTGGGGGATGGAGACGGGTAGGAGACTCACTATTTACATTTAAGTTCTACAGAATCTCAAATTCATATTTTGGGGGAGAATTATCTCCAGGCAAAGGGTACCAATTCCTTTAACTGAGAGAATTTATTACATTGGGTACTTATATCAATAAATGTTTGTATTAGATCAGATAGCAAAAATTGAATATGTCCTTGCACACTTAAGACTGTTTTATTTTCTGTGTTGTCTGCAAACTGTCTCCACAATTTGCATTTGACTTCTGGAAATTTTTATTTATTAACCAAATGTTCACTGTATTCAGTGTATTAGGTACTATGTATTAGGTACCATTCTAGATACTTGAGATCCATTATTGAAAAAGATAAGCAAATTATGAAGTATGTTAGGAGATGATAAATATACAATCCATTTACACATGATCCATAAAAAAATAAATTGGACTTCATCAAAGTTAAAAAATTCTACACTTTGAAAACATTATTAAAACAATGAAAAGATAAATCACAGACTAAGCAAATATTTGTAAAGAATATATCTGATAAAGAACTTATATATCCAGAAAATATAAAGAAATATCAAAATGCAATAATAATGTAACAAAATCTTTTTAAAATGGGCAAAAGAGTTGACCACACTTTCCCAAAAAGATACAGGTTTGGTAAATTAGCACATGAAAAGATGTTCAATATCAGCATTAGGAAAATGCAAATTAAAACCACAAAGGGAAACTGTTGTTGCTAGTTGCTCAGTCGTGTCTGACTCTTTGCAACCCCTTGGACTGTGCCCACCAGGCTCCTATGTCCATGGGATTCTCCAGGCAAGAATACTGGAGTGAATTGTCATTCCCTTTTCTAGGGGATCTTCCTGACCCAGGGATAGAACCCGAGTCTCAAGTATTAGCAGACAGATTCTTTACCATTGAGCCACCTGGGAAGTCCCAATGAGACACTACTCTACACCTATTAGAATGGCTGCAATTAAAAAGACTGACCATACTAAATATTGGCAAAAATGTGAATAAATCAGAAACCTCATACATCACTGGTGGGAAAGTAAATGGTTCAGCCACTTTGGAAAACATTCTGACAGTTGTTTTTGAAGTTAAACATGTACTCGTGTGATCCAGTCATTCTACTCCTATGTATTTACACAAAAGAAAGGAAAGTATGTCGTTGTAAAACCTTGTACACAGATGTTCCTAGCATCTTTATTGTATAAGCTAAAAATTATAAACAGCTTAAATGTCTATCAAGAGGTTAATGGATACACAAATTGTAACAATACAATAGAGTACAATAGTGTATAATAGAGTACTACTTAACAATGAAAAGGAGCAGTTTATTGACACACATACTACAGCCATGAAAATAAAACACACTTGCTCCTTGGAAGAAAAGTTATGACCAGCCTAGACAACATATTAAAAGGCAGAGACATTACTTTGCTGACAAAGGTCCATCTAGTCAAAGCTATGGTTTTTCCAGTAGTCATGTATAGATGTGAGAGTTGGATCATTAAGAAAGCTGAGTGCCAAAGAATTGATGCTTTTGAACTGTGGTGTTGAAGAAGAATCTTGAGAGTCCCTTGGACTGCAAGGACATCAAACCAGTCAATCATAAAGGAAATCAGTCCTGAATATTCATTGGAAGGACTGATGCTGAAGTTGAAGCTCCAATACTTTGGACATTGATGTGAAGAACTGACTCCTGAGAAAAGACCCTGGGGCTGGGAAAGATTGAAGGCAGGAATAGAAGGGGATAACAGAGGATGAGATGGTTGGATGGCATCACTTACTTGATAGACATGAGTTTCAGCAAGCTCTGGGAGTTGGTGATGGCTGGCCTGGCATGCTGCAGTCAATGTGGTCGCAAAGAATTGGACATGAATGAGCAACCAAACTGAACTGAACTGAACAACCTAATGGATCTCAGAATTATTATACTCAATGAAAACAGAACAAGTGCATAGTATAAGATTCCATTTATATAAAATTCTGGAAAATATAAGCTAATGTATAGTGACAAAAGGCAGATCAATGCTTGCATAAGGAAAGTTTTGAAGGTGATAAATAATTTTGCTATCTTGATTGTGGTAGTGATTTCATTGGTCAATGTGTCAAAACTTATCAAATTTAAATTTGTGTGATTATTGTCTTACAATTATGCTTCAACAAATTTATTTTTAAATATAGGGCAAAAGAGATGAAGACTTATATACAGTGAGTAGGTGGGTGGTAAATTTAAATAGGGTATCAGGCTAGTATGTTTAGAAATATTTTTGATCTTTCTCCTAAGTGTGTATTAAATGCTTTCATTCCTCTCCATACCAAAGCTAACACTCTAGTTTACAGTACCATCTTATCTCACCCAAGTTATTGGAACATTCTCCTGATGTCCTTAATATTAATCTTAAAATCTATCCCCTGTCTCCTCTTCCAGTCTGACTTAAATCACTTTTTACCTGGCTTCCTATGCTCCAATCATGTGTGTGTGAAAGTTGCTTAGTCATGTCCGACTCTTTGCTACCCCATGGACTATACAGTCCATGGAATTTTCCAGGCCAAAATACTGGAGTGAGTAGCCTTTCCCTTTTCTTGGGGAATCTTCCCAACCCGGGGATCGAACCTATGTCTCCCACATTGCAGGTGAATTCTTTACCAGCTGAGCCACAAGGGAAGCCCATGCTCCAGTCATACTGAACTTCTTTTCATGCTTTCAGCACACACCTCACTCTCATTTCTGGTCTTTACAGATATCCTCCATATGGATGGAAAATGTCTCCATTTTCCCCTTCTTCCCCTTACAGAAATAACTTAGCAGATCTCAATTTATAGCTCATTTTCTTTGTATGTCTTCCCTCTTTCCCCAATTAATTGCCTTACATTGTGCTCCTATAATGTAAGCCTTATTTTAATTGATTGTTTTAGTTAAATCTTTAAGATAAGAAATGATATTATATCTCATTCAGTGATACTTTTCTCTTATACCTAACATAATGCCTGGCACTGATGAGACATTTGATAAATAGTTGTTGAGAGAATGAGTGAATAAAAGAATAAATGTTTTAATAACCATACATAATGTTATAGCTAATCTGTTATATTTTTCACTATTTTTTATTTTTACAGTATTTATTCTTATAAATATTTATCCTTAGAAAAGCAAAAACCATCATTTCTTAAAAATTTATTTCATTTTTGTTGCATATATTTGCAGTCTCTTTACTAGGGTCTCAATTTTCTGATATTAAGGAGTTATTCCAGAATATGAAATACTCAAACTGCATGATTCCTATATTGTTCCTCTAGGAAAATTATTGTTAGAGTTACTTTTATTGTTTTGTCTGCCTTAATGTCAAGAATAACCAAAGGTGTTCACAGTTGGTATGAATTTGATAACTTTGTCCTAGAGATTATTATGCTATTGTCAATTTTCTTAGACTAACATTTAGGAGAATTCTATTAACACAGTCTTTGCTTCTGTATCTGGCTGACTTAAGCCCAGGCTAGATGCAAATATTTTCCAATAATGCTCTGGCATTACTTTTTATTATTTGTCTATAAGAAACTAGGGAGGATATTAAATATGAGACAATAAAGGAACATGACTGAATATGGTTCCACTGACAACTGAGGAGGTTGCTTAAAATGGCATGAATAGTAGGTTTGAAATAAAGGTTTTTGAAACATTTGGTATTGCACAACTAGTTTCCACATTAATCAATCCCTTATGCTCTAATTAATACCTTGCTAAAATGTTTATTCTCAAGGAAAACAACAGTTTTTAACTTTTACAGATATTTGGCACATTATTGAATTAATTGGTTAATTGAGTATTGAATATTGATCAGAATAATATTCTGCTGTTGTAATGCTTACAGTAAGTGGGGTGTTTTATATACCTCCATATCCCACAATGACCCTACATTGAGAACTTACCATCACTTTACTAATGAGAAGCGTGACGATCAGAGATATAAAGTAACTTCCTTTTTTATATCACACAGTTTGTACAGAGAAAATCTAGGTTAAAATCTGAGTCTATCTTGCATAAATGTTGTTTCTAATCCATTCCATTACCTCTTTGTGAAACAGTTCCTTGTTCTAAGTATATCAGTTTCCTGGGGTTGCCATAACATACTACCACAAACTTGATGGCCTCAAACAACAGAGGTAGTCTTTCACAGCTCTGGAGGTCAGATATCAGAAATCAATGAATCAGCAGGGCCACATTCACTCTGAAGGCTCAAGGGGAGAATTACTTGCTCTTCCATGCATTCCTTGGTTTGCAGCTGTTTACCTGCAGTCTATGCTTCCTTCTTTACATGGCCTTCCCTTTGTGTTTGTGTCTTCTCCTCTGTCTCTTATAGAGGCATGTCATTGTATTTCTCCGGGCCAGGAAGATCACCTGAGAGCACGGCAACCCACTCCAGTATTCTTGCCTGGAAAATCCCACGGACAGAGGAGTCTGGCAGGCTGTGTTCCATAGGGTCACAAAGAATCAAACATGACTGAAGTGACTTAGTATGCACACAGGGTTACAAACTTGGATAATCCAGGATGATCCTATCTAGAGATTCTTAACCTAATTAGAAATGCAAAGACCCTTCTTCCAAATAAGGCCACATTCACAGCTTCTAAGGATTGAGATGTGAGCATATCTTTTAGGGAGCCACCATTCAACCCACAAGACTTGGTGTCAGAAAAACTGTTTTGCTCTCAGAACAGTAGGTATATATCTTTGAAATATTCAGCAGCCAAAGTTCAGACATATAAAGTTTACAAATGCATAGAGAAATATTTACAAATGGCTAGTTAATCCTGATTCTCCATGAAGACCAGCCATAAAGCAGTGACTGTCACCCTGTCCCTAATAGGACAAAATGATAATATCTTAAAGGAGTGCTGCTCATACTTCTGGAGTAGCTTCATCAAAGCTGTGATCCATCCTGCCTGTTTGGATGCAAAAGGAGACATCAATCAATAGGTTGAAAGACATTTGATTTTCTTCCATGATGCCAATCTCAAATATAAATACCATTGTAGTCTATTTTGGTATATCCTCCATAACATTTCTCCATCTGCTTACTGAATCTCTAAGTCTTTGCTACCTTTCATTTCAAGGTAGGTATTCTTTAAAATACTGAAGAGGGTTTCATTCTCTGACTCTATTTGTACTTTTCCAAACTTCAGGTTTTCCCTGTAGTATTGATAATCTAGGGTTTCATGAAAAATTCTGTGATTACCCTCTCCAAAACTATTATAATCCCATTATGTAATAGGTCAAGTTCAATGCCCTTCCTTTAATTTTTCAGACACTTTAACCCCAAGTCATGCTGTGGATCTTTCAATTCCAAAACTGCACACAGTCTGTTCAATCACTCAGTCAGGTCCGACTCTTTGCAACCTCATGGACTGCAGCATGTCAGGCTTCCCTGTCCATCACCAGCTCCTGAAGCTTGCTCAAACTCATGTCCATTGAGTCGGTGATGCCATCCCACCATCTCATCCTCTGTTGTCCCCTTCTCCTTCTGTCTTCAATCTTTCCCAGCATCAGGGTCTTTTCAAATGAGTCAGTTCTTTGCATCAGGTGGCCAAAGCTGAAACTCCGAACGGCACATATCCTTCTCTATTTAAGCTTTCATGGATTATAAAGCTAGAAATGTATCATTACATATATACAAATGTATCATAATTTTACATAAAAATGGTAAACCTTCTACCTTGCTTTCAGTACATGTGATAAGTCCCAACATTTTATTAGTCTTTTTGGCTACAGGTTCTTATTAAGCTAATATCATTAGTAAACAATTCAGAGTAATTTATAGATACTTTTTTTTTTTTACTATATCTGATATCTCAAATCATCTTAAAAATACAATTTCTGTTATTTTTCCCCCAAAATGTTTGCCTTGCTTTTATTCTCACTAAGAATACTTATTGATATTTATTCAGTGCCTTTGATTTGGAGGCCATGTATGAAATATTCCATATGAGTTACCTCAGTAAATCTCCAACATGTACAAGTATTTTCTATGTTTCACAGATGAAGAAACTGAGACTTTATTGCTACATTTTGCTTACTCACATAACTTGATTTCCTGGCTGATTATCTGTTTGGTTTGAATGGCTCTATTGTCACTATTTCAGGGAGATTTTATTCACTACTTTTCTTCATCATTGACATAATATTGACTTAGGGCAGTTTCCAGTACTAATCTGGGGAGATTCATTTCTATTCATTCACTTATTAAATTCCAGGAATTATTACGCACACTGAGAGTGCCGAGGGTAGTCAGTTGTAGCCACTCCTAAGATGGCTTGCAGGACTCTCCCTATCCCATGTCCTACTCCCTTGTATATTTCTCTCTCCTTTAGTATTGACTAGACCTACTGACTCATTTCTAAAAAAGACAAAAATGGTGGGGTGTAACTTCTCAGATTAAGTTTTAAAAAAGACGGTGGCTTTCATCTTGAATGCCTCCCTCACTGTTTTCTGTGTTACTCTATCTGGGGAAAGTCAAATGCCATGCCATCACACAGCCCTGGGGAGGCACCCGCCTGACGAAGGATTCAGGCCTGCCCACAACCAAGTGAGTGAATTTAGAGTACGCTTTTGAGTTCAAACCACAGCTCTGGCTGACAGATTGATTACAACCTCCTGAGGGGCTTTGAACTTTGACCCAGAGTCACCTAGCTACACTGCACATAGATTCCTGGCCCACAGAAACTATGAGATAATTCTTTTTTTTTTTTTAAGCTGCTAAGTTTTGGAATAACTTGTCAGGCAGTAGTAGATTACTATTGTAGCAATATGGCTGAGAGCCTCATTCTCATGGAATTTATATCCTGATAGCAATTATATATCCCCACAACACACAAAATATATACAAATGAGAAAGATACTAGTAATTCATTCTAAGAGGAAAATAAAACAGAATAGGGTGAATTGGGGATGCTCTGGACACCATGATCAGGGAAAGAAAGATCGCTCTGTAAAGTACTGTTTAGCTAAGAGTAATGATGAGTTAGTTCATTGTGAAACTGTCAGGGCAGGAGAACTCAGGCAGAGGAGACAGAGTAGGGGTATTAGGAATAGCGTTGGTTTGTTTGAGGGACATCATGGGTCAGTGAAGCAGAAGCACAGTGAGTAAGTGAAGAGTTGTAGGAGATTAGATCAAACAGGTGGACATACTAAATCACTTCGGTCATGTCCAACTCTGTGTGACCCCATTGACTATAGCCTACCATGGTCCTCTGTCCATGTGAATTCTCCAGGCAAGAATACTGGAGTGAGTTGCCATGCCCTTCTCCAGGAAATAGGTGGACAGGATCAGATAATGGAGAAACATAGGTTAGCACTTTGAATTTGAAATATCATTCTTACAACATTACATATTGTAGATTTTATGCAAGGTCTGCCTTGCATTTCAAGACCACTCTGGCTTCTGTTTACAAAATGGATTGTAAGAGACAAGAATGGAAACAGAGAAATCGATTAGGGGACCAATTAAGAGATAATCATGTTTTGGGTTGGCAACAACAGAGATGGCGAGAAATGGTTGCGTTTGGAATGTACTTTTCAGGTTGAGTTAATGGGGATTATTGATGGATTCAGTGTGTTGAGTGAGACAAAAGGATTTCAAAGGTGGATGATGGCAGCTTTCACTGAGATGAAGGAAATGCAGTTTGGTTGGAGGAAGGGGTGGCAATATGGGTGTTACAGACTCGGGAGTTTTGTTTTGGGTGTGTTACATTAGTCTAGAGCATGTGGCCCTAGCAAGAGAAGTGCCCACTGATCTCTAGTCTGTGCTTTAAGCTAGTTTCTTGCTGTGGAAAACCACCTCTAACATCTCATAATATGTTGAATCCTGGTGAGCTTAATTTTTTTAACTTTCGTGGTAGAATTTTGTCATAGGCTATTTGAATGCTGAAATAGCAAAAATTAACTTCATCCTTTCAATATAGTGAGTTAGTTTTATTCAGATATAATTTCTCTTATGGACTGCTACAAAATTCACTGAAGAAAAAAATCAGTGTAGTATTTTGGTTATAAGTTATTACAACACATATATTACATACAGGATAACCTTTGCTCTCTCCTTCATTCAAACTTTGTTATAGCTTGTAATCATATATTTCCATATTTAGAGTAATTCATTCATGCTACCTCATTCACCTTAAAAGTTAGTAGCAGCTTTACTGTAAGTCTAGTAAGTGCAGTGGGGAATTTGAGAAGATCATTGTTCCCCTTCCTGTACAAACTCTGTAGTAAGAATAAGTAGTGAGAATAATTGTGTTTACGTACACACATTTGTCCCATGAGAAAAAGTGATCAGAAAAATCCAGATGAAATGCTGATAAACCAACAGTGTTTTATAGTGAAAGAGTGAACAATTGCCTAAAGAATTTTTTTTTTTAATGTAAATATCACCAAGGTTATTTGAACATTAGTGCCCTGCATGAGAAGTTAGCAAAAATGTACTTAGGTATCTATGTGTTGCCCAATCTGAGGAGATTCTCCAACCCACTGGAAAATTTAGACTTGCCCCTCAGATACTAAAATAATAAACTGAGGGGCACAGGAATGATTTGTTAATTCTCAGCCAATGTATTGCAACTGCTATGCATTGTGAGATCCTGGTATGAAGTGGCATATTATAAAATTAAATTGTATTATATAGTGCATTGTATTGTTCCATCAGATTTTGATATCCTCACTTTAAATAATTCATGGGAAGAAATGATCACTTCATAATGCCACAAACTCACAGCAGGCAAAACTAATTTTACACAATATGAAAACAGATTTTATTTATTTAAAAGGAATATTAAAAAAAAAACACAACAACTTTTTTGACACCAGCTGCTGAGAAATAAATAGAATACTTTATGACAAAAAAAAATCTAAATCTATAAAAACTGTTCCTGAGAGACCAAGATGAGGATTGTAAAGATAAATTTAAATGCTTTGGTCAATGTCATAAGCCTTATTTTGAGGGAAAATACCCTTCCATCTTGTTTACTCCCTGTGGGGATAAAATGGTACTAAGAGAGAAAATTAGCTTTAGAAAATCCTGCCTAACAGCTACAACATAATACCAAGGAAGTGGAAAACTCAGGTATCACACCATGGACCCCTCACTAGGCCAGATAACCTCTATAGGTAAATGGTAACTAGTATCCTAAATGCAAACTATAAATGATTGCTTAGTTTTGCCCAAACCGGACTTTAACTGGCAGTGGAAAAGAATATTTTGGAGTGACCACAAAAATTTTTCTTTCACTGTGGCTTTAAGAATGGAATGAGGAAGTAAGGTAAAATATAATGAGACTGTTTTCCTTGGGAGAGTTTATTAGATAGTCATTTTTATACAAATATCATATATTTTTATATAAATTGCAAGAAAATACACACTTGCTGTTCAATTTGATAATGATTTCATATCTGACTCAATCAGGCGCTGGCTTCAGACAAAGAATGGGACCCATGCCATGGGTGGGTCTGGGTTTAATCTCAGAATCGTGAGGGTCCATGCATCCAGGCATTTTGCAGTCCTCTTCCCTGAAGCTTCAGGGAGAGAACAAGTGTGAAGAGGGGGCATGGCTTTTAGTGAGGTAGCTAAGAGACGGACAAAGAAAGAAGAGAACAAAGTCTAAAATAATCAGATATTTTACCACCAAGGCAAGGAAAACATTCTGTTGGTAATATAAATATTGTTCATTGAATTTTTACTTCTAAAAAATGTTTAACTTAAAAACTCTTGCTGACAGTGGGAATGTAAATATGAAGCTGAGCAACTGACTCACCAGAAGAAGTTTATTATTATCTCTGATAACAGCTGAATTCCAGTCTTCTTTACAATGCAGCTAAGATTTAAAATGTTCAATTGTTTTTACCAAACTCATTGATGGGGTGGTGTTTTTAGCAGGTTTCTGTATTTTCTAAGAGCTGTATGATTATACAGAGATAATGGGTCTTCTTTATCCTCAATACATCAGTGCAGTCTGGTATGGATATTAACAAGGTGCTTTGGGAAAAACAGAAAGAACACAGATTACAATACGAATGTCAAAGTTCAAAGCCTGGCTTAATTCCACATGCTAGTTGTTGATCTTATGCTACTCATTTTAACCTTTCTGTGTCTTACTATCATTATTAATCTGTAAAATGGGGTTAATAAGACCTACTCTAAGATTCTCTTATCATTTAGTAACAGAAAATTCTTGTGCTGTGCTTAGTCGCTCAGTTGTGTTCGACTCTTTGTGACCCTACGGACTGTGGCCCACCAGGCTCCTCTGTCCATGGAATTCTCCAGGCAAGAATACTGGAGTGGGTAGCCATGCCCTCCTTCAGGGGATCTTCCCAACCCAGGGATTGAACCCAGGTCTCCAGCATTGCAGGCAGATTCTTTACTGTCTAAGCCACCAGGAAGCTTAAAGTTCTATGAAATGTTGATTTAATCCTTTTAATGAATATTATATAAGGACTGTTTCTCAAAGGCAATAGTGTTGCATTTTAAAGGAAAATTTTGTACATATATAATGTAACAAATGTAAAAATGACTGTTTCTGCTGAGTATTCTGTTATAACAACTGGAATTATCTTGCAAACAATAACCAAAACAAAGCTGGTGTAGCAGAGTTAGCATCAATCTGAGTGACAGTGTAATGATTTTTCAGTAATCAGTATATATGGGCCACACTACTTTCTTATGTATATAAAGAAATAAGTCAGTTTCCAAATTTCTAATTTCATTTCTTTGTTCATTCTAATGTTTCTAACCTTTCATAATATAAAGCTCGTATCCTTTTTACTGAAATCTTTACTTCAGGGTCAAGCTTTTCTTCACAATGCAAGGGCTACAGATAGAATGTGAGTTAAATGTTATTTAAGCAGAATTATTTAAAGGCCATATTAGTATTATGAAGCTGTAGATATCCTGAAATAAGCTGTCACCTTTCCACTTGCTTAGACAGATACTATATAAATCAATTATCAAAAATAGAACACTGGCCTAAAAAATATTCATATTTGTTTTTATGTAAGAACAGAAATGGTCACATCTAAGTGGGGGAAGGGAGATTCATTCCATGCACAAATTTAGTATCTAAGATTTGAAACATCAGAACTGTCCATGAAATTAAGAACACTTAGTTAAACTTACACATTGACTTTGAGCAGAGAGATATTTAGAAATAGAAAAGATAATGTTTCATGGCTTTCAGGAATACAATGACATCATTTTTATTCACAGAAAAGTGCATTTTTAAAATGCACTCAGTTAAAAATGTCAAAGAGTTTGTCACTAGTGAATTTGGGGTGCTTGTCCCTTTGCCCCCTTGTGGAACTTACTTTGTTGAAATAGATTGTCACTCTCTTGGAAGACAATTGCTTTGATATTGACAACAGGCCTTCATTAGATCTAGAAATGAATCATAAGGCACATGAGTAGCACAGCCATATTTAGCCATAAGAAAATTAGCTGAGTGTTACACATATCACAGAATATGGTGATTTGGGGTAGGAAAGTAGTCCAACCTAGATTCACTTCTGTGAAAAAGAGCACTTAATAATTATTGTATCAACTTAGCATTCCATCCAAATCTGGAATTTGTGTTTACCCAAAGGACTGCTCTGAGATTGAGCAAGATGATTGAAAATGAACTGTGCCAGGTGGGCCAGAGAGAAGGCGGGATCAGCTGATATGGCTGATAGGGTTTTGTGTTATCACCTCAAAAGCAACATCAAATTCCTTTCTATGAAATTATAACATCTTTCATTTTCCAGGAGAATCTAAGAAGTTTATTCTGTCATGGAAATAATGCAGTTAAATGGCTTGAAATTTCAACAGATTATTGTAAATGCTCAGATAAAAAGTTAGTATTTTAATGATAGCCTTCAAACATAATCAGTAATGAAATTTAAGCAGGACCTAAGGGAATATTACTTAAGAGTCTTAGAATCCTAGAGGGTAATATATGATGTAGGTAAAGTGACTAGTCTAAGATCCCTAAGTTGGGGTATGTGGAAGAGCTGGGTCTAGAAGCAGGTATCTGGTCTCCAGTCAAGTGCTTTTTTTCTAGTAGAGCTTAATTCTTTTATATCTGTACAACAGAGTCAATCTCAGAAAGATACAGTTCATACATTTTTCTAGGCAGCTAAGTGTTCATCCACTCTTACAACATTGATAACAGTGAAAAGATTTATTGCACTTACAACCTGCTAGGCAGGACCCAAATTATTTTTTTTTTCACATTTAAATAATAATTTATTTAAAATTATTTTATCTATGTTGATTGGTAAAACATAAATGTTATTTTCTATTCTGTTTGTTTGTTTTGGAATCATTCTAGGTCCACAAAATGAATTGATAAATTTTCTATTTTTCAATTTCTGGAACTACTTACATTAAATATCTATTTGTTGAAAGTTTTATGAACTCACTCATAAAACTACTTGTACTACTTGGTCAGTGAAAATTGGTTATTATTTTCATAAATATTTCATTATAACATTTCAATTTAATGTTAGTGTTTATTTACATTTTCCATTTACGCTTATATCAGATGTTACTGTATAACTGTTTATAATATTCTTTGATCATTCTGATATTCTCTAATATATCTGAAGGGTTTTCCATTTTTTCTGTATTTTGTTTATTGCCTTTTCTTTTTTTTTTTCTTGATCATTGTTGCCAGAAGTTGCTTTTAATTTCTTTTTTAAAGAATCAATTTTTAGTTTTGTTGCTCTTTATTTCATCTATTTCTGCTTTTTATTTTATTTATTTAAAATTTTTTTCTTTTGGGGCTTTTTTCTATTGTTCTGTACCTAACTATTTGAGTTTAACACTTACATAATTTGTTCATTTTGATTAATAGATATAAAATGATGCATTTTCTTCCAAGTATTGCTTTAGCTGCTGCTGCTGCTAAGTCGCTTAAGTCGTGTCCGACTCTGTGCGACCCCATGGACTGTAGCCCACCAGGCTCCTCCATCCATGGGATTTTCCAGGCAAGAGTACTGGCGTGGGATGCCATTGCCTTCTCCATAAGGACCCAAATTATTTAACTGATGGTCTGTCTTTTAAATCTTCATAAAATGCCTTACAAAGAATGTACTATTGCTATGTTCATTTTATAGTATGGTGGAGGTACTAAAGCATAGGCAGGAGACTAAGTAAATCCACAAGGAAACAGGTGTACTAAGTGAGAAGCTTGGTTGTGAATGAACTCAGGCAGTCTGAGTTCCAGAGCTTGTATCCTTATCCTCTGTGCAGCCTCTCAAGCATTTGTTAGTTACTACTTGCTTAGAAATGTCATGGATGACTTCTAAGGGCTTCAGAAGAACAAATTTCAAGAAAGAGTAATATATACATAAATAGTAGACATACCCATTGAATAAAATATAAGGCTGGAAGAACTGAAGAATTTCACCTGGAAAAGAAAACAACCATGAGAGAAATATATGATAGCAATGCAGAAATCAGGTTATAACTGTTTTGAGCAATCATGTACAAAAAAACTAGGACCAATCGGTGGGAATTATAGGAAGCTAGATTCTGGTTTAATATAGCAGTGGAGTCGTCAGAATAGGCAGCCTTGTTAGCAAGTCCTCTGTCTCTTGGTACACAGGCCACATGGCAGGTCTCTATTTCTATAGACAGAATTGCTGCACTGGCATAGTACATTGGAGTACAACTCTGCTCAGCCAGGTGAGAAGAAAGGGACACCATTAATTTCATCTGAAGCTGTATGTAAGGCAGGTAAGAGCAAGAGCTCTGGACAGATCCAACTTTGAATTCTGGTACCATCATTTGTTAGCTGCATGAACTTAGTCAAGTTACTTAACTCTAAAACTTCTCCGAGTCCAAATTTCCTTATCTGTAATTGGGATAATTGTATTAAACTTCTAGAATTGTATTGAAGAGGAATAAATGAGACTATTATGTAAAATGCCTAGCACTGTGCCAGGCACATAGTAAGTGCTCAGAAGATATTAATTTTTCAGGAGTGAAAGATTCATTAATTTTTCAAAAATGAACTACAGTGCTAATTATTCTTTCATATCGAAAAAGAATCTTGGCCTAGCAGGTAATAAGTGGTAGGACTCTATGCTTACCAATCTCTCACTGCCTTTGGATAAGGTCGCCATGGACTCTGGATTGTGAAAAGTGCTTATAAAGGGAGCTTTGTAAATCAACTTATTTAAAATGCAGTAGAGAAGCTTTTGATTTAAAAGCATCCTGTGGTGAATCATTTTATAGTGAATAATCACCCCCTAATTTATCTGTTTTGTAAGTTCAGCATTTGGCTCATTGAGTCTTCTTAAAGCAAAGAGTACACCTGCACTCTTATTCCTACAAGGTAGGTAGTATTTTCATGCTGGGCTGACTTTCAGAGAAATACAGGGTGTCTCTTAGATTCAGGATGACATAGGCTGAGTAACCACAGCAACATACAAGGTCACTCTAGTTAGAACATTAATTGTACTTGGTGACACATACATTTCTAATGAGCATGCAAGCTCATATAGGTCAGTTGACCATTAGACCATTGCATGTAAGAATTTTTCCTGAATTGAAGAGTCGGATACTTAAGATATATTTTCGTTTATATCTCTTTTTCTATCTCTGAAATTTCAATGGAAATAAACATGAAATTATGATTTAATACAGATACTTCAGAAAAAAAGCAAAAAACTAAACAAACAATGGAAAGTTGTGAAATAGAAAGAACACTGAATTAGGAACCCTGGATAAGACCTGCCATGTACTAACTGCAAGGCAAGGGATAGGAAGCTACTAATTTTTTTCTGTGTCTGAGTGTCCTAATTGGAACATAACTACTTCAGACTTAGATCTCCTATATAACTTCTAGATAAAAAAAAAAATTGCACCTGATTCATAAAATGAGGTAAAACTATTTTGTTTCTTTCCAGTAGAAAGAACAAGAAATTAGAGAAGGAATACTTAATAGTTAAGAAGTTTTCTTATTCCTGATCAACAATACTTGTCACTCTGCCTCAGCTTGAACTCTCTTCTGCTGATATGATGATTTAAAAGACATTGTATTTTGCTATGACATAGAAATGAATATGAACATGAGAAAACTTAGACCAAATGATTGTTCCTCCCATGAGCCAGCAAACACTGACCTGTGTTTGAGAGAAAATGACCTTACCCACAGTTAATTACATATAGGGCTAAAATTATTATATCTCTTCATTGAATTTCTTTATTTTCACACTATCCATGCTAATTTTGCCAGTTCTTTATAGAGTGCTTTAAGCTTATTTATAACCGACTTGGATAAAATACACTCTGAATATATGCTAGTGACTCTGCTTTGCAAGCTGAATGGGGGATAACATGCCTCAGAAGTGTATGCTTAAACTGTTTGGTCCTTCTCAAAGAGAGCCCCTCAAGAGCTCAGGTGACCATAAGAGCTCTGAATCCACTTCAAAATTTCTCAACTTTTCATGCTTATTACATTCTATGCAGGGTGATGAAAAGGACAGAATTCGCCAATGAAACTGGCTTATCTTTTATCAAATGAAGGTTTTAAAACGCATTTTTGCACAAATGTATACACTATAAAGGACTACTATTTAGCCCTGAATTTCTTATTTGTCAGAAACTTCAGAGTGATTTTTGAGAGAAACTTCTAAGCTTAGTTCAATCATGTAATAATGAAACTTCAATTTAACCAAACTGGAAATGCAGACAAAGCTTTAGTATCCCATAATAATCTTCATAATTATCCTATCAATCCTAAAGATACTAACGTCATTAAGATTGCAAAATGTGATGAGAAGGTCAACGTAATAACAGGCATGATGACAGGTGGCCATCAAGGGCTCAGAAGAAATTTTATATTATGAAGGTGAAGAAGAACTTTACTTAGTCTTTCATTTTTATTCTGAAGAACATTACTATGTATGGTTATACATCATTGCCAATTTCTTAATGTGTAAACAAGCAACCTACTCAATCTTTCTAGTAAAAAAAAATTAATAGTTAACCACATAACAAAGCAATTTCCCTGTTCCATTTTCTCTTGAATACATAACAAAAATAGGAAACATATAGAAAGCAGCTATGATTAGAAATAACTAGAATAAGGCATTTAGTATAAACTCAGAGTTATAGAAAAAAATTCTAACATATGGAGTAGAGATTAAGATTTAATCATGTCATTCTATCAGGAACATAGTACAGAAATTTCTATTTGCAAAAAGGGATCAAGGAATATTTATTGAGTACTTATTCAGGGCTCAATATCAGATTCCATTATAAATATGAATAATAAATATAAATAATTGCTTCATATTGTTCTATTTGACAGTAAAATTACATCTATAGGTCCTATAGAATAATTAAAATCCTTTCAGTAGGTATATAAATTATGAACCTACCAATCTTTAACCAAAGATTAAAACCTATTTGCAAAAATAGTTCCATCAGTTAACCCCATTTAACTTTGCTGACATCTCAGGAAGTTTCTGTTATCTATCTAGAATGTAGACTTCTGGAGACCTCTTGTGGGCCCTACATTTATGAAGCCTACAAGTGTTCTACCAGTAGAAACAAGGCAATTACAAAGGAAAATTAGAACAAGGCCCAAGTCTACTTGAGATATCCTTACATCTATATGGAAGTGTTAGACATGGGTTCCATGATGAAGCCCAAGTTATGCGAAGGCAGAATGTGTTTTCTAAGTGACACTTGGTTTTCTTACTGGAGAATTGACAACTCATAAAAGCCCAAGAGCACCCTCTAGTGAAATTTCTGGAGTAGGCCTAAGGGGCTTGCTCTTGACCTGGACTCTCCTTTTCAAATGACCTCTGAATGCCCAAAACATAGAAGCTGGGTTTCAGCTATCTGGTTTTACCTTCAGTTTCCAAAACACAGAGAAAGTGGTATTCTTGTCAAGTATTTCTAGTGGTAGAAATGCTTAAACACTAAGACCTAATATTCCATTGTTCCCCTGATTTTTTTGTTTTTTGCTTTCAATGCCAGCCTGCCACACATGATTTCTACTCATAGTCTTGTGTTCAAATAGTTCCTGAAACTAATATAACTAAAAAAATGGTGAGAAGCCTGAGAAATGTCTTACTGAATTATACTACTTCTGCCCCTCCCTCTGCCTTTCTCAAGCCTCTTACTCAGCTCAGGTACCATATCCAGAAAGTTTTTTTGTACTTGGCAATACTAGAAGTCAAGGGTAGCAGGTTGAGATTTTAAATGGTGGTCAAAAATTATAGGAGAGGGTCAAGAAGATTAAGTCCTTGTATTTATGCACTTCTGATTTTTTATATTATCTGATTACTGCAAAGATATATTTTCATCTAAATCTTGAGCAGAAATGAAAATGGCACATCCCTCAGTGTTCAACATAGTGCTTTATAAAATTGAAGCTGCAGTTAGATAACTACAGAGCAGGTCAGATAGTTGCTGTAGTTTAGTTAAAGTTGTGAGTCTGCCACTCTATTAGATTAGTAACTGTTACATAATAAATGAAACAAAATAAATCATTGTTTAACTTCATAGGTAGCTTACTATTGAATGCTGTTATTGGAAGGAACTTTGAGATCTAAATCCCCCCATTTTAGGGAAAATTAAAATTGGTGCCCCTAATAGTTAAGTAACTTGTCCAAGATGATACAATTTGATGGTGGCAGCTTCAGGACTATAATACACATCTGTTTTGCCCATTTTAGTATTCACTATGCTATTAAGAATTTGCTTGTTAAAAAGCTTGCTATGACACTTGAAACAATTTCATTATATTGGGTTTTATGTGTCTAATAATTTATGGGTATATCCTAAAGCTCATGGGCTTCCCTGGTGCTCAGATGGTAAAGAATCCACCTGCAATACAGGAGACCTAGGTTCAATCGAACCCCCTAGGTTCAATCTGTGGGTTGGAAAGATCCCCTGGAAGAAGACATGGCAACCCACTCCAGTATTCTTGCCTGGAGACTCCCAATGGAGAGAGGAGCCTGGCTGGCTACAGTCCACGGGGTTGCAAAGAGTCCTACATGAATGAGCGACTAAGCACTTCAAGCTTATAGTGAGAAAAAAAAAGTGTGTACCTTCCAATTTCATTTATTCTGTCTTTACTTTCATGTATAGAAGAACAAATTACTCATGTAGTTACTGTTAAGAAGAACACAAAAATGTAATCATTTGATATGAGTCATATTATTTACTGAAACACTGTGCTGCACTGTGTCAACTTTGCAGATTGAAAAAATGGGGGTACCCATTGATAGTCTATCATTACTGATAGCTATCCCTATGGTTCTGTGTTCTAATAGCACTTACCTTATAGTGTTGATGGAAGGATTACATGAGTTAATGCAAATAAAGGATGTGAAACATAGTGTTAATTGCAGTATCTATATTAAATGTTAATGTCTAATTTCAAAAAAAAGAATAAGATATTCTTAGGATTATCCAGTAGAGGTCAGCGCTATGAACTATGTTAAACACTTTTTGTGTATTATGATTTGACTTCTTGAAAATAAAAATAAAAACTCCAAGATCTCTCCAAGTTATTGTTTTTGAATATAATTGTATAAGAAATTTCCATTTGTCAAGGCATATTGCATATTAGTTCAATAGAAGTTTATAATTCTTTCATTTCTCAATTCACTATTATATTTTTAGTCTTGACTTTAGCCTTAATCTTATCACATGTGACATTAATATTCAACCTTTCATTCATATTATTAATGATATTTAGTAGGTAAGGTGTTTGTGTATGGCAACTCAAGGCATGAATTCACCTTCAATTTTACTGTATAGCTAGTACCTTAATAAAGCTTTATCCCTTGTTCTTTGCCTACTTTGCTATCCCTCAACATACAATGTTGATATTTAGAATCATAAAACCAGCAAATATAGAACTAGAAGTGATCATAGATATAAATAGGTCTGATTCCTTCATCTTACAAATGAAGAAACTGACATTGCAACAGAAAAGATAGTTGGTTGAGTTTCAGTGAAAGATTGTATTTCCTTGTATTTATAAAACAGTTGAATCTGGAGAAACAGGTGATTCTTTGATTTTTCACTAATACTCTGAACCAATAAATTGACAATATATTTCGACATTATCTACAGATAGAAAATACATAGTATTTTAAAATATCTATTCATTCAGTAGTACAGTATGCCATCAATGCCTGCCAGTTTTTTCTTTTTTTTTTTTTTTAAATTCCTGTCGCTTTGCAATGTTAAAACCCTCACGGAAACTCTTTAGTGATTATCTTTAAGGATTTTCTTCTCCAGCTATGCAACTAAACAGTTTGAGTAATGAGATGGCATGGCCTCTGCATGGTCTACCAAACACTTCTAGGAAGTGGAACCCCTTCTGGAGTTATGAGAGAAACATCTTTCTAAAATGCCTTTAAAAGTACTCCAGTATAAACATTACACTGGAACATTTCATTAGCTTTTTGAGAACAATAAAGAAACGTGGAGCGTAATAGGCTAATATGTTTAAGTGGTCTTGGTAGAACCCTACTTAACTCAGTGGGATTTTCTGCAGCACACAGAGGTGGAAAACCATTCCTTACATATTTATTGTGTGGGACTGCCTCCTTCTTTATTGCATGCAGTTTGCATCAAAGAGAAGTAACTTTCCACCTGTAATTCTAAAATGAGGAAAGTCTCAAAATATGTTTTAGAAGAATCAATATTTAGATATGATGATCAGCAACCAGCAGTGCAGGCTATTGGCAGTCAGAATTTCTGTCAATAAAGATGGAAGAGGGGCCAACTTCTATCTCAGTGTTTTCTGTCCTCTTAGGACTTAAACACCCATAAGGATATTAAGATTTGTGAAGTCTCTAAATTCCTGAAGAAAAAGACTAAATGTAAGCCAAACCTTATTGTTTATGAATTACAAAAATAATTCAATTAATAAATTTTTTTCAGTTCCTTGTGAAGTGAAGTCGCTCAGTCGTGTCCGACTCTTTGCGACCCCATGGACTGTAGCCCACCAGGCTCCTCCGTCCATGGGATTCTCCATGCAAGAATACTGGAGTGGGTTGCCATTTCCTTCTCCAGGGAATCTTCCTGACCCAGGGATTGAACCTAGGTCTCCCGCATTGCAGGCAGGTGCCTTAACCTCTGAGTCACCGCTTAAGCCAGCAATAAAACTGTCCTGCACAATGTTTTGAATTAAGTAAAATGATAAGTTAATAAAAATGTAAGATGTTAATTTCTATGGTTTTATTAGGATTCCAAGTGACTGTAGTAAGTATATTGCAGGACTTGCCATATGATCCCTGCCAATAATCTTTATCTCTCTGAGCTTCTGTTTTCTCTGACATAAATTAGGACTCATTGGTCTTAGGAACACTAAGATCATTCAGATATTTCTTGAGCTTTTAGGGAACAAAAGTGTAAATTAAATAAATTATGATATTTTAAGTTAAAATGAACCTACATGATGACAAAAGTTTCCCTGTAGGTATTGGTTTCCTTTGTGTAGACAAGTTGTCACCAAAATTTGTTGAAAAGTAAGAATTCCTATTTATGTGGCATTGAATTAATGATTCAAAAAAAACCTCATAAATGACAGCTCTAGTGGCTGAAGTGGCATATTTAAGCCATTATGTTTGTTTCACTTACTGTCAAACTCTGTCTTAACTACTATCAACTGGTGTATTGATAGATGGAATCTGTCTTTCAATTCCAAGATGTGTTTTGTATCAAAATTTTTCTTCATTAGTTTTTGGAATCTATAGGCAAAATAACACATAAACACAAATGTAAATCCCAGCTGTAATTGTTTCTCAGCATCATAAATCTCTTAAGATTTATACTTGTATTGTATTGTAAATATCACCAGAAATATTCAATAGGAGGATGAAAAAACTCTAAACAAAACTTGAAAATAATGCGTATGCTTTTTTCACTCTATGAGGAGTGTTTCCTAGCTACCCTATTTACCCCAGTGGAATTTTACAAAAATGTTCCTGGCGCTCAAAGTTGATCTAATAAAGCATCAAGTGGGCTTATTTTAAAATTCACCCCTAAATATGTTTGCTGGTTTTGAATTTCTGATTTTGTGCTTATATAACACAAAAAACAGCTTTGGTTTTAAAACAAAAATTGGCAAAAATACTAGTGCATTATGTGTTCTAATCACGTATGGTGTTTTGAAAAAAATAGATTCAAAATTGACAAAATTGTTTCATTGGCATTGCAGTTCAAATGTCTGATTTTCTTTCCCACAAGTTTCTTAAAATAAAAATAAAACCAACAGATATTTCTTAAATGAGTAATTAAATGAGTGAAATTAATTCATTTTCATAATATATAGTCCAACAACTGCACTACAGATATAAATTTTCATTCTATGTTTCTGCATACTTTGTTTTACAGAGTTTGCTACATTTTAGTTTATGGTCAAGTCTGTAATGTGCTCCAGCATCAATTTTAAAGTCTCTGAGGTTCTCAGAAAAGTTTCTACCAGTGATGTGAATAGTGCTCAGATTCTATTCTAAATGGCCCAGCTTTCTTTGATTTTTCTTATAAGTGCTTTTTGAGGGTAAAAGATATAAACTTAGAAACAGAAGTTTCCCTGGCTCATATTATACTCAAGAGACAATGATGATACTGAAGTCCTTTTCATAATCAGGGCCTTTGTAGAGACTGTCCAGGTATTCTTAGCCAAAATATCCGTCTCATTGTACACCACTCCAGGGCAACATGTGGCGTGCCAGCTGGATGTCCTCCCTACATGCCTCAGGTGGCCACATTTCAATGGTGTCTATAGAGCACAGGCCAAATTCTCATTCTCTGTGTTAATCAGTGGGAGAATTCCCATAGAAAATGGGATGGGAGCATATTTTAGGAAAACTCAAAGAGATTATCCAGATGATTAGGCTGGTACATTGTAAGTTTGGGTTTTATGTAGAATTTCTTTAGCATTATCTTACTTGACCAAAGAATGCTAGAAAATTTGGAGATATTTAGAAATTAAAAATAATTCTGCTTTTTATTCCACTGAAATTTCTCCAGAGAGAATTCTACAAAAATTTTCTTTAGATACAATAGGAGCTCTTCTTGATTCATAACATCAAAGACAACTGATGGTACCCAGTAATATAATCTGATTGAACTTTTTCCCATGATCTTGAAAGGACCTGAAATCTACTTATAGAAGTCTCATTATACCTCTCCTTTTAATTAAATTCTAATCAATTCCATAAACATTTAGTAAGTACTTACTATATGCAAAACACTGTAATAGATGCTCTGAATAATTCTGTGTATGGTGCCTTATGGTATATAACATTTTAACATTCATTATCTCATGTGGTAAAGATTCTCTTTACAATTATTAGTTATTTAAAGAGCCTACAGTTTCACATGAATGATATGTTGAATTTGGGGCAAAGTTTTTGCTTGTTTTGTTTTTGGTAAATTCATAGACCATTCTAGAAATACATTTAGTATCCCTTGAACAAAAAATAAAGGCACATAATTGTATCAGCATATTAAATTGATTTTGGTTGGAACCAGTGGAATTTCCTGAAATTTTCTGTTTGTTTTATATGATGTTAGCTTCAGTCTGAAGTGTATTTTTAATGACCTAATTGAAAAGATTTGTCAAAATGTTCGGAAAACTAATTTTATTTACTACTTTTTAAGGCAATGTTGATGCATTATATTTCATATGTCTTTTTTATGATCAGAAAATTTGATTTCCCCAGAAACTATTTATATTTAAGATTGCATCAAATTCTACTGCTCTACTATAAAGTCTCTGTAAGTGCTATACAACTTCTGGAGAATAAGTCTGAAAGCTATTATTCTCCATTTAGCATGTGCAATATTCTCTAATATTGTTTCATCTAATGCAGAATGAAATGTTATACTTCTATATTAATATTACATTATGAAGTCTTATTTCTATATATTTCTGAAATTTCAAATCTTTCTCTTAAAACTTCATCATGGATATTTTAAAACAACCTCAGTTTTATCTTTATGTGTTTGTTTTATTTCCCTTATCTTTAGTTTTGAAAATGAAATTTATTCTTTAGTATGTTTAACATTTTCAAAGAATTTACAGGGAAATCATTCACTTTAACCACCGAACAAAACACTTTATTCACAAACCTGAAGCTAAAGAACTGATAGGAACTTTGTCATTTGCTTGTTTCTAACATCGAATTTGTAAAAAAACACTATCCTGGTAACCCTTCAGCTATGTTACCCTGGGTGTTTGCCCAGAGGGCAGTCATGTTGACCCCATCTGCAAACGCTGGCTCAACTAGAATCTTGGACTATTAGAATCCCATTCATCAAGGTCCACATAAAGTAAGGTAGGTGGGAAGCAGGAGGACAGATGGTAGGGTCGGCAGCAAGGAACTTGTTTGTTGACATTGATATAGACCCTTCTTCTTGCCAGAGTGACTCCATGGACTTGTTTTGGCATGGAAGACTGGGCCAAAGCTATCATCTTAATAGAAGGTGAGCTGCAGGCAAACTGGAGAGCTCTATGCTCAGTAGGTGTTTAGGGTTGGCTTTGATTTTGTCTATCAGCTTGACTGTCATTCGTACTTGATTGATGTTCAGTGGGGCTTGAAAGTGCTGCATTGATGTTGAGGACTGTGTCATAAGGTTCCTGATATGGTGCACATGTCAGAATGGAGTTGGACATTGACTATCCTTGCCTATGCCAAGCAACACCAGACTTGAGTGCATTATTCTACAGTTGAATAGCAGATGGTGAGTGCAGACGTTTGGAGGGGGTGTGCCTTCAAGCACAATATGGAGCCAGCAAACTTACTTAGAAGGTTATTGCATGTCTTGACTTTGGCAGCTATTTTTTAAGCACTGATGAAAAATCCTACTTCCATCCATTGTTACTTTTGGAATACTCAGCATGGTTGGTGTTCCAGGCAAAAGAAATGAGAAAATCAAATGCACAGTTCACTATGTCTGTCACAGTTGGTTGAAGGTGACTTCCTTGGTGTTGGCTAAATGGGCCAAATAAACATTCTGAGACTGAGAACTGATGAACAGGTAAACTTTATCTAGAAGTTGTTAGAGGAAGGGTCATTAGAGCACTTGAAGAACACTGTGGTCAAATATGGAACTTAAAAATGACTTTACATTTTTAGCTCTTAATTTAGAGAAAGTATCAAGTTCTTCAGATAAAAAAATTTAAAAATCAGGTATCTCAGATTTTTTTTATAAAAAAATTATGGCGATTCATAGATGAATGGGCATAGTAATTCCATATGTATAAGAAAATTAATTTTTATTGATGCTTGAATTTTTTCTCTTGAGTAGATTCTGAATACATATAAATTCTTTTTAAGTTTAAAATAATTTTTTTCATATTAAAAGTAAAGTATGCTCATAGAATAGAATAACTGTGAAAATAGAAATGTATATCAAATAAAATTTAAATAGAAATGAATAATTCTAAGATTTTGCTCTGCTTCTTTCTAATTATATGTATATTTCTAAGTATATATTTTCATGTATATGTTTGTATGTGTATTTTAAAATAAAAATTGGACTGTACTTCTTAAATTAGCACTTATTACATTATTAGTAATAGTCATAAAGTACACATTTTTAATGGCTACTTAATACTGAAACATATTTATGCAGCAAAAATTTTTAAATCCTCCATATTTGACAGTTTGGCTAATTTTCACCATTGTTCCTACTGCTGTAAGGACTATTCTTATATTTAGATTTTTATCTGCATCTTGGATTATATTTTCAGTATTAATTAGAAGATTATTTTTGGGTTAGAGTATATAAACTTTTCAAATTCCTTTTGATAACTCCTCCCTAATTATATGTGAGAGTACTCTTCTAACTATTCTCTTACCTGCTTTAAATAGTATCCTTTATAAATATTTGCCAATTTAGCAACCAAAAAGTGGATTTATTTTGTTTTAATTCACATTGAATTGATTGATGCAGAGCCAGAATGTTTCACATATGCTTATTTGCCATTGTTTTCATTTTAAATATTGTTTGCTCATATCCTTTACTCATATATGTCTGAATGATTTATAAGATTTTTTAAATGCTAAGTTATTAATTTTGTCAAACTTGTTGCAAAAGGATTTCTCCAGTTTTCATATGCCATTTTGCTGTTGTTGATGTGAGAAAATTTTAAATATTTATTTGGTCAATTCTGCTGT
The DNA here is from genome assembly GCF_019320065.1 of Cervus canadensis. Lineage (NCBI taxonomy): Eukaryota > Metazoa > Chordata > Mammalia > Artiodactyla > Cervidae > Cervus > Cervus canadensis. The sequence continues at coordinate 36,402,743 of NC_057392.1, read as the reverse complement.
ATTTTTTTCTTTCTGACTGTGGCCTTTGCTTTTATCTACTTTTCAAACAACTTGAAGTCTAGTAAGTATTCATCATTTTTATAATATCATCATGGTTTTATTTTGTATTTTTAATTCTCTATCCTTTTCAGAAATTAGTTTCACCTAAAGTTTAAGTGTCTTACTTTTGTTCCCAATAGTTAATCAACTGTCCCAGCACCATTTCCTCATTCATTTGGGTATCATCTTTCTTGCTTACTAATTTTATAATCAGCATTAGGATCTATTTTTGGACTAACTGTTTTTTCATTTCTCTCACTGGTTCCATACTGTTTCCATTAGAACTCCACAGTATGTTTACAGATCTAAGTCAAATCCTTCCTTTTTGTTCTTTTTTTAAGAATACTTTGACTATTATCACCTACTTATTATTCAAGATTAATTTACTTCATTGATTTTATAAAAATGATCCACTGGAATGTAATTAAACCTGTCAAGTAGTATTCATATATTTGCAATATTTAGCCATCACCTTTAGAAGTATTGCATGTATCTATTTATGTAATGCTTCTGATGTAAATAAGCTGTCTATATTCATATAGGTCCCCAGATTTCCTGTTTAATTCAAGTATAAGCATGCTGTATTCTTGTTATTGTCCTTAATTGCTTACATTTCATTTTTTAATTGTTCAGGAGAAAAGTCATATCTTCTTATGATATTTATAACCTAGCTGTTTTATTCAACTTTCTTAACAATTTTAAGAGCTTCTTATAAATTCTCTTGAGTTTTCAAGGTCATGAAATTGTCTGCAAACAATAATGACTCTATCTTATTTTTCCCCTCTTATTTCTGTTTAATGTTCTGTTTCACTGGCTAGAAGTTAATAATCATCATGATAGGAAACATTCTTGTTCTTGATTATGTGATAATGATGCTAGTTTATTCCATTGTTAATATGGATATTAATTGTTGATTTAAGACAGATATTCTTTATTATACTGGTAAGGTGACTTAGAATACTATTCTCTAACCCTTTCTTTGTTTATTAAGAATGTATTAAAGCATACCACATGTGTTTTGGGGGTCAATATTGTCAAACTCTAACTGGTTGATGGACATAGACTTTTCTTGTGATATCTTTTTCAATTAAAATCAATTCCAACACACATTTATTCAGCACTGTGCCAGAAATGGTTCACTAAGTTTTGGAATTCAGATTCATGACCTCTTCCCTTAAAAACATAAGGATTATTCAGACCATGATAATTCATTAAGAGATTTATAATGAATGATTTCCCATTATTAAATTTCCCCTGAATTGCTAGAAAAACTTTACATTTAAGAGTTTATTAAGAATACTTTGAAGGCTACCTAATTGTTTACCATTTCAAAATGTGATTTTTAAGAATTGTTAAAACTAAAATTTTGATTTACAATTGAAATTATGAGTTTTTAACATCTGAAGTCATAGTGCTCAAATTCTCATCAAGAACATCTATAAAACTTGAAATTCTATAAATTACTGTAATATAGATAGTTCATATGCTATACAATCAGGAAATCAGAATTCTTATCATAATTTATCACTTCTTATAGAGTATTACAGAAATGGTATGTTATATTGAGTCAAACCATTCTCATGATGCCATCTTCATGTTTTCATTTCTCTGGAAGTCTTAATTGTCTATAAGTTTTAAGTGTGCATTGACATTGATTTATTTTCAGTTAAAGATAGTTCTTTGTATTAATTTTAGTGCCTTAGGGCAGCTTAGCATAATTAATCTCATTTTTCCCATTTAGTGTTATAATTTATTTTAATTCTTAGAAACTTTTATTTTGTTCTTTTATACAGTATGCATGAGTCATTATTTTTAAACTATACCCTCTTGGCCAGGTACTTTATATTTCACACCAAACAAATAAAGAAATATTACAAATCAATTTTCTACTCAGCAGCATGCTAATTATTATGAATTATAGTACAGGAAAACAAAAATTTCTTACTTGCAATGAGCTTGCTTTCTAGTTGGCAGATTAAGATATAAAGGGAAAGTGCAAAAACAACAAATACTAATAAAATATTTACTTTTTATAATGGCTAATACAAATATAGTCTTATTCTACATTTAAGCAAATATATTAAAATTCACAACATACCTTTTGTATGTTGTCCTCACCTTGACCTCTTTATGCTTTTCATATCTTTATCATACTTTTATCATTATTTTCTCAGTTTCTGCTTGAAAATTTTATTTACTTTTTCAAGATTTTTAAAAATTCTCTTTGGAACATGCTGAATAGCTAAATGCCATGCACATTAATCTCTGAAATATTCCCAGTAATAATTTGTCTTAAAAGCAAAGGTGAACTGCTCAGAATTTGGAGACAGAAATAGTACAGGCTACTATAATTGTAGACTGAAAATTGTTGTCTTCTGAATTTCTAATTTCATTAAAGAACTTGCTTTGATATTTATAATCATTCACAAAAGGATTAACATGCTAAGTAGGAGACATCCAAATGCTAACACAAAGTTAGCATCTCTACTAAAAGGAAATTTTAGCAGTAAGCTTTTGTGTATTAGGGAAGCATAGTTCTATCCTTTGGACTTTGATGGGATTTTTATATCGTAGGCCATCCATTTAAAAATTTATCATTTGATGTATGTTCTAAGTTACAACCTCAAAAATTTATCGTATTTTGGAAAATTTATATACCCCCTTAATTTTTAATGCCTGCATTGAATAATATTTGTCATAGACCACAGTACCTATCCCTGTGGAACTGTTATACTATCTTAAGTCAGAAGCAATGCTATTGATTAAGTAATACTTAATGGCTTCCAAACTTCAAGGCATTTTTCAGCCACTATTTCTTCATAACCTCACTATGAGCTTCCTGTGTGGTATCATTCATCTGAGGTCTTACTAAAATGTAAATAAATTACATCCAGCACACTTCCTCTATTTGCCCAACTTGTTACTATATCAAAACAACTGTCTTAATGAAACACATATTGATGTATTGTGTATTTCTGTGCTAAACCAAAGTGAGGAGGAAGTTATATGAATATATAACAGAACCCACTTCATAACAGTTTTTGTTAAAGCATTTTATGAATTGGAAATAATCTGAGCCATGGGAGATGATGTAATTCTACATGACAGAGTTCACAGAAAGAGGATAGCTCCTCAGATAGCTCCTCTTGAAAGAGATGCATTGGGGCTTTTATGGTACTTTACCTTTATAAGCATAGTTAACTCTGTTTTTTCCCATACTAATAATGTAGTTTGAAATAATACAGTAAAGACCAAAATAAAGTAATAAGTGTATTATTGAGAATGATTTGCCTTTGGTCTTGTATATAATATTTAACTGTAGCATAAATTCACCATTTTACTTCTTGTTTTTCATACGTTAAGAAAGATATTCCTAGCATCCCTATTATGAAACAGAAATGATCTGACACAAAGTATGTAATGTCATACTTTGTTGTGTATAATAGATAATCTTCATAGGGCAGGATTAGATAAAATTTACCTTATATTCTAATGAATAGCTCAACAACAACAATGAACAATAAGAATGAATAATAATCTATATCAGACCTATGAAATAAAATCATACTTGGTTAATTACTAAATTAATTTGCAAAAAATAATTACTATTGTTTAAATACCAAATAGTGAAAATAGGAGGCAATGATGTGCAGAGGAGAAAAAGAAAGCCAAACTGGGATTAAAATTGTCATGTCTCAATTAAATGCTGAAGTGTCAGTAGTGGTTGGTTGACTCTGTGATCAGACTTCCGGTGTTTGTAGTTTTTTTCTTAGACTGTTCTGTATTTTACAGTTCTTTTGCAATGAATATGTGTTAATTTTGTAGTAAAAAAAAGATTAATATAAAATGTTTCATGCATCACTCACTTGCAAATCATTAATTGAGAGTTAACTGTATAAAATTTCTCAGGGAGAGTGGACACCACCAGCTAAATTTAGGCAAAGTATTCCATTATTCTGGAGAAGGAAATGGCAACCCACTCCAGTATTCTTGCCTGGAGAACCCCAGAGACAGAGGAGCCTGATGGGCTACCGTCTATGGGGTCGCACAGGGTCGGACACGACTGAAGTGAATTGGCCTTCCATTATACAAATAACCCATTGTCTCTAAACTTATTTAAGATTTTTAAAAATTTCTTTTCTCATTGCTTGAAAATTCCACAATGGAGACAATTTAGTCAGTGAGATCATAATAATATGAATAGTATTATGCTCTGTACTCACTTCTCAACTCTATTTCGGAAGAAAAGCCTTTAGTATGTTGAGAATATGATCTGATGTAAGGTAGGTTTTCCTACAAAGAAAGACAGTAGGAGCATCCTTTTCTCCTATTCTATAACTAACATTCTGTGTTTTAAAAACTGCTTAGTCCAAGTCATGAAGACTCAAACTCAAGTGGTAAGCAGATTTACCCAAGCATTCATGTAACATGTAACAACTAGGAAACTGACTAAGTATCAATGCAATCAATTATATTTTGTTAGAAATACTATAGAGGGCTTCTGTTACATGCTAAAAACATGTTATAGAGGGCTTCTGTTACTTGTGCAGAGGTTAAGAACAACTTCAGAAAGGTTCCACCTTTGTGTAAGTATTAAAGGAAACCCTCTTCCAGGTGATGTAGCTTGGCCAGGGAATATAGCTTATAAAGTAGAACACACTGCTATACTAGGTGCCCTTGTACAGGGTACAACCTGCACAGTCAGTCATAACTGCCCTATTTTATATGCTTTATTAGTGAGTTGAAAATAGCTACTATTGCTCCATAGGTTCCAAGTTATTCTATTCTTACATAGAAAGCCAAGAATCACCTTCAGATGAATTAGTAAAAGATGCTTATCTAAGCTATATTTTAGTCTTGAACCCTCATGATACAAATCTATTACTTTTCTTCAGACATCTAATTTGAATAGCATTGAGGGTAGAAGAAAATGAAATAAAGTAACTATAAAGGTATAAATAAGTCTATCAAGTCCAGTTCCTAGAAAAACTAGGTTGATTCTTGTATGTTTTGAAAAACTATATTGCTTTTATTAAGACTAGAAATAACTATCTTCCTATGATACCCATCAGTGTATAAAGGGATCACTGTGTTTTATCATAAATAGCATGACCAATATTCATTTTCATGAGAAACAAATAATATTTTATAGGTGCACTTCAGTTGTGGCCCTCCATTATAGATTGATAACATTTCAGTAACGTGCAATTTGGTATTTTCAATCCCATAAAATACAGACCAGGTAGAATACACTTCATTCTGGTATAACTCAAAGTAGGATTTTAGAATTTATCTAGATACTGAGCTCCAGTGAAAGGACTATATCACTTTTAGTTTCCTTTATATACTATTTCTCTAAGTTCGGCCTTAGATTGGTATTGGATGACTGTGAATTCTAGATGGTGTTACTAGGAAACATTTAGAATCCAGCTATTCTTTGTTAATTAAAGGCAGAAATAGTAATCAGGTTAGAAGATGTATTAAAATTCTTCTATAGAGATTGAAAAGCCTAATAAAAACACACAGCTAAAAAAAAAAAAAAAAAAACACACAGCTAAAAGGTATCTACCCGCTTTACCTGAGAGATTAGCTAGAGAAGTATTATTTCATAGATCCAAAAAAATCTCTCTAAACATTTATTTTGATTTTGCTCTAATCTACATAGTAGAAAGATGGAGGTTCCAAGTTTCTTCTTTGTTGTACCCTGTGTATTGCCTAACTGATACATGCTACAAGTTGATGGAATTTCATCAAATACTCCATCATCAGACTTATTCATGTCCTTAAGCAATTTATATAATGTTGGCATGTTTTGTTTCATGGATTAGACTCTTTGTATTCCATATAGCAATAGTAACATTTACTGTTACACATTCCTGGGTCAAAAATGAATTATTATGACATTTTAATTAGATGAAGTTTGGTGGACACTTTGATTTCTTCAACACTTTGTAAATTGTGAAGCATAATGTTGATTAAAAAAAAATCAGTAAGATATTTGAAGTTAATGCATCATATATTCTGAATTTCTACTGCACAAATTTTTGCTGATTTTCACATACCTTGCAGTCTCTTTGAAGGAAAAAAACAGTTTTGAAAATTCCTAGAAGCAGATACTACATGCTTATCTCATTTTATGTGATAGGAGTGATTTTGTAAATCTATTCATAATTTAAATGCTCTAGGAGACTCTCTCAAGGGAATTTTTTGTGGATCATCATGTAAAGCAAAAATCACTTTTAAAGTGCGTATTGCTCCCATTTCTATATGGGAATTTTCTGTTTTATAGGAGTTATTTAAGCTCCCAGAGGAATATATCACCTTAGTATGTTCCTGGGTGGATATAAACTGAGACAGAAAACCATGAAAGAATAACTTGGTGAATACTAACCTGATCCGAGTAAGTATTTGAACCTCTTTAATGAGACCTCTGAGCTACTATTTTATAAAAGATTAAGTCTAGATAACATGTTCTCCACAACCACTTAGCATGGATTTATTTCAGCTCATTCAAGCTCTAAATTTCCTAGCAGTCCTTTATAAATCATGTAATTCTACCTATTCTCATTGAGTGACTCCTCTTAGCTCTGTAAAGCAAGGCAAAATTATTTATCTCCTATGGCTGAAATTTAGCACCCTCATCCTGATCCTCCATCAACCTCCCAATTCTCATGAAGTGAAGTGAAGTGAAAGTCGCTCAGTCACGACCGACTCTTTGCAACTCCATAGACTATACAGTCCATGGTATTCTCCAGGCCAGAATACTGGAGTGGGTAGCCTTTCCCTTCTCCAGAGGATCTTCCCAACCCAGAGATCGAACCCAGGCCTCCCACATTGCAGGCGGATTCTTTACCAGTTGAGCCACAAGGGAAGCCCATGGCCCAACCAATTAAGGATTTTCAGAATTGACAGACATTCTTGTCTCCCAAAATGTTTGTGCTTTCTAACGCTTTAGGGAGACAGGCAGTTGAGGATATTCTGTACACATCTAACCATCACAGAAACTTTCATTCAGTAGCAGTTGGACCTCCTCACCCACCCATACACACATCCCTGCAGTTGGGCCTCTGATTCTTGCATTAAAAGGCAAATAATTTTGCTGAAGGAATATTGTAAATTGTTTAGTATCACTATGTAGAAGGAGACTATAATTTTTATTACCTAAATTGGATGTTTTTGAGAGCAAAAGGAGCTACATTAATGATTATTGTGATACAACTGGTGTAAGTGGGGTCTGGTGTTTCAGTTGGGCCTACCTCCACTCCTTACCCCTCCCCAAACTTGACTAGCACAATAGTTCAGGCAGGGCCAGCCATGAAAACCACAGCTCCACTGCTGGCTTGGTGGAATAGAACGTGAAGAACCACATGCCCCTGGGTAATGTCAAAATAGTAGCAATCTCAGTGGCAAACCAAAAGGAAGTGTAAACCTCATAGCTAGACTGAGATTGCAATTCAGGTCGGGGTAGGCAGTAGACTGGCATGCTGCTGCTGCTAAGTCACTTCAGTCATGTCCAACTCAGTGCAACCCCATAGATGGCAGCCCATCAGGCTCCCCCATCCCTGGGATTCTCCAGGCAAGAACACTGGAGTGGGTTGCCATTTCCTTCTCCAATGCATGAAAGTGAAAAGCGAAAGTGAAGTCGCTCAGTCGTGTCTGACTCTTCACAGCCCCGTTGACTGCAGCCTACCAGGCTCCTCCATCCATGGGATTTTCCAGGCAAGAGTACTAGAGTGGGTTGCCATTGCCTTATCCATAGACTGGCATATTAACCAGAAATTTAATAAGAAGGATTGGATGAGAAGACTACCATATGGCTCCTTGATAAAATTAACATATTTTTGGTGGTTTGAAAGTCTTCATGCATATTTCAGGAAAGATCACAGAAGGTCCAGGATATTCACATATCCTAGACTGTAGAAGAGATAAGAAGGAGCCTAGTGGAACATAAGAACCAAGGAAGACTTGTAAACTGACTGAACTTTGAATGAATTCTCCAACCCATATACATATTTATCAGCAAAGTGTGTTATTTTATTGGCCTGAGTTGTTTGAATACAACTCTGACCAGCCATCGGATGCAAACTGCAAATTATGCTGATACTGGGGCAAGTCTTAGTTAAGAAATGAAAATGGAAATTATAAAACCTGACCAGAGACTTCAGTAGCTACATAGTATGAGAGAGACAGATACCACAGAACTAGAAAGGTAAGTCACTAAAAAGCAAATAAATAGCAATAGCAGCAACAATACCCTGAGGGAAAAATTAGAAGTCATAGTTACTACAGTGTATTATATAAAATGTCAATTTGCAAGAAAAAAAATTTGAGACATGTAAGAAAACAAGATTTTAACCCACACCTAGTTTAAAAAGCAGTCAATAGAAAGTATCTCTAGGTTAGGGGAAGAGCAGAAGTTGAATCCAGCAAAAAAAGACTTGAAAGCAGCTATTACAAATATGCTTAAATAAGTGAGGAAATCATGTTAAACAATTAAATACAGTATTTACTACAGTTACTAGTCAAACAAAGTATATTAATATAAAGGTATAAATTATTTTTAAAAGAAACAAAAATCTGAAGTTAAAAAGAACATTAATTAAAGTTAAAAAATGTACTAGAGGGACTCAAAAGCAGATTTGAGATTGCAGAAGAAAAAAAAAAAAATCAGTGAGCTTGAAGTTGATCAGTAGAAATTACCAAATTTTAAGAACAGAAAAAAATGAAGAAGAAAAATTAAAATAGAGCTTCAGAGATCTGTGAGAAACCATCAAGCATATTAACATGTGCGATGGGAGAGAATGAGGGCAGAAGAGAAAAGAAAAAGAATATTCAAAGTAACAGTGGCCAAAAACTTGCCAAATATTATGAATAATATTAATCTACATGCTTAAGAAGCTCAAGAAAATTCCAAACATCATAACCATGAAAATCTATACATAGTCACTTCACAATCAAACTTAGAAAGCCAAAGAGAAAGAGAGTTCTTGAAAGCAACAAGAGAAAAAAAGACTGATTCAATACAGGGAACACCACTATGATTAACAGTTGATTTCCCATCAAAAACATTTAAAGTCAGAAGGCAGAGAGGTAATATATTCAAAGTGTTAAAGGAAATAAAGATTTTTAAAATGATGATCAAGAATTTCATATCCAGAAAAACTGTTCAAAATGAAGGTAAAATAAAGATATTAAAATATAAATAAAGAGAATTCACTGCTACCAGACATGCCTTATAAGAAATAATGAAGGAAATTCTTCAGGCTAAAAAGAAATGACAGCAAACAGTATTTAAAATATACCCAAAAAATAAAAAAACACTGATAATGTAATTATTTAGGTAAACATAAATATGGTATATTAAAAACTCAAAGAAGAAGGAAATAATAAAGATCAGAGCATAAATCAATGAAATATATAACAAGAAAATAATAGAGAAACTCAGTGCAACCAAAAGTTGCTTATTAGAATAGAGCAACAAAATTGACAGATTTTTAGCTTGACTGACCAAGAAAAACGGACAGGATGTAACATATTACATCAGAATCAGAAATGAAAGAGGAGACATTATCAACCCCAAAGAAATTTAAAAGATTAAAAGGTAACACTATGAAAAAACATATTCCAAGAAATAAGGCAACTTAGAAAAAATGGTATCACTTCTAGAAATACATAAATTACCAAAACTGATTCAAAAGGAAATAGAAAATCTAAATGAACCTATAACAATAAAAAGATGGAATTATTAAGTGATCCTACTAAGAAAAGTCTAGATGCAAATGACTTCACTGTATCCTATCCAATATTTAAAGTAGAAATAACACCAATTTTTCAAAAATTTTCCCAAAAATGGAGAGAGCAGGGACACTTTTCAATTCATTCTATTTCAGTAGTATTACCCTGAGACCAAATCCAGACAAACACATCATAAGAAAGTAAAGCAGTATTCCTCATAATTATAGAAACTAAAATCCTCTACAAAGTATTCACAAAGCAAATACAGCAATTTGTAGTATTATTATGTACTCTGACCATTTATCCTAGGAGTGCAATTGATTTAATATCCAGTAATCAATTCATGTAATATAAAGGTCCATACAGTCAAAGCTTTGGTTTTTCCAGTAGTCATGTATGGATGTGAGAGTTGGACCATAAATAAATCTGAGCACCAAAGAACTGATGCTTTTGAACTGTGGTGTTTGAGAAGACTCTTCAGAGTCCCTTGGACAACAAGGAGATCAAACCAGTCAATTCTAAAAGGAAATCAGTCCTGAATATTCATTGGAAGGACTGATGCTGAAGCTGAAGCTCCAATACTTTGGTCACGTGATGTGAAGAACTGACTCATTTGAAAAGACCCTGATGCTGGGAAAGATTGAAGGCAAGAGGAGAAGGGGACAACAGAGGATGAGATGGTTGGATGGACATGAGTTTGAGCAAGTTCCAGGAGTTAGTGACAGACAGGGAAGCCTGGGGTCCATGGGGCCTCAAAGAGTCGGATAGGACTGAGAGACTAAACTGAACTAAACTGAACATATTAATAGGGGATAGACCCACATAGCTATTGCACTAGATATACAAAAACATATGGGAAAATCCAATATCTATTTATGAAAGAAATTTCAACAATCTAAGAATAGAATACATATACCTAAATAAGAAGCATCCAAGAAAAAAACCCTACAATTAATATCCTTAATGATGAAAAACTGAGTGGTTTAAGATAACGGAAAAAGGCAGGGCTGTCAGATAGCACCTCTTCTGTTAAAGACTGTACTAGCATATTTGTCCAGAAATGCAAGAAAAATAAAGAAAAAAGAGGAAATAAAGCAAAGAAAGAAAAAAAGAAACAGAAAAGAAAGAAATCAAAAGTATCCAGATTGGAAAGTAAAAAGTAAAACTTTTATTTGCAGAAAATGTTAAAAGTATGTAGCATTAAGCATTAAGAAATGCATGCACACACACATACAAACTGAAAAATGAGCATAACATGTTCACTGAGTACAAGAGCATTATACACAAGTCAATTGTATTTCTGTATATAAGCATATTTCAGAATTATTAAGGGTTCAGTTCCAGACCACTTCAATTAAACAAGTCACACAAATCTTTTGATTTCAATAATTCATATAAAATTATGTTTATACTATACTGTAGTTCTATTAAGTGTGCAATAGCATTATGTATGTACACACTTTCATTTAAAAGACTTTGCTGCTAAAAATTCTATCATCTGAGACTTCACCTAGTTAGAGTCTTTTGCATCAGAAATCATTAATAACAAAGAGACCAGTGCTCGGGGCTGGTGCACTGGGAAGACCCAGAGGGATGGGGTGGGGAGGGAGGCAGGAGGGAGATCGGGATGGGGAACACATGTAAATCCATGGCTGATTCATGTCAATGTATGGCAAAAACCACTACAATATTGTAAAGTAATTAGCCTCCAACTAATAAAAATTTTTTAAAAAAAGAGAGAAAAACCTGAGCAGCAAAGACCCAATACAGCCAAAAATACATAAATAAAAAAATTTTTTTTAATTGCCTTAAGAAATAAAATAATGAAACACTGAAATATTGAAAGAATTACCAAAGTGTGACACAGAGACATGGAATCAGCAAATGCTTTTGGAAAAAATGGTACCTGTAGACTTGTTTGAAGCAGTTACCACAAACATTCAATTTGTAAGAAATGCAGTATCTACAAAGTACAATAAAACAAAGCACAATAAAGTGAGGTATGCCTGTACTAGCAACAAGCAATGAAATTAAGAAAACAATTCTATTCACAAGAATAGAAAAAGAATCAAAAAGAATAAACGCATTTTTATAAAAACTGACAACCTGATCCTAAAGTTCATGTGAAAATGCAAAGGACTCAGAACAATAAAAATAATTTTGAAAAGGAGAACAAAGTTAGATAACTTAAACTTCCAGGTTTTAAAAACTTTTTTATAAAAACTGTAATGTGGAAGAACATACAGTACTGTAATTGTAAGTAATTTTATTGTGTAAAATATAAATAATATAATTATATAAATAATATAAATATAAATTATAAATTATATAATTTATATATTATATAAATTATTATAATATATTATATATAATATATAAATATTATATAAATTATTATAATATATTATATATAATATATAAATATTATATAAATTATATAATAAATATAAATATAAATAAATATCCATGGAGCTAAGACTATACAAAAATTTTTTAAAAAATTAGATTTCTACCTCACACCATACACAAAGATTAGCTCAAAATAGATCATGGATCTAAATGCAAGAGCTAAAACTATAAGACTTCTATAAAGAAATGAGAAAATCTTCATGACCTTATGGTACACAGAGTTTTATATCTGACCCTAAAAGCATGATACAAAAAAGAAAAAAGTTTAGTAATTTGGATCTCATCAAAATTAAAAACTCTTGCACTTCAAAGGATTCCACTAAAGTGAAAATACTGGGAGAAAATTTATGCTCTACAAATATATATATAATAAAATATTTTTAAATTTCATAATACATAAAGAATTCTTCAATCATAAAAAAACAACCCAATGAAGAAATTGGACAAAATATTTGAATAGATATTTCACCAAAAAATATATAACGATGTCTAATAAGCACATTAAAAGATGTTCAATGTCATTAATCTTCAAGGAAACGTAAATTAAAACTGAAGTGAGATACTACTTTATACCAACTGTTGTGGCTATAGTAAAAAGACAGGCAGGGTAACAAATGCTGGTGAAGAGAGAAACAAACTGGAACCCTCATAGGTTGCTGGTCAGAATTTAAAATGGTACAGCCTCTTTAGAAAATAACTTGATATCTTAAAAGTTAAATAAACTTATTTTTCTGACCCAGCAATTCCACTTCTAGGAATCTCCCTAAGAGAAATGAAAACGTGTCCACAGTGAGGCATACATATGCAAATGCACATAGCAGCATTATTCATAATAGTAAAAAATTGGAAGAAATCCACATGTCCATCAACTGATGAATGGATTAACAAAATGTCATATATTCATACAAAGGCATACTATTCATACATGAAATGGAAGAGATTATTGCTATATGCTTTGTACCTGTGTGTTCAATCACTCAGTCGTATCTGACTCTTTGCAAGCCCATGGACTGCAGACTGCCAGGCTCCTCTATCCATGGAATTTTCTAGGCAAGAATACTGGAGTAAGTTGCCATTTCCTGTTTCAGGGGATCTTCTCGAACCAGGGATCAAACCCCCGTGCCGCCTTCATTGGCAGGCAGATTCTTCACCACTGTGCCACCTGGGAAGTCCCACTATATACCACAGCATGTATCAATCTGAAAAACATTATGATAAGAGAAAAAAAAAGCCAAATGCAAGAAACCACATATTGTGTGATTGCATTTATAAGAAATGGTCAGAAAATGTAAATATTTGGAGACAGAAAGCAGATTAGTTGTCTGGGACTGGGACTAATAGTGGGAATTGACTGCCCAAGAACATGAAGGATCTTTTTTGGAGTGACAAAAATGTTCTAACACTGAATTGTGGTGATGATAGTGGAACTCTAAATTTACTTAAAATCATTAAATTTTACACTTACAAGGATGAATTTTATTGCATAATCATACTTCAATAAACTTGAAGAAATTATGCTTATTAAAACTAAAGAAAGTGATACCTGGCAGATACTCCTTTAACCAAATGACCAAGATTAACATCCCTAGTGATAAGTCATGTGGATATCAGAGACCCCGTGACATAATGTTAACAGAAGAGCACTTCATTCTTTTGCATTCTCTAAAACTGTAACCCCAGTCTAATTATGAGGAGTGAAGTGAAAGTCTCTCAGTCGTGTCTAACTCTGCAACCCCATGGACTGTGTAGTCCATGGAATTCTCCAGGCCAGAATACTGGAGTGGGTAGCCTTTCCCTTCTCCAGGGGATCTTCCCAACCCAGAGATCGAACCCAGGGTCTCTCCCACATTGTGGGAAAATTCTTTACCAGCTGAGCCACAAGGGAAGCACAATTATGAGGAAACATCAGACAAATCCAAACTGAGGACCATTTCACAAAATATCTGACCACTCCTCTTCAAAACTATCAAGGTCCTGAAGAACAGGAAAAAACTGAGAAATTGTTACAGATCAGAGGAGATTTTAGAGAAGAGCATTATGGCAGCCCACTCCAATTATTCTTGCTTGGAGAATCTGAATGATGGGCTACAGTCCATAGGGTCACAAAGAGTCAGACACAACTGAAGCGATTTAGCATGCAGAGGAGATTTAGGATAAAAGATAACTAAATGCAGTGTGGTATCATGGATTAGATCCTTGAAAGAGACAAAATATATTAGTGGAAAAGCTGGTGACATCTGAATAAAGTCTGTAGTTTAGGTAATAGTATTGTATCAATGTTAATTTCTTACCTTGGTTATGTAAAATGTTAAAGTTAAGAGAACATAGTGAAGGAAATATGAGAATTCTTTGAGCTACCTTTGCAACTTTTCCATATATGTGAAATTACTTCAAAATTAAAAGTTAAAATGTTTAAAAGAAATGGGAAATTTATAGGTTAAAGGGGAATTGTGATTCAAATGTAATGTGCAGATATTGTTCAGATCTTAATTCAAACTAGTCAGCTGTTAAAAAAGATAGTCAATCATTTAACAGAATATTAATATTAATTACTATTATTTTTGATGTGGTATAATGGTGGTGTGATTTTTTTTAGCCATTCTTTTTAAATAATATATACTAACATATTAATAGATGGAATAATATGACATCTGGGATTGTCTTTAAAATGATCTGGTGGAAGAAAAAGTTGGTTAGAGCATAGATGAAGTAAACACTGACCTCGGGTAATAAATACATAGGAGTTCTTTTCTTTTGGGGAGAGGGGAGTCCTATTTTACTATACTCTCTACTCTTGCATATGTTTGAATTTTTTCACAATAAATTTTTAAGTGAAAAGGAAACAAAGACTAAGAGAAATAATCAAATATTGTCATTTGGTCTCATGCTGACCACAGGCAAGTATGGTCATAGAGAGGTGAGTGAGCTCTCTAAAACAATCCGATCAGGTGCTGAAGAATTGGGAGAGCATTAAGAGAACTGCCTGGATGAGCATAGACTTCCTAAATTGGAGTGGTTTGTAGCTCTTTCCTTGAAGTTCTGTGACCTGGTGAAATATAAAACCCCTACCTAAGTGAGGATTTTAAAAAGTAGAGTGTAGTCAGAAGCAGTCCTTTTTTTCTTAGTCATTACTAAGATCTATAGTTCTTCACCCCTCTTAAGTTTATTATTGTCTGGGGCTTTGTTTTTTGGCCTTGTGACTTACGATGGGTTACTGTAATATAATGCATTTGCTCCTTCTCTGGAAAGACATTCAGAATCTTTAACTAGTGCAGAATGTACAACTTTCTTTGCTAAAGGGTCTCTGCCAAGAGAAGCATTCTTACGGGCTTTGTAATTTGCATTGATTACTGAGTTGTTTACCAGTGCATCACTGGGTATTGACTGTATTCTATAAAGCCTGGCAAGATTCTATCTTGATTAAAGAAGCCTGACATTGGTGGTCAATTTTAATAATAACTAAGTTCTGGATAACTTGAAAAATTTTTAACAGATTTTGGAACTTGAAATGTCAAGAGCAAGCTATTCTAATTGATGACACATACTCCGGAAATCTAGTATTTTAAAGGTGGATTCAGTGTATAGTACTGAACTTGACAAAAATAGAAGTTGAAAAGTAGACAATAGTGCCAAAAATAAGATCCTAGTCTTAACTTCTCTGCTCCTTAATCTAATCTGGCATGCCTTCAGAATATTTCACTTTCTTGATGACCAATCTTCCAGTTTTTAACCAATACTTAACCCCACTGCATAGTAGCAGCGTTAATGATTTCTCATGAGGCTGATATGAATAGGAACCGTATTCGTATCAAAGACAACTGGTCCCACTTCCAGGTCCATCTTTGGGCCAAGATACGTAGTCGCCAACAGTGAGTTGGCGACTGTATTTTTTGAGTCCTGGCGCAAAGTAAGATCCATCTGTTTTGCCCAGCCGTTTGCTTGAGTGCCACAAAATGGTCCTGTTATTAGTCTTATTTGCAGTCCTATTTAAGGTTAGGGGATAACATAAATAAACTTCAGTCCTCCTTATGATGAATGTAGCATGGGAATTAAAAGTGGTGGTGGTGGTAGTGGTAAGTGATGTTGCGTCTCTCTTCTCTCAATTGCTCTGTTTTCTTTGGATTGGAAAACAGACATTTAAGAATGAGTTTGTCATCTGGAAGGATAGTTGTGACCAAGTTTCCCTCAACAGGATACAAGATGTTATTTTTGAGCTTCATTACCCACACCAAGCGGGGAAAAAAGAGAAAGGGAAAAAATAAATAAGGAGGAAAGTGAAAGTAAGGAATAAATAGGCAGAGACAGAGAAGGGAAAAGAAAGGTCAAAGAGGAGAAAGAGGAATGACATGAGAAGAGGAGAATGTAACTTAGTAGACTTTCTATTCATAGAAAATGCTTTATTGTTTTGAACTGAGTTCAATTCACTCAACATCTGGTGAATTAAGGAAAAGGAAATCTGACATTAAATTGAACTGCGAGTTGTCAGTTAGTTTATACATAAATATGCAGTCTCGTTGCCATCACCTTTTCTTATCTAGACAGTGAATCAGTTTCACTAACCACATGTGATCAGTGAGTAGAACAGTATCAATTGGTGATTCAGATTTATATACAGATAGGCAGCTCTTATATTTCTGAATCATTTATTAGGGATTATTGTTATTTCGACATTATTTCTGAGCATGAGTTATTTTTGTCAGCTTCTTCTATGAATGTTTTGTTGCCTTATAAGGAAATATGTGCACTCCCCTCCTCATAGTCAGTTGTCCCTGGTGACGCCTCCATAATTTCTGTCTTTACACTGGTGGATTTTTAGTCCAATTCAGGCATGTGAGAAGCAGGGGAAAAGTTTAGTTAGTCAGTGATTTTTTTATTTTTTATTTTTGTGTATCCATTCATGGATAGATCTAGTGAATTTGAACCAGTTTGAAATTACAACCTGTATGTATCAAATAGACACAATACACAAAATATTCTTTTATATAATCCAAGGGAAAAAGAAAGTAGAACTCACAAGTAAGAAATAGATACATTTTCTAAAAATAGATGCAGTTTCAAGGCTGACTTATGATTATGCTCTTATATGTGGAGATGTTAAAATATTACCTTGCATTAATATGAAGATGGACATAAACATACCACATTTAGTGCTACAAATATATAAAAAATGGACTGCCATGATGTAAAGTAAAAGATAATTGTGTTATCTCCTTTTTATACTAAAAAATCTATGTTTTTCTAAACCTGTTGTATCAGTTATTTGAAGCTAAAAATAAGGATGACTTAATCCTGTCTTTTTTTTAACTATTATTTATAGGTGATCTTGTATGAAAAAATAA
The DNA here is from genome assembly GCF_019320065.1 of Cervus canadensis. Classification (NCBI taxonomy): domain Eukaryota; kingdom Metazoa; phylum Chordata; class Mammalia; order Artiodactyla; family Cervidae; genus Cervus; species Cervus canadensis. Next base: position 36,385,221 of record NC_057392.1, on the reverse strand, counting down.
AGGATTAAAAAAATTAATATGACATTTTAAGCCCAGATAGTTATTAAATACTTTTATCTTAATGCCTGGACTCAATTCAAAAATTAAAAATACATATTTTAAAAGATGCATTTATGGTTATTTAAACCAAATGGGGTAGTTTAAACCCTGATGGTCTTTCCATGTTGCTTCAAACGACAGTGCTTCATACAATAAGCTATATAGTATTATGTGATCTGGAGTGCACTAAACCCTTAATACCTTGCAATGGGCATTTGTATTGCTAAATATGTTTCTTTGCCTTTGCTTCACCATTTGCCCCTCAGTCATTTGAAAGTAGTGGGTCTAATGTTATTTTCCAATTTTATTTGAAGTTGTAATTTCCCTTTAATATGTGTATTCAGACTGTAGATTTTCTTCTTTATTCTCTGAAATAACCTTGTATGTAATCTTGAAGCTTTGAAATTGTTTAGGTTTTTTTTTTTTTAATCACAATATAGGTAAAATTTAGAAACACTGACTTTCTAGTCATATCATTATGAAGTCCTTAACATGGAGGCATATTTTGTTTTTCAGAATTGCTTTTTTCCCTCTTTAGATCCTTTTCTTTTCATTAAAAAACTACTCTGGGAAGAGGGGTTTTTTTTTTTTTTTTTCCTTAACAGAAAAAAAAGCTACGCTTGACTGATAATGCATTGCTTTGGATGGTGAAACATTATGAAAGTTTAATTTTTAATTAAATCTGAAATACCAATTATAACTGAAAGAGATTTTAACCTGTTTCTTTTCAGACTGCCTGAAGTTACATTTAGAGACTGAAATCACTGCACCTTAAAAACAAAAGATTGAGCTGCACTGCATTCCTGTGAGTGAAAGCTTCCTCTACCTTCCCCTGTGTTTTTGTGACCCACTCAAAAAGGGACAAAAATAGTGGTCACATAGTAACCAGACATGAGTAAGAAATTTGAATATCCCTGAAGAAATACATGTTTAAATGATTTCCTTCTTTAAAAAAAGAAAATTTGTAGTGCTCAATATTCAGTATGTCTTTTTTATCCAACCTAAATTGTGAATCCTTGCTCTTGGCTGGTTTGAACTGCGTTCGGGAGGGTGTCACCCACTGTGCATCAGCACGGTGACACACACCCTGTCAGGAAGGATTCTTACATTTTGGTACAAGTCTCTTTGAAAGCAACAGATTTCTACTGGAATCAAAGTAGACTCTGTCCCTCCTTTGTGATGTCATTAGAAATTTTTAGCCTTTGTGTCAGTGTAAATGGAGAGAAAGAAAGTTCATGATGACATCACAAGATTCTGTTGCCTTGAGGACTTTGGGCAAAACTAAGTAAAATGCATAATTCCCTTGTGTGCGTGTGTTCCCCATTCTGCTATGAAGCAGTCAAAATAGCACATCTTATGTCTTCCCGTGAGCTACAAGGCTGTCTCTCAGAGCCCCATTGTTCCATAAATGCATGTCAGAGTCTACCACAGTCTGGTCTACCCTTATTTAGCTGCTGTTTTGTCAATGTACTTGGAAGAACAATTAACATTTGGGATTTCAATGTCTGAATAACAGGCAGTGAATAGAACCCAAGCATATAAAAGATTCAGACGCCCAGGGTAAGAAAACAGAAGCTTATAGTTGATGGGGGGAAAGGAAAGACACTTTAATGCCTCACTCAGAGGTTATGAAATACTACAAGGAAATTCAATGTGATAATTTTTTAAATTTTAGATCAAAATATATATTTTGGTATTGAAATCCAGCAGGTTATGATGTCTTCGTAAGTTTCCATTTAATGTGCTATAAGGTCTTTTGCTAGAGAGTCTTAAAACACTTAAACAGCATTCATCCCCTTGTGTCATTGTTGGAATGCCAAATGTAGGGTGTATTGCATTGTGATTTTCAGAGTGTAACAGTGCCTTTAGACAGAGTATACTAAAGGTGATTCAGATGACTTCTTCCATTTTCACTTTGGTTTACATCACTCTTTCATTATCAACTACAGTTCTCATATGTTTACTGTAGACAGTTCTGACATCGCTTAAACATCCCTGCCTATTGTCTACATTTTTGCTAGGTCCATTTTTTTTGGAAACATGATGCATGGACAGAACAAGATCACCTCACTGTCAGGGTATCTGGTGAACTGGAGGGAACTTTGGCAGCTTATATTAATGTATGTTGTCCACTGAGCACAGTGCCTGGGTGATATGAATGAAAAATGATGGTTATTGTTATTTTTGTCATAACTACAAGAGTCAGGAACTATAGATGGTAAGCTCTTTAAAATCAGGGTCTATTTCTTATTCATTTTTGTATCCCCAGTGCTTGGCATAGTAATAGTAATCAAGAAATAGCTATTGTTATTAGTACAATTAGGAAATTTAAGTCAGAACTTTAGGATTTATTCATTCAAAAATTATTTATTGTGAAGATGTGTTGAATGAAGTTTTTGACAGTGAAAAAAATAATTATAAAGGAATTTGTCAAAGACAAACCTATTATTCACCATATAACATTAGACATCAGTTTCCTAGCCCTTGTCTTTTTTGACTTTATGCTTCCTTCTCCCGACCAGAATGAGAAGTGCCCATTCAAACCATATCGTTTTTGTCTGTGAAGTGGTCTTCACTAGTTTTCCATCTAGTTGTGTCTTACATCTCATATACTGAAGTCATCTCCAAAGATAAATCTATCTGACTCTAGGATGGATGGTGCTGTGTACCTGTGTGTCTATGTAGTAGATTGTGCTTCAAGAAAATGGGGCAAGTGGTACAAAAGATATTGGGTCAAGAGACCAGAGATTTGGGAAGTTGCCATTAGAAACTCCTACTTTCAGTGCATTGAGAGCCAGAACCAATTTCTCAACACAAATAAGATGACAGCATTCCTTAGAACTCAGAACCATTTGACCCCTTGTAAGTTTAGCTTCCTGGTTTCTTTTTTTTTTTTTTGGCTTGTTTTGCTTTGTTTTTAACATAAAGTTATCTGCCCCCCAACACCAATTTTAATTTATTTCTAAAAGGGGTTCCTTCATTTTTATTAAATTAGCTTCTGGTGATGCAAATGAAGGCTCTCATAAAACCTGGCCTCTGAGGCAAAGCTAAAATGATAAAATTTAAGCTTCATGAATTGTACTGTTATCATGTGGAATAATGTTTAGGGACATCAAAGAACTTTATAAACACATTTCGTATTTTTTAAGATTGAAAGATTGAGGTGAAAGGGATTTAAGGGCAAAGCATCATCAAAAATTACAGGTAGAAAGTATATAAGAAATAAAAAGTCCAGTCATCTCATTTTGAAATAAGTAAATTGAGGCCCAGGGTAGGGCATGCAGGTTACCCAAATGATACTGACTACCAATGCAAATCATCCTCAGACATCTAGGACTGAGAGTAAAGCCAGTTTTAGACTCTGAGTCTTTGATCTTTCTTCTACACTCAGAGTCTGAGCTGTGTTTGCTGAGGAACAAACTGTCTTAGGCTTATCTTATGAGACCCACTTAATTGTGGTGCCCTCTTCCAGCTAGTCCAAAATTCATATATAAACAGCATTATGGTACATTTTGATATTATGCCTCTGGTTGTACATTGAGTCACATAGAGGTAAAATTATGTCATATAGAGGCAGTTAAATTTATTGATTTAATATTCTTTATGATGATTTATGGGGCTTCCCAGGTGGCACGAGTGGTAAAGAAACCATCTGCCAGTGCAGGAGACATAAGAGACATGGGTTTGATCCCTGGGTTGGGAAGATCCCCTGGAGGAGAGCATGCAACCCACTCCAGTATTCTTGCCTGGAGAATCCCCTGGACAAAGGAGCCTGGTAGGCTACAGCCCGTAGGTTTGCGCAGAGTCAGACACGACTGAAGCAACAGCACGCATGCGTGATGATTTACAAAGCAGACAGAGGCCATTAGAAACCTCAGTAGTCTAATTGGACTTACAGGCAAGATAAACCCGGTAATCTGAATAGAGCCATTGTGACATGGACTTCAGACTTCCCAAGAGGGTGCATCATGCCTGGTGTCAGACTGTCATTGTTGCCAAGGGTCATTTCCATCAGAGAAAAGTTTTTTGGATCTGAAAAAATTGAAATAAACTGCAATAATTTAAAATGAATTACTTGCTCTAGTAATTTATTTCAGGTTTCCTTTATTGGATTCTGTCATTTAGCAATCCAAAGAGACCAATGTAGGAACTTTTTTATTATTTTACCCAGAGCTAAATCCTGGGTAGTTTCTTTCTCAAAGGTATTTGTCTCCTCCAGAACTTCCCACTTCCCACCATGAAGAAACTCAAGTCACTGTGGACAAAAAATTGGTGGCCTAAGTCTTTGTGTCCCAAACAAGGAGACATTGTTCTGCCTTAAAACATTTTATGGAAGCTTTGGCATATAAAGAAGGGAAAATTAGAGAATGAGGATGCCAGAGCAAGGCCTTAGATGTAGGTACCCATCAAAGTTTCTCCTCAGACCTCTTCCCTCTTTTTTCTATAATAATGAATTAAAACTTATTCTATGCCTCTTATGAGCAATTAATTTTACCAGAATATATAGATAAATAATGCCTATTTTCTATTATCAAGGAGTTCATAATCTAGTTGGACAACAAATACATCTTTCTTATAGATAAAATATTTTATGGATATAGTAGAGGAAGTAAATGGTTATCACTTCTTCTGGGCCATCAAGAAATAATATAATATTAATAAACAGTCTAAGCAGAGGGGAATTGAAGAAAGAATGGTAGTGGTGTGATCTGATTATAGAATGGGGCTTCCCTGGTATCTCAGATGGACTATGCAATGCTGGTTGGGGCCAGTGTTCCCGAAGTATAGGTTGCAACTCATTCGTAGGTCATGAAATCTGTTTAGATGCTCACAGTCAGCATGCTTTTAAGAACTAGAATCAAAGAAAAAAGTGTATAAAAATAGGGTGTTTCAAATTTTTAAGATAACAGATTGAAAAATAAATATCTTACTGGGAATCATGCTATCAAAATATGAAAGCAGATATGAAATACTCAGCTGGTAAAATCCTAACTAAGGGATATTATTTCCCCCTTATTTTCACAAATGAGAATGTAGAAGAAATAAGCAGTTTGTCCCAGGTCATACACAAGGCAAATAGTTGAGATAGGATGTGAATATGTCTGTCAAACACCCCATGCATACTTTTCCCATGATTTGACACTTTTTCAGGGTTGTGTGACTTCATTTATTTCACTGTTGATACCTCACATGTTTGTATCTTAAATCTCAAATTATAGCCCTATATTTCCAATTTCCTTGTTTAAATCTTCAACTAGGTATCACACCACTTTCTCAGAATCACTATATCAAAATTGTAATTATCTTCCTAGTTAAAAAATCCTCCTTTTGACTATACTGATATTTTTTAACCCCAATTGTCAAGGTCATCTTGACTCAAAATATCTCACTCTTGCCTCTTCTATCCCCCTATGTATCCAATAAATGGCCAATATTTCTCCTTTTCTTGGTACCTCTGTCCTCGTCAAGTTTTCATCTTCTCTTATTGTACTAATCTCTTAGTTGGGAGAAGCAGAGGGAAGGGAGATCTGTTCATCCTAAATACTGTTCCTCCATTGGGTTTCATGAAGCAGGAGCCCTAAGATATTGTCACTTTTTTTCAGACAAAACTTTAATATTCTATATTAATTACCAAACAATTCCTAACCAATATTCCTGAACACTCTAAAATCTAATTTTATCTCCATTGTTTACTTACTTTTATGATTTAATATACTGTACTCTTAGGCCAAATTTCCTCACCCACATCTGTTAGTGTTGTTTGAAATGTTCATCATTCTGTATTTCCATATGCAAATCTAACACATCCTTCCTGGCTACTTTAAGTGCTATTTATTTTTATGAAACCTTCTTTCCCTGACCTAGCCAGAAATAATATACTCTCCCCTATCTAGCAAACTAACTTAGCACATGTAGTAGCCCTGCCAACAGTTTCATTTTGGACTTCCAGTCTTTAAAATTGTGAGAGATGTATATGTTTTAAGCTAACAAGTTGGGCTTCCTGGTGGCTCAGATGGCAAAGAATAATTTCTTACCAAAGCCTAAAAATCTAGTGCATCACCCACCTACACTTTTTTTGAGACTTGAGTTACTTTCTATATTTTTAAACAATATTTATGGACATGTCTTATTTTTTTTACTAGAAAGCAAATTCTTAGGGTTAGAGTCCATATTAACTGGTATTTCTCAACCCTGTAGAATCTACCGCAATAGAATCATTAATTCAGTATTCAACCATGCCAAATAGTGAGAATATAGAAATGATCCCTTAGGATCTCATGAAATTTATAGTCTTCTAAGGAAATCAAACATTAAATAAGTAAACAAATAATTATAAAATTAAAAATTGTAGTCCATGAGAAGAGCTAATAGGTATGCAAGACAAGAATGGGTGGAGAAAATCTATTATACTTTCCATTGGGTGCTCAGGAAAGAATTCTTAGAGAAAGTCGTTTAAGTTGAGACTTTGAAAGACAGAATCAGCCAGGTGAAAAATTTGGGGTGGGGATGGAAGCATGAGAGGGGAAAAAGTTCCAGGCAGCACAGCATGGACAAAGCCCTGAGGCAAGGGCAAACTGTGAATTCAAGGAAATAAACAAGATTCCAGAGTAGCTAAAGCAAAAGGAGGAAAAGAGGAGAGTAACTGGAGGTGAGGTCAGAGGAGTAGCCAGGGTGGGGAATTTGGATTTTATTCTGAATACACTGGAAAAGCACATAGTAGACATGCAAAATAAGTGAGTAGATGGATAAATAAATATTAATTAAAGAATAGCTTAAGAATAGAGCAAGATGAAGACAATTCAAAGGTACTTTGTAAACATAAGCTGATAGATCTATATATTTGTTTTAAAGCCTTACTGAAAGTTTACTTCTGAATTTGAGGAGGGCTTGGACTTTTGAAACAGAGGTCTACTAGTTCACAACATGTTCCCCATCTACATAACCAAAATAGTCTCTGACAACCTTCTAAGATAAGGTCAAGTTAATTTTATTTCCTTTCTAGTTAATAATTGTTAAAATTCTGTTGCTGGTTAATGAATCTCTTATTTTTGTTTATTTTTAAGTGCCCATTCTGTAATGTAGAAATGAGTACCAAAAAAAGTGTTTTACTCTTAGAATGTATTTTTAACTTTTAAACCTTAAGCTTATTTTTAATTTTAGTGAATTTTATCATGTGCAATGGCCAGGGGCCTGGAGGCATAAAAAGCCTTGAAAATAAATGCTCATTTTCCTCATTAATGCTACCTATATTATGACTAAATTTCTGGATTAGAAACAAGCCAAACTGTCTTAAAGTATGATGCATTAATATTCTGGAATGCCACTAAATCAAAAGAGAGATATTGGTTTGTTTGCAAAGTAATGGAAATTATCCCCTTTTGCAATTAAAGAAGAAATAGAGTAGAGAGAATGTGAAAATTAAACCATAGAGAACTAGGTTAAGCTCTAAATCTATGAGTACTTATCCACTGTAACTCAGTCAAAAGACACTAGAATCTTAAAATATTGTGTCTACAGAGAATTTTAGGAATTATTTATTCCACTCTCCTCATTTTGGAGATGAATGTAATTTAGGCCTAGAATTCCTGTTCAAGTTGTACAGTTAAACATTTAATGGCAGGGCTGGAACTCTAATTCTTAAGAGCCAGATTATCTCAGCCAAACCAGCTAATCTATGATCAAAGCCCCTATTGTAACCCTTTCAAGGTCTTGGGTGGAAAAAGGAATATTAAGTATAGGAGATGAGTCTACAGACAAGTTTTAATTAATAAAAATCTGAACAATAAGTATTACTCACAATCTGTTTACTTAATGTACCAGATGCTTTATATAAATTGTCTTTAATCCTCACTACCATGCTCAGCAACCACTCAGCAAACTCGGAATAATTTCCATTTTATAATGAGAATACTGAGATCCAGGAAGATTAAGTAACATCCCAGATTGCAAAGACAGTAAGTGAGTCTTGTATTGATGCCAGACCTAACTGATTCAAACCCTGTGCTGTCTCCTGTGTTTTTATCTGGTGCATTTTGTTATCACTTTAGGTCATGTGGTCACAGAGGTCGCTAGTTCTCTAATAGTCCAAATGTCTAAAAAATACTAGGAAGTTTTTTGAAAAAAGTTACCTTTTTCTTTAGGTAATATGCCCTCTCTGCACAAAGCTCTTTACATTTAACTCTTCCAATGTCTCAAAATAGATGCTATAACCTTTAGTTTACATTTTTAGGAAACTGAGGATCAGTGAGATTAAATAGCACTCATGTTATTATAAAAGCCGAAGCCAGGATTCAAACATAGATTTGTCCGACCCAAGTATTCTTTCCATTATTATACCCACATGCCAAGTCTTCTCTTCTCCTAGATGCTAGTCTTCTATGGTCCACATACCTCAACTCCTTATATGGCAAAGTAGAATTTAATACATGGTCTCATAGATTTCCCAAGAAAAAAGACTCTGTTGAGATGATGCTTTTATAATTAAGTTATGTTATCTTGCCTGGAAATAAATACAGAGCCCCTATATATGTTTCCATCTTTGAGAAATGAAGAGCTGGGAAAGAAAAGAGAAAATGAAAGTTGCTCAGTCATGTCTGACTCTTTGTGAGCCCATGAACTACACAGTCCATGGAATACTCCAGACCAGAATACTGGAGTGGGTAGCCTTTCCCTTCTCCAGAAGATCTTCCCAACCCAGGGATCAAACCAGGGTTTCCTGCATTGTAGGCAGATTCTTTACCAACTGAGCTATCAGGGCTGGGAAGATTGGTCAAATCCATGACATTAGTCTTTCATTTCTACATCATCTCGACTCACAGTGTGTCTGAGTCCAAGATCCCAGTCATATCAAAGACAATGGTACTACTAACTTTGATTGTCCTTGACAACCTCTTTGAAAAGAGAAAGAAATAAAATATTGTGTTGATTAGACTAATGAGAAAAAAGTGAGGTGTACATTTTCCTTCTGATGTCTAGCTTAACTGAAGCTTTATAAGCTTGATCAGAGATGTAGGTCAATGAAAGTGCACATTACTGCTACTAAAAAAAAAAAGCAAAGTAGAAGCGAAGAAGAAAACCCAAACATAGTTATCAATTGTTACTATTATTTTGTAATGACCACTGAGGACTACATTAGAAGTGAATTCCTTGTTGAAAGTAGGAGAGAGAGAGAAAGAAAGCTAGAGGAAGGGAAAGAGTAAGGGAGAGAGAGGAGAAAAGAGAATATGGATGAAGAGGAAGAGGGAGATGTTGAAACATTTGTTGATGTCACATCCTACTGCAAACATGATCCTGATTCCTTTTGTGTCAACTTTTGCAACACCAGGTATATATACCTCAATTTCTAAGGAGGTCATTTCTATTGTTGATACACTTGAACAATTATTCTAAACCTGTCACTATAGAATAGCACCAGTGTGCATAACCAGTTTATGATAGTTAAAAGCAGTGCCTGTTATAGATCTGTAGTTGTTTTTTACCCCGTTTCTTGAGTTTGACTTTCACGTCTTTTTATGTGAAAGCCCTTAGCAGTCCATTCAAGTTTTCTAAAATAACTCAGTGAAAAACATCCTTCCTGCTTCACAGAAAGGACTTTGTTTTTTTACCTCATCCTTGCTCTTTCCAATATGTGGCCAGTAGCCTTGAATGAGTAAGTATGTGAGTATACGTTTTGAATTGCTGGGTCTCCTCAGGAGAAAATTATGTTTCCTACAATATTGTAATATTTTGCTAAAAATCCAATTCTGGTTCAGTGTTTTGCTCTCAAAGGAATTTTGAATGAAGAAAATGCCTTTGTAAGAAGGAGGAAGCTTATCTAATCTCTTCAAGACTGATGAGAAGCAATCAGGAGACTTGTGACTCTTTGAAACAGTAAATTTCCAGGGAATTAGGCACACGTTTCTCAAGAACAATAAAGAGTGTTACACTTCAGGTTGCCGCACATTGACTCCAAATGCACTGCTTCATGTATCCCAAATGGCAATTTGAAAACACCATTCTTTGAATCAACTGGAAAAGGAAGGAGGCCATGCTGAACTGACATTCTTTCAGGAGGTCATGAGAAATGGAATACCAAATGAAGTCATTCTTCTGGTTAGTATCAGATTCTCAGGGTTATAAACGTCTTATGATAAAATGTCTTCAGAGATATAGGAAAATAATAGTTATTGAGTATTAGATTTAGATTTTTTATGAAGTTGTTTACATATTTGCAATTGTACCAACTTAACCATATGAAATTTGTGTAATCTTCACTACAATTTTACTGAACTATTCTTTGTTTACTTTATTTGAATGCTGTAGAACTTTATCAAATTATCAATAACCAATGTATGTCTAACATTGTTATCATTGCCATTGTTGTTACTGTGTTCTGTTTTCTTCTATGAATTAGGGCTTCCAGGAATAGCTGTGAGCCTGGGTTACACATTCAACGCTACATTTGTCTTATCTTCTTATAGAACTGGAAAGTGGGAGGGACCAACTAGATTGGTTGCTCAGATTCATCTCACCTAGAAAGCTTGTCAGCATAATTTTATTTACAAGTCCTTTTAGTAGACAGAGAAACAGTTTACATGAAAAGCTCTTTTTCTGTAAAATAAAAACTGACTCTATCATGCTATACAAGACTCTGATTTATGACATAATACCATCCACATAATCTCTGCAGTTACCACTAAGAAGGCAGCCAGTATAACTGAGAGGAAGGACCGTGGGACTGACTATCTGGAGACTTGATTCAGGCATTGTCAAACAATTTTGTCTTAAGATCATTTTCCTTATCTGTAGGGGACACTTTTCTCTATCTTACAGATATTATGCAAAGAAGTCAAATGATATATATTAAGGATTTAGAGTTCCACAGAATAAAGATAGCTCATAAATATCACGTATTACTATCACAGTAAAAGTATTAGTAGAATTATAAATCACTCTGAGGTCTCAAGAGTAAGATGCTTTATCTAAGTTCTTAGTGGTTAGAAATTAGTTTGTTTCTTGAGTTGCCATGTAGAGAAGTACTCTGTTGTTGCTAAGTACTATTCACACTTTGGAAACAATGGCTAAGAATGAATTACTAGTGATAAATTGCTTCCTTTAAAGATTTATTTTAAAAGATTTATTATTTATTTAAAGATTTATATTAAAGCATTCTTTATTATAAATTCTCTGAGCAGATTCTCTTCAAATTAAAAAATACTTTAAAACTGCTATATTTCCCACATTAGACTGATTTTATTTTTTGAGGGAAACTACCATGGATAATTTATTAATGTTCACAATCACTAAACTGGCAGCAGATAGGTATTCAGTAACTGTTTGTTGAGTATCCTGTGTAAAAATTTAGTAAGGTTTTAGTAAAATTTGCTTTAAAAAAAGAATACTGAATTAATTAATTTGACTACATGTATACCATGTGGTATATGATGATATTTAAGATTATATGTTGCTGTTCAGTCACTATACTGTGTCTGACTCCTCACGACCTCATGGACTGTAGCACACCAGGTCCTCTGTCCTCTACTATCTCCCAGAGTCTGCTCAAATTCATGTCCATTGAGTCAGTGATGTTATCTAACCATCTCATTTTCTGTCACTCCCTTCTCCTTCGGCCTTCAGTCCTTCCCAGCATTAGGGTCTTTTCCAGTAAACTGGCTCTTCACATAAGGTGGACAAAGTACTAGAGCCTCAGCTTCAGCATCAGTCCTTCTAATGCATATTCACTGTTGATTTAATTTAGGATTGACTGGTTTGATCTCTGTACTAACCAAGGGACTCTCAAAAGTCTTCTCCAGCACCACAATTTTTTTTTTCCATTTATTTTTATTAGTTGGAGGCTAATTACTTTACAATATTGTAGTGGTTTTTGCCATACATTGATATGAATCAGCCATGTATTTACATGTGTTCCCCATCCTGAACCCCCTCACACCTCCCTCCCGATCCCATCCCTCTGGGTCATCCCAGTGCACCAGACCCAAGCACTTGATTCATGCATCAAACCTGGATTGGCGATCTGTTTCACACTTGATAATATACGTTTTGATGTTGTTCTTTCAGATTTCCCACCCTCGCCTTCTCCCATAGAGTCCAAAAGTCTGTCTGTACATCTGTGTCTCTTTTTCTGTCTTGCATATAGGGTTATCGTTACCATCTTTCTAAATTCCATATATATGTGTTAGTATACTGTATTGGTCTTCATATTTCTGGCTTACTTCACTCTGTATATGGGCTCCAGTTTCATCCATCTCATTAGAACTGGTGAAACTGAATTCTTTTTAATGGCTGAGTAATATTTCATTGTGTATATGTACCATGGCTTTCTTATCCATTTGTCTGCTGATAGGCATCTAGGTTGCTTCCATGTCCTGGCTATTATAAACAGTGCTGCGATGAACATTGTGGTGCATGTATCTTTTTCAGTTCTGGTTTCCTCAGTGAATATGCCCAGGAGTGGGATTGCTGGGTCATTTGGCAGTTCTATTTCCAGTTTTTTAAGGAATCTCCACACTGTTCTCCATAGTGGCTGTACTAGGTTGCATTCCCACCAACAGTGGAAGAGGGTTCCCTTTTCTCCACACCCTCTCCAGCATTTATTGCTTGTAGTCTTTTGGATAGCAGCCATCCTGACTGGAGTGTAATGGTACCTCATTGTGGTTTTGATTTGCATTTCTCTGATAATGAGTGATATCGAGCATCTTTTCATGTGTTTGTTAGCCATCTGTATGTCTTCTTTGGAGAAATGTCTGTTTAGATCTTTGGCCTCTTTTGTGATTGGGTCATTTGTTTTTCTGGAATTGAGCTGCAGGAGTTGCTTGTATATTTTTGAGATAATCCTTTGTCTGTTGCTTCATTTGCTATTATTTTCTCCCATTATGAAGGCTGTCTTTTCACCTTGCTTATAGTTTCCTTTGTTGTGCAAAAGCTTTTAAGTTTCATTAGGTCCCATTTGTTTAGTTTTTATTTTATTTCCAATATTCTGGGAGGGGGGTCATAGAGGCTCTTGCTGTGATTTATGTCGGAGAGTGTTTTGCCTATGTTCTCCTCTAGGAGTTTTATAGTTTCTGGTCTTACATTTAGATCTTTAATCCATTTTGAGTTTATTTTTGTGTATGGTGTTAGAAAGTGTTCTAGTTTCATTCTTTTACAAGTGGTTGACCAGTTTTCCCAGCACCACTTGTTAAAGAGGTTGTCTTTTTTCCATTGTATATTGTTGTCTCCTTTATCAAAGATAAGGTGTCCATAGGTACATGGATTTATCTCTGGGCTTTCTGTTTTGTTCCATTGATCTATATTTCTGTCTTTGTGCCAGTACCATACTGTCTTGATGACTGTGGCTTTGTAGTAGAGTCTGAAGTCAGGCAGGTTGATTCCTCCAGTTCCATTCTTCTTTCTCAAGATTACTTGGCTATTCGAGGTTTTTTGTATTTCCATACAAATTGTGAAATTATTTGTTCTAGTTCTGAGAAGAATACCATTAGTAGCTTGATAGGGATTGCATTGAATCTATAGATTCCTTTGGGTAGTATACTCATTTTCACAATATTGATTCTTCCAATCCATGAACACGGTATATTTCTCCATCTATTTGTGTCCTCTTTGATTTCTTTCATCAGTGTTTTATAGTTTTCTATGTATAGGTCTTTTGTTTATTTAGGTAGGTATACTCCTAAGTATTTTATTCTTTTTGTTGCAATGGTGAATGGTATTGTTTCCTTAATTTCTCTTTCTGTTTTCTCATTGTTAGTGTATAGGAATGCAAGGGATTTCTGTGTGTTAATTTTATATCCTGCAACTTTACTATATTCATTGATTAGCTCTAGTAATTTTCTGGTAGAGTCTTTAGGGTTTTCTATGTAGAGGATCATGTCATCTGCAAACAGTGAGAGTTTCACTTCTTCTTTTCCTATCTGGATTCCTTTTATTTCTTTTCCTGCTCTGATTGCTGTGGCCAACACTTCCAAAACTATGTTGAATAGTAGTGGTGAGAGTGGACACCTTGTCTTGTTCCTGATTTCAGGGGAAATGCTTTCAATTTTTCACCATTGAGGATAATGTTTGCTGTGGGTTTGTCATATATAGCTTTTATTATGTTGAGGTATGTTCCTTCTATGCCTGCTTTCTGGAGAGTTTTTATCATAAATGGATGTTGAATTTTGTCAAAGGCTTTCTCTGCATCTATTGAGATAATCATATGGTTTTTATCTTTCAATTTGTTAATGTGGTGTATTACATTGATTGATTTGCAGATATTAAAGAATCCTTGCATTCCTGGGATAAAGCCCACTTGGTCATGGTGTATGATTTTTTTAATATGTTGTTGGATTCTGTTTGCTAGAATTTTGTTAAGGATTTTTGCATCTATGTTCATCAGTGATATTGGCCTGTAGTTTTCTTTTTTTGTGGCATCTTTGTCTAATTTTGGAATTAGGGTGATGGTGGCCTCATAGAATGAGTTTGGAAGTTTACCTTCTGCAATTTTCTGGAAGAGTTTGAGTAAGATAGGTGTTAGCTCTTCTCTAAATTTTTGGTAGAATTCAGCTGTGAAGCCATCTGGTCCTGGGATATTGTTTGCTGGAAGATTTCTGATTACAGTTTCGATTTCTGTGCTTGTGATGGCTCTGTTAAGATCTTCTATTTCTTCCTGGTTCAGCTTTGGAAAGTTATACTTTTCTAAGAACCTGTCCATTTCTTCCAAGTTGTCTATTTTATTGGCATAGAGCTGCTGGTAGTAGTCTCTTATGATCCTTTGTATTTCAGTGTTGTCTGTTGTGATCTCTCCATTTTCATTTCTAATTTTGTTGATTTGGTTCTTCTCCCTTTGTTTCTTGATGAGTCTGGCTAACGGATTGTTAATTTTATTTATCTTTTCAAAAAACCAACTTTTAGCTTTATTGATTTTTGCTATGGTCTCTTTTGTTTCTTTTGCATTTATTTCTGCCCTAATTTTTAAGACTTCTTTCCTTCTACTAACCCTGGGGTTCTTCATTTTTCCTTCTCTAGTTGCTTTAGGTGTAGAATTAGGTTATTTATTTGACTTTTCTTGTTTCTTGGGGTAAGTCTGTATTGCTGTGAACCTTCCCCTTAGCGCTGCTTTTACAGTATCCCATAGGTTTGGGGTTGTTGTGTTTTCATTTTCATTCATTTTTATGCATATTTTGATTTCTTTTTTGATTTCTTCTATGATTTGTTGGTTATTCAGAAGCATGTTATTTAGCCTCCATATGTTTGAATTTTTAACAATTTTTTTCCTGTAATTGAGATCTAATCTTACTGCATTATGGTCTGGAAAGATGACTGGAATGATTTCAATTTTTTTTAATTTTCCAAGACTAGATTTATGGCCCAGGATGTGATCTATTCTGGAGAAGGTTCTGTGGGCACTTGAGAAAAAGGTGAAGTTGATTGTTTTGGGGTGAAATGATTGTTTTGGGGTGAAATGTCCTATAGATATCAATTAGGTCCAACTGGACCATTGTGTCATTTAAAGTTTGTGCTTCCTTGTTAATTTTCTGTTTAGTTGATCTGTTCATAGGTGTGAGTGGGGTATTAAAGTCTCCCACTATTATTGTGTTTTTGTTAATTTCCCCTTTCATACTTGTTAGTATTTGCCTTACATATTGTGGTGCTCCTATGTTGGGTGCATATATATTTACAATTGTTATATCTTCTTCTTGGATTGATCCTTTGATCATTATGTAGTGTTCTTCTTTGTCTCTTTTCACAGCCTTTATTTTAAAGTCTGTTTTATCTGATATGAATATTGCGACTCCTGCTTTCTTTTGGTCTCCATTTGTGTGAAATATTTTTTTCCAGCCCTTCACCTTCAGTCTGTATGTGTCCCTTGTTTTTAGGTGGGTCTCTTGTAGACAGCATATATAGAGGTCTTGCTTTTATATCCATTCAGCCAGTCTTTGTCTTTTGGTTGGGGCATTCAACCCATTTACATTTAAGGTAATTATTGATAAGTATGGTCCCGTTGCCATTTACTTTGTTGTTTTGGGTTCTCATTAATACAACTTTTCTGTGTTTCCTGTCTAGAGAAGATCCTTTAGCATTTGTTGAAGAGCTGGTTTGGTGGTGCTGAATTCTCTCAGCTTTTGCTTGTCTGTAAAGCTTTTGAATTCTCCTTCATATCTAAATGAGATCCTTGCTGGGTACAGTAATCTAGGTTGTAGGTTATTCTCTTTCATTACTTTAAGTATGTCCTGCCATTCTCTTCTGGCCTGAAGAGTTTCTATTGAAAGATCAGCTGTTATCCTTATGGGAATCTCCTTGTGTGTTATTTGTTGTTTCTCCCTTGCTGCTTTTAATGTTTGTTCTTTGTGTTTGATCTTTGTTAATTTGATTAATATGTGTCTCGGAGTGTTTCACCTTGCGTTTATCCTGTTTGGGACTCTCTGGGTTTCTTGGACTTGGGTGGCTATTTCCTTCCCCATTTTGGGGAAGTTTTCAGCTCTTATCTCCTCAAATATCTTCTCATGGCCTTTCTTTTTGTCTTCTTCTTCTGGGACTCCTATGATTCGAATGTTGGGGCGTTTCACAGTGTCCCAGAGGTCCCTGAGGTTGTCCTCATTTCTTTTCATTCTTTTTTCTTTTTTCCTCTCTGCTTCATTTATTTCCATCATTTTATCATCTACCTCACTTATCCTATCTTCTGCCTACATTATTCTACTGCTGGTTCCCTCCAGAGTGTATTTGATCTCATTTATTGCATCATTCATTTTTAATTGACTCTATTTTATTTCTTCTAGGTCCTTGTTAAACATTTCTTGCATCTTCTCAATCCTTGTCTCCAGGCTATTTATCTGTAACTCCATTTTGTTTTCAAGATTTTGGATCATTTTTATTATCATTATTCTAAATTCTTTTTCAGGTAGTTTCCCTATCTCCTCCTCTTTTGTTTGGCTTGGTGGGCATTTTTCATGTTCCTTTACCTGCTGGGTATTTCTCTGCCTTTTCATCTTATTTAGATTGCTGTGTTTGGGGTAGCCTTTCTGTATTCTGGAGGTCTGTGGTTCCTTTTTATTGTGGAGGTTTCTCCCAGTGGGTGGGTTTGGACGATGGCTTGTCAAGGTTTCCTGGTTAGGGAAGCTTTCATCGGTGTTCTGGTGGGTGGAGCTGGATTTCTTCTCTCTGGAGTGCAATAGAGTGTCAAGTTGAGTTTTGAGATGATTCTATGTATTTGGTGTGACTTTGGGCAGCCTATATATTGATGCTCAGGACTATGTTCCTGTGTTGCTGGAGAATTTGTGTGGTATGTCTTGCTCTGGAACTTATTGGCTCTTGGATGGTGGTTGGTTTCAGTGTAGGTATGGAGGCTTTTGGATGATCTCTTATTAATTAATGTTCCCTGTAGTCAGGAGTTCTCTGGTGTTCTCAAGTTTTGGGCTTAAGCCTCCTGCCTCTGGATTCCACTCTTATTCTTCCAGTAGCCTCAAGACTTCTCCATCCATACAGCACTGATAGTAAAACTTTTAGGTTAATGTTGAAAAGATTCTCCAGAGTGAAGGACACCCAGAGAGGTTCACAGAGTTACATGAAGAAGAGGAGAGGGAGGAAAGAGATAGAGGTGAACAGGAGGAGAAAAGGGGGGACTTAAGAGGAGAGAGACAGATCTAGGCAATACTCTGTTCCCTTAGTGTTCTCTGCAGCCCAGAACACCCACAGAGATTCACAGAATTGGATTGAGAAGAGAAAGGGGAGGTAGGAAATAGAGGTGATCTGGGGGAGAAAAAGGAGAGTCAAAAGGGGGAGAGAGTAATCAAACCAGTAATCACTCTCCTGAGTAAAAATGGGTACTAAAGATTGGATTCTTCAATGTTCAAAATTGATATCAAATACTGAACAACAAAGCTTAAAAATCTAGAGTAGAGGTTAGACTCTTAAAAATACAATATTCAAAAAAACACAAACACAAAAAATTTAAGAAATATATATGAAGTTCACTTTAAAAATAGGGTCCTTTTTATTTTTTTTTTGCAAGGTTATAGTGGGCTATAAAATTGAAAATTAAGGAGTAATAGAGGACTTAAAAAATTTTAAATTAAAAAAAAATAATAGTAGTAAAAATATATCTAGGAATTTCTCTGGAGCTGTTGCGGACAGTGTGGGTTCAGTTCAGTTTCAGATAGTTCCTTTTTCCAGCTTATACTTCTCAATATCTATAGGCCCCTTCCAGTGTAGTCAGTGTTAACTGCAGGGATTTTAATCTGTTGCACCTGTCACTTCTAAAGCAGTTCCTTTTGTTTATTTGGCTTCTGTTTGCAGGTCTCTACAGTGTCTAATTTCTGCCCTGAAACAAGTGGGCAGAGGTGGTCTCCTTTTTAGGTTCACTTGTTCAGTTGTGCTGTGGGGGGGTGGGGGGGCACTGGAAACATATATCACTGGAGTGTGTGGGGAGCACTTGAAGTGTTTCAGCCACACTGGGTTTGCCCCTGCTCACAGCATGTGTGCTTTCATGGTCTACACTGCTTAGGCTCCAGGTTGCTCTACAGGGAGCGGGCTCTGAGTTGCGTGCACTTCCCAGGCGTAAGCCACTCAGGTTCAGGTTCTTGGGTACTCCACAAAGGCGCAGACTCAGTTGGGCCTGCATTTTGTGCCTTCCCTGGTCCAAGCAGCTCAGGCAACCAGGAGCTTGATGAGCACACTCTCTTCAGGTGTAGCGCGACTTCTCCCCTTCCCGTGCCAGCCTCAGTTTCTGGGCGCACCCGGTCTAGCGTGCCTTTTGTCTCTTCTGGTGAGCTGATCTCTGGCTGCAACCCTCCCGACGGATGTCAACCATCCAGAATCTCAGGAAGTCTTTGGTTAGAAACTGGAAGCCTGTTTGCAGTTTGGTAGGGGATGCCACCTCTGGGGCCGAGTTTGCCCCTTTCTGGCTCTGGCTGGCCCCCACCTCCCCCCTGCATCCTGCCTCTGGGGCGGGATGGGCTGGTCTGCAGCAACTGGCTAGCTCTTCTCTGGCGTTGTTCAGTCCTTTGTTCTGCTAACAGGCCAGCTGTGCCTTAGGTTAGGACTTTTTGCAGGTTAATTCTCTCTCTCTCTCTCTCTCTTGCTATCCCACAGTTTAAGTTTCTATCTCATGTTAGCTCTCTCAGATTGCCCTCAGGGCATTCAGGTCCGGTCCTTACCCTAAGCAATGCTGCCCGCTCCTCTACATTCAGCCCCCACTTGCTGGAGGCGGATGCGAGAGTCTGGGGTACTTTTCTGCTGGGAGTTGCTTTTAGGCATGTAATCTGTGGGTTTTATTTATTTTTCCTCCCAGTTAGGTTGCCCTCTGAGATTCGAAAACTTCTCCCAGACCCACCGGTGAGAGGGTTTCCTGGTGTTTGGAAACTTCCTCTGTTAAGACTCCCTTCCTGGGATGGATCTCCATCCCTAACTCTTTTGTCTCTCTTTTTATCTTTTATATTTTATCCTACCTCCTTTCAAAGACAGTGGGCTGCTTTTTTGGGTGCCTGATGTCCTCTGCTAGCGATCAGAAGTTGTTTTGTGTAGTTTGCTCAGCGTTCAAATGTTCGTTTGATGAATTTGTGGGGGAGAAAGTGGTCTCCCCATCCTATTCCTCTGCCATCTTAGCTCGTCCTCTCACTTCTTTTCTTTCCTCAGCTATTTGTAAAGCTCCCTCAGACAACCACTTTGCCTTCTTGAATTTCATTTTCTTTGAGCTGGTTTTGGTCACTGCCTCCTGTACAATGTTGCACACCTCCATTCATAGTTCTTCAGTCACTCTGTCTTTCAGATCTAATCCCTTGAATCTATTTGTCACTTCCACTATACAATCATAAGGGATTTGATTAGGCCATGTCTGAATGGCCTAATGGTTTTCCCTACTTTCTTTAACTTAAGTCGGAATTTTTCAGTAAGAAGCTCATGATCTGAGTCACAGTCAGCACCAGATCTTATTTTTGCTGACTTTATAGAGTTTCTCCATCTTTGGCTGAAAAGAACATAATCAGTCTGATGTTGGTATTGACCATCTGGTGATGTCCATGTGTAGAGTCATCTCTTGCCTTGGAAGAAGGTGTTTGCTATGACCAGTGTGTTCTCTTGGCAAAACTCTGTTAGCCATTGTCCTGCTTTATTTTGTATTCTGAGGCCAAACTTGCCTCTTACTCCGGGTATCTCATGATTTTCTTCTTTTGCATTCTGATCCCCTATCAAGAAAAGGACATCTTTTTTGTGTGTTAGTTCTAGAAAGTGTCATAGGTCTTCTTAGAACTGGTCAACTTCAGCTTCTTTGGCATCATTGCTTGGGGCATAGACTTGGACTACTGTGATTTTGAATGGTTTGCCTTGGAAATGAATAAGACATCACTGTGTCTTTTTTGAGATTGCACCCAAGTGCTGCATTTTGGACTTTCTTTTGTTGACTATGAGGACTACTCCATTTCCTCTAAGGGATTTTTACCCACAGTAGTAGATATAGTGATCATCTGAATGAAATTATCTGTTCCCGTACATTTCAATTTGCTAATTCCTAAGATGTCAATGTTCACTCTTGCCATCTCCTTCTTGACCATGTCCAATTTACCTGGGTTCATGGACCTAATATTCTATGTACCTAGGCAATATTATTCTTTATAGCATTGGACTTTACTTTTACCACCAGACACATCCACAACTGAACATCATTTCTGCTTTGGCACAGCTGCCTCATTTATTCTGGAGCTTTTAGAAATTGCCCTCCACTCTTCCCCAGTAGCATATTGTACACCTTCCTACCTGGGAGGTTCATCTCCTGGTGTCATATTTTTTTACCTTTTCATACTGTCCACGGGGTTATCTAGACAAGAATACTGGAGTGGGTTGCCATTTTCTCCTCCAGTGGACCACATTTTGTCAGAACTCTTCACTGTGACCCATCCATCTTGAGTGGCCCTGAATGGAATGGCTCATAGAACTATTGAGTTGCAGAAGGAAAAGAATGCATTATATCTATTGCTGTCAACCTAGAAGTATGATCATAATTTATTAAGCAAAAGAGCAAGTTTTCAGGATAATGAATATTTTTGAGTAAATTTATTTGTGTGTTGGTATGAACATGGAAAAAATGATGGTATTAGTTCTTGTTAACAAGCACAATGTATATGTGTATATGTGTGTGTAAAACTGAGGCTTTTCATGATGCAGATTCATACCTAGGGCCACATACAAAGAAATAATTGTTGAGCAAGCAAAAGTTATTAAAAGTAACTCAACTCTTTAGTTTCTCTGGATATATAACCTGCAATGAAAAAAAAAAAAAAAAAAACCTCTTAAGAATTCTCTTTTATTTGTCATCTCTCTCATTCACAGTACATCTCTCCATTATAGACACCCACAATGTTTCTCCTATATTTTCATCTCTCTCCCCTTCAAGAGTTCTTATGAACCCTTCTTGGCCCAAGTCAATTAATTTTTCTGCTCTCTTCCAAATTCCTTGCTGGATCTGTCTTATTCTTCTCTTTCTGTTGTAAATCTCACTAGAATTTCTGACTTCTACTTCTCTCACTCACTGAGGAAAAATAAACAAATAAAACCTTCTGCAAGATAAGTTTCCAAGACTATACTCCCAACACAAAATTCACAGAAGTTTAAGTCATTGAAAGAGCAGACCCAGGCCTTAGCTTAAAAAGAAACATCAGAAATCCGCTTCAGAATGTACTTAAATAAACTGGAGCCAATGAGTTGGGCAGAATATCTGAACTGGAATCAGCAAGAGAGAATTGCACAGTCTAAGGTACTGTATTTCCCAGAACCAGTACATTCTGGATCACAGCACAGAGTAATCCTGACAGAGATTCGCCTATTATGAATAAAAGACTAGTTACCATAAGCTAAATTAAAAACACAGGAAAGTTGTATTATAATAACCACAGCTAAACCCAGATGTACTTTACTTCATGTTATATTCAGTTCTTTTAAGAAAAAGGCAGGAGAGGAAGGGAGAGATGAGGGAACTAGGAGAGTGAAGGGATAGAAAGGGAGAGCATCTTCCTCCCAAATAAAAAAGGAGAGAGAGTACCAGAGTGGAAGAAGGTGATTAATTGTGATGAAGAAAAAAGTTAAATGTATTTTGATACCTCAAGCTTTCTCTACATCTGCAGAAATCTTCCCTGGTCCCTTAGGAGTCCTACCCTGAGTGGGCTGGGTCTTTTTGTCACTTATAGCCAGTCAGCTGTCCTCTCCTCCATTTAGACAGTGCTGACTCAGAGTGAAACATTTACAGTTGTTGGAAGCTCTCTTTAGAATATACTTGCAATTACTTTGTATCCCTTCCCTCAGGGGGACTGAAGACATCAATAGACAACTGATCATGGCAAGCTTAGCCAAAGTTGGATGTTTGCTCTATGCCTTCAGTTTAAGGAATTTATGCAGGAAAAATATGAATTCTTGTTTCTCTTATGTGACTCCTACCTGAATCCCAATAGTCACTCTAGTTAGAAAGGTGACACGTAATATAAGTGTGGTTAAAAAACAAATAATGTTTATGAAGAGATTTTAATGACATGAGAAAATTATTATATAGTGTCAAGAGATGAAAACAAGATACAAAACTTGCCTAAAATATTGTGTTTATTTCTAGAAAGTTATTGTTCATTTCTCTCCCTTTCTTTTCATTTTCCAAAATGGCAAGAAAGAAATAGAAAAGGAAAGGAAACATGTTCTTGGAATATCCTTCTTTTTTAGTTAGTTTGTTTAATCTATGAAGTAATTTTAATGGTTGCATCTCTTATAATGAAGAGATTACGTCTCAAATTTGAGTGACATAATATTCTTGCTGAGAATTTGTTTCCTTTAGAAATGCTATTACAGTGTAATGTTCTGGTCATTTTTAATACTTAGACACCCCTTCAGCTTTGGTGGAGTGATTGAGAGAATGCGATTGTGAGGTAGATGGTTCATTATCTAATACTGGTGATGGATTACTATAACTCAAACAGAACACTTGTCCCTTAAGGTAAGAATAGTCAAAAGAAGCAAGGCAGGTCAATGGATATATTCAAACCATGTGTGTGTATATACACACACACACACACACACACACACACATGTGCTGTGTTGTGCTTAGTCACTCAGTCATGTCCGATTCTGTGACCCCATGGACTGTAGACCACCAGGCTCCTCTGTCCATGGGGATTCTTCAGGCAAGAATACTGGATTGCATTGCCATGCCCTCCCACAGGGATTTTCCCAACCCAGGGATTGAACACAGGTCTCCAACATTGCAGGTGGATTCTTTACCATCTGAGTCACCAGGGAAGCCCAAGAATACTGGAATGGGTGTCTATCCTTTCTCCAGGGACTCTTCCTGACCCAGGAATTGAACCAGGGTCTCTTGCATTGTAGGTGGATTCTTTACCAGCTGAGCTACCAGGGAAGCCCTATACATATACATATATATTATATGTTTACTTAAATGATAAATTACTTCATGTTCCACTTACAAAGCTCAGTTGGTACATACATTCAAATGAAGCAAAAGACTTTATAATAAAGGGACTTGATATTTCCAAAGCTCTATAACTCCTTGTCTTCTAAATATTTACATATTATCTTATTCTCACCTTGTGAAGTCCTTAGACCATTTTCAAGGCTTATGTTCTAGTTTCGGTTCTGCAGCTCTTTAAAATGTAGATGTTAATTATCCTTATAATTGACACCTCTTCTGCTTTTAACTATCAATAAAAGGCTACTTAATTTCTCCCAGTTTGAATAGTTTCTCTGTCATTTACAATTCTAAATTTCTCTGTCCTCACTTTTGTGTGCTTTAGACCTGAACTGCCTTTTATTGTTACTTTCATTTTTTTACTCCCCTTGATGCAGGATCTCTTTCTCCAGCTCACAGATTCCTAATCCTGGCTGCACATTATCTATGAAGCTTAAAAAAAAAAAAAAATTCATTGGCCTTACCCTTAAAACAGATATTCTGTTTTAATTGGTCGGAGTGGAGTTTAGCTATTAGTACAATGCTAGACCCTTACAGGTACCAAACTCTTATTTCATCTCAACATTTTCAATTCAATTAAAACTTAGTATGCTTCTTCACACTGGAAAGCCATTTCTTCTGGATAATGACTACTTTCCTAACCAGGCAATAGTAGAGTTTTAACATTCTGCAGAATACAGCTGCATCCATGAATCATCACATGGAGATGCATGTAACACACACACACACACACATTACGCTAATGACCAAACCTGAACAAAAATTTGATATACATAGAACTGCTTGTATCATAATATTTAATTTAAAATTAAGTATTGTTAAGGAAATTCTAAAAGTCCTCTTTAAACCTGACTATCGAAAATGAAATGCCCTACATAACTCAAGGGTACCAGAATATGCCTTTAGTCTGATTTGTGGGGAAATAAATTGTGGCTGACAACAATGTCAAAGGGGTGTAAAATTGATAGTCAAAAAGTGGGAGCATCCCAAATGACCACCACTAGATGAATGGATAAATGAAATGTGTGTAAACATACAATAAAATATTAACCTTAAAAATGAATGACGTTCTGACACATACTACGTGGATGAACCTTAAGGACAGTATGCTAAGTGAAATAAGCCAGACATGAAATAACAAATATTGTGTGATTCCATTTGTATGAGGTACTAGAACAGTCAAATTCATAGAGACAGAAAGTAGAAAGAGAGTACCAGGGGCTGAGAGGAGGGACGATTAGGGAGTCACTGTTTAATGCGCTCAGAAGATTAAAAAGTTCCCCGGATGGATGATGGCAATAGTTTTCAGTAATATTGATGTACCTAATGCTATACTGGGCTTCCCTGGTGGCTCAGACGGTAAAGCGTCTGTCTTCAATGCTGGAGACCCGGGTTTGATCCCTGGGTCG
The DNA here is from genome assembly GCF_019320065.1 of Cervus canadensis. Taxonomy (NCBI): domain Eukaryota; kingdom Metazoa; phylum Chordata; class Mammalia; order Artiodactyla; family Cervidae; genus Cervus; species Cervus canadensis. Next base: position 36,360,345 of record NC_057392.1, on the reverse strand, counting down.
GGAAGATCCCCTGGAGAAGGAAATGGCAACCCACTCCAGTACTCTTGTCTGGAAAACCCCATAGACAGAGGAGCCTGGTAGGCTACAGTCCATGTGGTCGCAAAGAGTCGGACACGACTGAGCAACTTTACTTTTTTTACTTTAATGCTATACTAAAATGTATACCTAAAAATGGTTAAAATGGTAAATTTTATGTTTTATATATTTTACTACCATTTAAAAAGGAAATGTACATTTGAAAACTTTTAAGACTTATCAGTGAAAATGGATTGCAGCTATAGGGTTTAGACAGCACAATTGAACTGAGTAGTCTGTTCACAGAATTGTTAGGGTTTTATGAAATATAATAATTTATTAGTTTAATTAATAGTCTTTACTTTGTTATTGAGGCCATTCATACTTATAAAATTCAAGTGCTGGTATTATCCTTGATTCTCAAGCAGTAATGATTATAATAAACTACAAAGACCAAATTTTAAATAAACATGCTTATTATTGAATGCTTATAGCTATATTAGAATTCTCATGTTTTAATCAACTGATGGTAGGGGCAGAACTTCAGGTTTCTTTTTCACCAACAGCACTATCTCTAACCAAATTATCTTCTTGGTTGGAGAAGCCATGGCTTTGTATGAGTCCATACTTTTCCAATAATTCAGTATGTGAGCCAGTTGTTTTTTTATTTTCCTGAAAATGCTGAACATTTTAATTGAGTCATATATTTCTTGGTTTAAAGTTCTATGAATTTTAACATGTATACATTTTTGTAACAGCCACCATTACTGTCAGGTTACAGAGCAGTTTCATCAGCCAAAAGAGCTCCTTTATGCTATTTCTTTAACACTCCCCTAACTACCAACCCCTGGTAACCATAGTTTCTTCTTTATCACCATAGTTTTATTTTTTTGAGAATTGTCATATAAATGGAGTCATATAGTATGTAGTCTTTTGAAACTGGATCTTTTCACTCAGCATGATGTATTTACAACTCAGCCATGTTGTTGTATATGCTGGTGGTTTGTTTCTTTTTATTACCATGTATTATTTCTTTGTATGGATGTACCACAAATTGTTTATGCATTCACTGATTGAAAGACATTTCATTTTTTTTTACAATTTAGGGCAATTATGAATAGACGTGCTATAAACATTTGTGTATAGGATTTTGTGTGAACATACTTTTCATTCTCTAGGGTAAATATCTGGGAGTCATATTGCTTGGTCAGATATAATATGTATGTTTATTTTTATAATAGAAACTCCCAAACAGTTTACTGAGTGGCTATACCATTTTGCATTCCCACCAGAAATGTATGTGTTCCTCTTTTTCTTTTTTTTTTTTTTTTAAAAAAAATATGGAACGCTTCACGAATTTGCGTGTCATCCTTGCGCAGGGGCCATGCTAATCTTCTCTGTATCGTTCCAATCTTAGTATATGTGCTGCCGAAGCGAGCACTAAGGGAGGGGATATATGTATACCTATAACTGATTTATGTTGAGGTTTGACAGAAAATAACAAAATTCTGTAAAGCAATTATCCTTCAATTAAAAAAATAAATAAAATGTTTTAAAAGTCTAAATAGAAAAAAATAAAGAAATGTATGTGTCCCCATCCATTGTTCTACATCCTTGACAACCCTTGGTATTGTTAATTATTTTTTTTAATTTTAGTCATTGTGATAGGTGTGTAGTGGAAACGCTTATTTTTTTCTTTTAAGTACATTTCTCAAAGCTATAGATGATGTGCTTCTGGGGTCATAATCTTTCCTGACTCATGTTTAGAGATATTCCATTCATTTATATGTTTTTCCATAGGAAAAAAAAAATGTAGTCTATTATCTTTATATTTCTGATTCTGTTGCTTTTACCCTACTTTTCCCAGAATTGCTATTTTTCTCTATGATAGTGTGTTCAAGTTTTCAGATATTTCTTTCTTAAAGATCTTAAAAAAAAACAAAAAAATCACCTGTTTATATCAAATTCTAATGTAGTTTAAAATAGTGTATGTAACTATATAAATGTAGATATCAGGGATAAAAAATTAATGTGTTTGTTCAACACACGTTTATTGAATACTTGCCATATCTCAACCTGTTAGGTAAAATATACATAATACAGTAGGAAAGGACAATCTGAAAAAAAAATTAAATTATAGTTCTATTTGTACTTCTAATGTTGAGGCAAATAATGTTAAGAATGTGGTTACTGAAATAAAATTCTTTGAGATCAGCACGTCAGGTGTTGAATGGGTCTTGGTCTCTACTTTAAAATAACATTTTGGAAAAAATGAAAACAAACATATGTCGATGACCACACATTTTATTTTAGAGAAAAGAACCCTGTCCTGGAATTAGGAAACTTACATCACAAACCCACTTCTGCCATTTTGTAGTTTTGGAGCTCGAGCAGTAGTTCGACCTCTGCAAATTCACTTCCCTGTCCATAAGATTAGAAAGTTGGCCTTTGTGATCTCTAAAATTCCTTCTAGCTTAAAAATTAAAAACTAACACTATCTTTCCCGGATTTATGTCTAGCTACCAAGGATGGTGAGAGGGCAGCATTTTTATCATTCTTAGCAAAGATGGACTTTACATCACAATGTAACATAATTAACTAATTTATTTACTATTCCTCCTTGCTGCTGATATTGTCTACCTCTTGATACAGAGGCCTACTTACATTTTACTTAGTCACTCAGAAGCTTTTTAAAACATCAAATAATCCTTTTTTTCTTCTTTTTAAGCAGTGTCACCTTTTGGCTTCTATGACTTCATACTCCTCACACTCTCCTGATTTTCCTCCTTCCTTGCTGACTTGCCAGTCTCTTTTGTTAGGTCCTCTTCACTGCTCCATTATACACTCTAGATGAGCTCATCCAATCCAATGGCTTTAAAAACTATATATCTATGACCCCAAGATTTTTATCTCATCTGATCTTAATCTATCCCCAGAGCCCTAGACATATAAATGCAAGCATTTACTTGCTGTCTCCATTGAATGTCTAGTGCAATGTGTGCTAAAGTCGCTTCAGTCCTGTCCGACTCTTTGGGACCTCATGGACTGTATCCCACCAGGCTCCTCTGTCCATGGGATTCTCCAGGCAAGAACACTGGAGTGGGTTGCCGTGCCCTTCTCCAGGAGATCTTCCTGACCCAGGGATCAAACTTGAGTCACTTGCATCTCCTGCATTGGCAGGCAGATTCTTTACCACTAGTGCCACCTGGGAAGCCCCGGATGTCTAGTTGGCATTTTAAATTGAGTAAGAGATCTTGATTCCCCACCTCATCTCTGTGAATAGCACCATTCTGATGGAGGGGGCCTGCTCCAGTTATGCTGTATTTCATCTTTTTTTCTTATTCTTTTTGTCTTTGACAAGACAGTTTCCTCTGAAATTTAGTTGACTTCTGGCCCATTTAATTCAGGTCATTTCCTTACATAAGTAACCATAGCAAAATTCTCAACTGGATCTTTTTTATTATTTGTTTCTTTGTCATGCCACAGGGCATGTGGGAATTTACTTCCTTGACCTGGGATCCAACCTGCACCCCCTGCAGTGGTAGTGCGAAGTCTTAGCCTCTGGACCACCAGGGATGTCCCATCAACTAGATAGTCATTAAACCTGGAAATTCTGTGTTTATTTTTTTTTAGCTGACCCCATACCCTCCTCATCTCCACTTTCCCCAGTTTAACAGATATGGTTATCTGGAGCCATTGGAAACAACAGGCAGGATGGGAAAGCACACCCTTAACCCACTCTTGCTCTAAGCAAGTGTCATTGTCTGACAGGTAATACTTGAAGGGAAATGCTTATCTCCTGTTAAGGCTGCCACGCTGCTTCACTTTTGGGTACAGAAGAAGTTGGCTTTAAGTTAAGTAAGACTCTGATGTTATCTCTTTGCAAGGATTGCTCTTCATTGCCTGGTCTCATGCCCTCTAGATACATCTAATAAGTCCCCTCCAACTGGATAGGTCTTTTTTTTCTCTTCCCATCTTAGAAATGATTTATTATGAATGAGGGAGAGGGATCATTCCCCTACTCAGAAACTGTCAGTGACTCCTCATTGTCCATAGACATGTTATCCAACTCCAAAGTATGACAATTAAGTTCCTTCAGAATTGGACCATGAGAATTTCTATAATAAATTTTGTACATAGAAATGTATTAATGCTTTTAAAGGACATGCCATACTGCCTACCTAGAATGTTAGGTGCTAAACAGTGGTAATTCTTTTATTAACAAATTTGCTTGGTGTTTTAATGTTTAAAGAAATCACCTTCTGTAAAATCTTTTAAGAGGAATATATCTTAAGATTCAGCAAGCCACATTGGTAATCTTTCCATAAGAAATACTTGCACATGCTTTACAACAATTTTCATTGCCTCTTTATTCAAAGTAGCAAAGATTTCAAAATATACTAGATTTCCATCAATAGATAAATGGTTTAACATACATTAGATTATATCTAGCTATTACAAAGCATAAAATAGACCCATATATACTGCCCTGAAAATTTACATAATATGTGTTAACTTTGTTATAAATAAGTAGGTTTAATACAGCTAATTCTCTTATTTTACACTGATACAAGTAAACTACAACTGTTACAAAGAATGGGAAGAATACACTTCAAACTCGTTATCTTAGGGGGTGACTTAGGAAGACTGCAGGAACAGAGAAGTTTTCTTTCACTTCTTTTTAAAATTTATTTTTAAGTGGTGGAATTGTAAATTTTTAACTTTATGTTGTCTGTGGGGGAATGGGATAATTTTAAGTAGTTTTCAAATAAAAAAATTTAAGTTGAAAAAGTCCCTGTGAAAATTAACAATGCTGCCTTGGAAGAACCACTAGGAACTATATATGAAGTAGTATTAATTGATTTGTTGATTCGCTCTTACCAGGGAAAATAAAATGTAGTCTTGTGGGAAAATACAAAATAGAATTTTGGGAAAGTAAGCCTTTCTGAAACCTGTATGCAGGTCAGGAAGCAACAGTTAGAACTGGACATGGAACAACAGACTGGTTCCAAATAGGGAAAGGAGTATGTCAAGGCTGTATATTGTCACCCTGCTTATTTAACTTATATGCAGAGTACATCATGAGAAACGCTGGGCTGGAAGAAGCACAAGCTGGAATCAAGATTGCTGGGAGAAATATCAATAACCTCAGATATGTAGATGACACCACCCTTATGGCAGAGAATGAAGAGGAACTAAAAAGCCTCTTGATGAAAGTGAAAGAGGAGAGTGAAAAAGTTGGCTTAAAGCTCAACATTCAGAAAACTAAGATCATGGCATCTGGTCCCATTACCTCATGGGAAATAGATGGGGAGACAGTGGAAACAGTGTCTGAATTTATTTTTGGGGGCTCCAAAATCACTGCAGATGGTGACTGCAGCCATGAAATTAAAAGATGCTTACTCCTTGGAAGGAAAGTTATGACCAACCTAGATATCATATTAAAAAGCAGAGACATTACTTTGCCAACAAAGGTCCGTCTGGTCAAGGCTATGGTTTTCCCAGTGGTCATGTATGGATGTGAGTGTTGGACTGTGAAGAAAGCTGAGCACCGAAAAATTGATGCTTTTGAACTGTGGTGTTGGAGAAGACTCTTGAGAGTCCTTTGGACTGCAAGGAGATCCAACCAGTCCATCCTGAAGGAGATCAGTCCTGGGTGTTCATTGGAAGGACTGATGCTGAAGCTGAAACTCCAATACTTTGGTCACCTCATGTGAAGAGTTGACTGATTGGAAAAGACCCTGATGCTGGGAGGGATCGGGGGCAGAAGGAGAAGAGGTACGACAGAGAATGAGATGGCTGGATGGCATCACCGACTCGATGGGCATGAGTTTGAGTAAACTCTGGGAGTTGGTGATGGACAGGGAGGCCTGGCGTGCTGCAATTCATGGGGTCACAAAGAGTCGGACACTACTGAGCGACTGAACTGAACTGAACTGAAGCCTTTCTGAAGACTTAGCAATTTTGCTTAGGGCCAACTTTATTTAGGACCATTAAGGAATTTGCATAATAATACTATTTTATAAATCTTTAACTCCATCAGAAACCAGGCACTAGCACTATATTTCTTCTGTATCTTTCTATAAAGTCACTCAGAACTGTTAATTATCTATTATTTTATCAACTCTTTCAATTATACCTTAAATAATTGATAAATCATATGACATTTGATGTTGAATATCATAGACTGACCTTTTATTCTTTTTTAAAAATAGGTATTTAAGTTTAAATAAATGTATGATAATAAGTTCTTGGTATTTTTGCCTATACAAGGAAAAGAAAACTACTTCTTTGTGTATTGAAAAGATTCTATGTATTCTGAAAGCCATATGTTTTTACAACCTCCTATGAAAACTGTCAGGGAATCTAGAAGTTTCTTGAGAACTTACCATGATGAACCATAGGAGTTTCAGTAATAACAACAACAGTATAATAAAAATAAAGCAGTATAAAAGTCACAGCTTGCAAATACAATGCCAATTTATGTGAAGTATGAATCTATACTATTAGTTTAAGGTACCAAATATTAGTATAGAAGCACAGAATTAAATCATATAAACATTCCCTTTAGTAAGGAAATTATCTGTATTTTATATTTACTCATTTCTTGTTTCACTGTAAGGCTATGTATGATCTCCCTGTCTCTAACATACCACTCAAGTGCTTTTTCAACAAAAACCTTGTTCTTTGTGATGACATTGAAAGGGGCCCCTGGAAATGCAATTAAATCTAAATTGTCCCAAGAAAATTAAGAAAACAATAATCTGCAAAGCAGATGTAAATATTCGATGCTATGGTTACATTTGTCTATTCACTTTATTATTAGAATATGTAAAGTTTTTAAATGTTACTTTTTATCTAAGTGTACTAAAGGCATTGAAAAATCAAGATTATTATACTTGTAAACAAAATAGTGCCATAAAATCTTGCAATTGGAAGGGTTCTCAGAAATCGTCTAGTATAGTGACTTTGTTTTCTAGATAAGGGGTTTGTAAACTATGGCTTGTGAGTTAAATCCAGCCTGCTGCTTGTTTTTGTACTGCCTGTGAGGTAAGAATGGTTTTTACAGATGTACATTTGTAATTGATTTCCTGATAAGGACACTGTCTTTGAACCTCAGCTAAGCAAAATGTTATGATATGAAAAAGAATTCTATTTTTGCCATTAGGAGATCTGTACTGAAAAAAATATATAGACTCTATTATTATTATATTTAAAATTGTGTTAATAAAATAACAATGTGATTTATTTTTTGAATAATTTTATTTAAAATTAAAATTTTTTAAATAAGTATTTTAGATAATCTGTATTTAAAATATACAAGGTGATTGGTTTTCTCTCTTGTTATATAAGTGCTTACATAATATAGTGTATCTGATATTGCCATTTGACCCACAAAACCTAACCTAAAATATTTATGATCTGGCTCTTTATAGAAAAGGTTTGCTGACCCCTGTCCTAAATAAAGGACCTAAAGTTGAACAAAACTGAATGATATCCCCAAGGTTAGATACCTTTCATCTCTTTGGGTCACAATATTCTAACATTTAGGGGCTCTGGAGTTTCTGGTTTGAATCCTCACTCCACCTTTCCTTAGCCTGCTGATCTTAGACAAGTTATTTCACTTCTTTGTCTCAGTTTTCTTACTTGTAATGTAGTATTGTTGTGAGCATTAGATAAGATAATATATATGAAATGATCATAACACTGCCTTACACATGGTAAGTGCTCATTAACTGTTGCTTACTGTTATAATTAGTGTCAATGTATTTAATTAATAGGATATCCTTAAGAGAAGGGGTTCATTCACATCCTATCTTTCATTTTCTTACAATAAGAATGAGGCTGTCTCATCTTAGATCTGGGAAAGAATTGGCATTTATTCACATTCTCATTTTCTCAGCATGATTTGTTCATCCTTCTTTACAATAGCTCCACGAGTTAATCCAAAAAAAAATATGTACTTCTAAAATACAAACATGCATGCATAATATATAGTATTGATAGGAAGAAAAACATAGAACACTTAAATGACAGCCACACAGCACACCTGCCCTTAGTCCAACAGATGAGAGTGAGACCATTTTGTTCTCTCATCCTGTATATCCTGAGGACATTTTCAGCTTATGAACACATGTAAATCCATGGCTGATTCATGTCAATGTATGGCAAAAAGCACTACAATATTGTAAAGTAATTAGCCTCCAACTAAAAATAAATGAAAAAATAAAAAAATTTAAAAGGAGGGAACAACAAAAAAAATGAGTCAGTATTTTCTAACACACGCATTGTGGATAACACAAAGATGTAAAACGTCATCCTTTTCCTCTATGAATTGACTGTAGCACTGGGGAGGAGGAGGAAGTGTGATTAAAATACTTTGATAAAATAAATATGCTGCTAAAAGCAGACAAAAAAAAAAAAAAAGACTATCCGAACTGATCATATTCCTTTCAATGATGAGAGAGAGAGTCAGCTGCTATTTGTTATTTTTTTTTAACAATACAATTCTTGTATTTAGTATAATGGCGAAGTGTTGTGTTTTTGTCCATTCTTCTCTATGCTATTCACATAAAACATTACTTGCTCAGTTTATTGATGCTCTTCATCTATTGCTTAGACTATAAAGCCACGATGCTGAACTAGATGAAATCCAGTGAGATAAATGCCCTATGTACTGGATCATTTGATATTTTACCCTGTTAGTCCTCTACACTGTGGCAGTTAAAAGTACAATATAACTATACTTTTCATGCAAAGAAAAAAAATGACCATTTTATTCCTCCCCAAGAGCTGAAATGAAAGAAGGCAATATGTTTTCTGCTTTCATAAATCTAGAATTTTGGTTTTCTAAGACAGATCCACTGTGTGGTTGACACTTTGAGTGGAAATATTTGGTATGGGGAATAGATTATGGTTCGGATTTGAAGAATCACAACAAAAAGATGAATTCAAACCTTTACTTATTAAAATGGTAAGAATTAGTGTTGACTATAACTACTACTTCTGTGATTCCTATTAACATTGGAGTTCAATTTACTGGTCCAAGCAAGATTTTACTTTTCTCAGGTCTATAAATAAAATCTCACAAAAGGAAGCATATTTTTCATCTATTTCATACATCATCATAGTCATCTTCCTGAGGTTCCTGTCATTTATAACAAGCATTAAATAATATATAGTTCATGGCTATATAGTTGATAATTATGTCCCTGAAATGGCAATAAATCTAGGTAAATAAAATAATAATAATCCTCCTTAGAAAATTTATCCATTTATGAATATTCATTCATCCTTTCATTCTTTCAACCTAGAATAAGGACCCACTGCATATCAGATTTTGAACTGTTCTGAGTACACTGGAGAACAGAGTGATTAAGATGGAATAACTGTAACAGAAAAATAAATAAATAAATAAAACCTGAGGTAGGAAAAATGCTGCCATGGTGACTTTTAAAGAAATTAAGAAAATTATTTTCCGCTCAGTGTATTCATAATTAGATAGATAGTTCAAATGGTAAAATTCTGAAGAGCAAGCAGTGTGCAAAACACCCACATGTGGCAATCTAGTCTGTAGATTTAAATGAGACCAAATCAGAAGAAATTCAAGGTCAATAAAAACCACTAGCACTTTATATTTGTCCAAATATATTTCTGCCATATTTCTGGAATGATTTAAAGTATAAATAACTTACAGGTATGTATTCCCATAACATCCACTTCCTCATCTAACGTAGAATGAAAGCCTGTTCCATCTTAAACACTCTGTTATCCAGTGTACTCAGCACAGTTCAAAATCTGATATGCAGTAGGTCCTTACATTAGTTTGAATGAATAAAAGGATGAATGAATATCGCCTAACTGAATGGATTTTCTAAGGGGCATTATCACTATTTTATTTACCTATATTTATTGCCATATCAAGGACATAATTATCAGCTAATAGCCATGAACTCTGTATTAATGGGCTTCCTAAGTGGTTCAACTAGTAAAGAATTTGCCTGCCAATGTAGGAGATGCAGGAGACTCAGGTTTGATCCATCGGTTGGGAATATCCCTTGGAGAAGGAAATAGCAACCCACTCCAGTATTCTTGCCTGGAGAATCCCATGGACAGAAGATCCTGGCACTGAGCAGTCAGACGTGACTGAGCACACACACAAAATTACCTTTATTTGTCCAGCTGTAAGTACTTACATGCATGCTCAATCATGTTAAACTCTTTGCGACTCCATGGACTGTAGCCTGCCAGAATCCTCTGTCCTTGGGATTTTCCAGGCAGGAATACTGGAATGGGTTGCCATGCCCTCCTCCAGAGGGATCTTCCCAACCCAGGGATCGAACCTGCACCTAACCATGCCTTCTGTGCTCCTGCATTGTGGGCAGATTCTTTACCTGCCAAGCCATTGGGGAAGCCCCCTGCTATAAGTATTTACTTATTCTCTCATCTTCCATAGCACATTGTATAGGACTCTTTTGTTGAATTTACATTCAGACTTTTACCATGGTTTATTAGTCTGATTAATTTGCTTCCCACATTGTACTTGGTTCTTCTGCCTTCTAAAGTACTATATAGGAGATTCTCAAATATTTGTGTGATTTTTTAAAGAAGGTTATGGGGAAAAACTCACAAAATTTATACAAATTAAGACTTTAAAAATAGTTTTTCTTACTGAGAGCATTTATCCCCTGCACAGAGATTAGTGATCCATTGCCAGATCCATGGCCAGTCACTTCTACTTCAACACTTCTTTCCATTGAATAGGAGAGTCTAGGAGAGTCTTTGCTCTTCTTTTGGGGACTGTTAACTCACCTCCCCCACTGTAGTAATTATTACTAATTAACTGTTTGTCATTTATTCAGTGAAATTTTACTGAGCAACTGTTGAACAAAAATGAACGGACTACTTTTTGTCCTCAAGTGGATCACTGTCAACCGGGGGAAAAAATGCATGAACAAATGATTACATAGTAATTATTACATAGTAATTACATGACATCGAGACATGCATAAGAGACTGTGGGGTCATGTAAGTGGGGCATTTACACCTTCACTTTCCTCTTAGAGTGTTCTCTCACGTTCCCTACGTCAGATGATATATGCATCTTTGTAAATGTCTCCTGCTCTTTTCATTTTCTCCTTTGCCTTTTAAGAGTCCCCTCGGTTATTTTAAGTCAGAACCAGGTGCAGCCTTTTAGCTTATTCCTTTTAAAAGAATGATAATCCCTGTCTCAAACACATCTAAGTAAATCAAACTGAGGCTTTTCCTCATACTACATTATTCATGCCGAGCTGGAATACTGGTATGAATTAAATTAGGCCACAAATGGAAATACAGAATTCTTAAACAAGTCTTATTAATGAGAATGTCCTTACCCCCTAAAGATGTTTAACAGGCTTGTACATATTAGTGGCAATGGCTGTTTATTGAGTAGTTACTATGTGCCAGTCCCTGTGTTAAGAGATTTATATATGAAGCTCCATTAGTTCATCCTCCTCACTACTACTCTTTTAAATAGTCACTGTTGTTATCTGATTTTATTGTTGTTTAGTCCCAAAGTTGTGTCTGACTCTTTTGCAACCCCATGGACTATATCCTGCCAGGCTCCTCTATCTATGGGATTTCCCAGGCAGGAATACTGGAGTGGTTAGTCATTTCCTTCTCCAGGGTATCTTCGCTACCCAGGGATTGAACCCAAGTTTCCTGCATTGCCAGGATGATTCTTTACCATTTAACCACCTGGGAAGACCAAATAGTTTAGTGGCAATCTCTATAGATCTCTATAGTGCCACTATAGATCTCTGTATATATATATATACATATATATCTGCCCAAAGTCAACTAAAAGGCAAAGCCAATATTCAACCCCAGGAAATCTGACTCCAAAACCTACACTTCTAACAAGTCTACATAGTGCCTAGTAGCAAATGTCCAAATTAAAACTTATCTTTATGTAACTCTAAAAAGTATTTACATGTTCTGTATTTTAGAGGGTGTAACCTTTATCCTAATATAAATTTTAACAATGGTCTTTGTATTTCCCTTTAATTTGCATATATGCTGGGGAAGTGAGAGGTGATGTGCAGAATAAATGAATGGACAATTACCATGTTAGAAGTGTTTGTTTATGTTATGTGAATTCCTAGAGGTAAATCTGTCTAACCTGTTTATATGTTAATAATCTAAGAAATTCTTTAAGAAATGGATGCTGCCATCTTTGTATTGTTCAAGCCAGCAAAGATCTGGATGAACATTAGAAAATGCATCCCTGCTTAGTGCTCTACTCCACTGAAAAACGGAGAAGGCAATGGCATCCCACTCCGGTACTCTTGCCTGGAAAATCCCATGGACCGAGGGGCCTGGTAGGCTGCAGTCCATGGAATCGTGAAGAGTCGGACACGACTGAGCGACTTCACTTTCACTTTCCACTGAAAAAACTCTTCTCTTTTCTGTTCCCGCTCCTTTATCAACTAAAGACTATTAAGTCTTTTCTGTTTCTCTCATGTAGCATCCATTTTGTGTCAAGACAAATATTAAAATAGGCTTTATTAAAACACTCACATATTGTTTCTTCATCTGTAAAATGAGCAATTGGATTAGATGATCTTAAATGTTCCTATGGGAAGACTCTATGATCTATCTATATATGATGGAGATCTCATTTTATTAAGAAAAATATACAGTAATATGTAACCAAGACACATCACAGTAGTCATTGATGTATAACATTTTTATCCATATTTAAAGTCTGGTTTTATTCATTACGGATTCATAAAATTTCACCAAACTGCTTCAGAGGAAAAAAGACTAACTTCTCATTTTTTGTATATATAATTGCCTGTGTAGAAGGGGACATATAAGTCTTCCCACTTTGAAGATCTAGGTGCATATCAAATTTTATTAATTGGAAAACTTATACTAAGTAACTAATGACCTGTGACTTTGATTAATTTAAGTCCCAGAAACATGATGCCTAAAATGCTGTACATTTAAAATGTACCCAATTACATCTTACATTGTTCCAAAATATATCTTTCTTATATCTTATATGTTCTTATATCTTCCCAAAATACTCTTGATTTAAATGTCCATTCATCTCAATTATTTCTCCATCACAGTGAAATATATTATTCTAAACTCATCCTCCTCGCTCAATGTTATGGAACAGTAAAGATTTTTAACTTTCAGGATCATTACCTGTGCTAAAGGAGTAAAGGTACTATCGTATTAGTATTTTTTTAATCTTTTTTTATTTATTTTTTTAACCTCTTCAGTAAGCAGTGTTTTATTACAAAGTTTGGAAAGCCAAATGGGTCAATCCACACTGATCCTGGCTACCCATTCTCCTGTGCCTTGAGTTATATGTCAGCTAGTTACTCTTTAAGAATTTATTAGGTGTTTTAGAGATAAAGGAAGCTTTGCTTATTTGTTCAGTCACTTCAGTTGTGTCCAGTTCTTTGTGACCATATGGACTGTAGCCTACCAGGCTTCTCTGTCCATGGGATTCTCCAGGCAAGAGTACTGGTGTGGGTTGCCGTGCCCTCCACCAGGGGATCATCCCAACTCAGGGATCAAACCCACATCTCTTAAGTCCCCTGCATTGGCAGGCAGGTTCTTTACCACTAGTGCCACCTGATAAGCCCCAAGGAAAGCTACTTGAAAGAAAAACGTATTCTCTGCCTTCCAGGAACTCACAGAAACAACTGAGATGGTGATAAATAGGAAAGGTAACATTTGCCTCCTGAGTTGTTGGAAGGGTTAATAAATGAGTAAAGGGGAATTTTAATTATATGGTGCTGTGAAAACCTGTACCACACTCAAAGCAAAGATATGCATTCTGACCTTCCAAAGATAAGGTGTACATAATGTTAAAGCAAATGAAACAGTGAGACATGGGAGTATAACGGTGGAATTTGTACCGATTGCTGTTCACTCCAGATAGTGAAACCCTGAAGTCCTGAGTGCTTGAACTGCCTCAAATCAGGGTACTGCCAGTAGTGGTCAGAAGTGGAGAAGAAATGCAAGGAGATTCTCATTATTCTTCCTTCCCCAAATGTAGGCTCATGGGGACAAATACAAGTTTCTTTAGCCTCCTGGTATCCTGAATGCCTTGGGATATCTTTCTTCAGTGTCTTAGTCATATTAAGCATAAGTTTATCATTTGTTTATTTTGTTAAAAGAGTATTATGTTTTCTTGTTTTTAAACCTACTGTCCAATGAATACTCAGTGGTAGCCAAAAAATAAGCAACCACCTTTAACGTACTTTGTCATCGGAGTATCATCTTCAAAAGGATAACTCAATCTCTATTTGCTTCTCAAAGGTTCTGAAGAATAGAGTCAACATTTCTACTTGATTTTTTCAGTTCTATTCATTTGCTGATTGATCTAGAATCTCTTTAGGCTCTCCAGATCTTTTATTTCTTCATCTATATTAGTGGTCTAGGTCTACTGACCTCAAGTTGTTTATGAAGATTAATGGTCGGTTGTTGAAAAGCCCAATAGCTGAAAGGAATCATGGGAATTGAGGAGTCTTTCTTGTTCTTTTAAATAATACATCTGCTATATATTTTTAATGATGAACTAGAGAAAATGATAAACTGAGCAGTTTGGTCACATAATAGTCCTTTTGCTATTGGAGCACCCCAGATTTATTTTTTTAATGCATCTACTTAAGAATTCTTGGGTTTAATTTCCAAATTATCACTGAGTTAATCTTTAAAATGAACTGTCCTTTGAATAGCAAAAAGAAAGTTACTTCAAGTGCAGACAAAAGATCTTCACTTTTATAGCATAGTCTGTATGTGTGAAATATAATATATAGTGCCAAAACAATTGTTGCTGTGTTTCATGATATTACTGACAATTTAAGAGAAAATGACTCCTAATACATCACATACAAGTGTTTATTTTAAAGGAAAAATACATTTGCCCTACTTCATAAAATATGCAAACTAATATTAGAAAATTGGAGTGTTTACATATACAATATGTAGAATCTGTTAAATGATCTCATGTACTCTGCTTTCTGTTTATTTTCACTCTCAACTTGCTGTAAATCACGAATGCTTTTAAGAACTCCAGCATCTCCACAGAGTTTTGTCAAGTCTTAGCACCCTATTTTTCACTCCTTCAATTTGAAACTTTGGATGATTTCAGGAATGTGCTAAACACTTTAGCCTCAAAGCAGTTACCATGTGTGTTAGTTTCCTGTAACTGCCTAATGAATTACTACATACTAATATATCAGAAACTTCTCTCACAATTCCGGAGGCCAGAAGTCCAAAATTAAAATCAATGGGCTGAGATCAAGGCGTTAGCAGGGCTTTGTTCTTTCTGGAGGCTCCAGGGAAGCATGTTTCCCTGCCTTTTCCAGCCTCTGCTGACTGGCAACAGTTCTTGGCTTGTGGCTGCATCACTTCAACCTCTGCTTTCACAGTCAGTTAACTGGCTCTCCTGTGTCTGCCCAAAATCTCCCTTTTCTAAGGATTCATCTTATTGCATTCGGGACCCACGTAGATAATCCAGCACAGTCTCCCATCTTAAAATCCTTAACTTAATTACATCTGCGTAGTTCTTTTTCTCATATAAGGTAACAGACAGGTTCCAGGGATGAGGATGTGGCTATCATTTGTGGGGAGGGGTGTTTATTTAGCCTAGCAGACCATTTTTCCCTGTGCACCTGTTGTTCATCTCCTGCCTTGTTCTCCCTTCATTTCTACCAGCACATTCAGCCTGACCAAAAAAATACTAGAGATGTCCAAAGATTTCACTTTCCTATTCACTCTTTATACTTTAGGCTGGACAAGAGGGCAAGTTACGTGACAGATCCAACTATTAATATTTTATAAGATTGGATAAGGCTAGGTCCATGAACAGTGGTCTTCAGATCTGTGTATTTTGGAGTGCTTCCCCAATGGCTCAGCGGGTAAAAAATCTGCCTTCAGTACAGAAGATGTGGGAGACACAGGTTCGGTCCCTGGGTCAGGAAGATCCCCTGGAGGAGGAAATGGCAACCCACTCCAGTATACTTGCCTGGGAAATTCCATGGACAGAGGAGCCTGGCGGGCTATAGTCCAAAGGGTCACAAAGAGTAGGACACGGCTGAGCACACACTGGACTGGATTGGACTTGGCCTAATGCACATAATTCTTGTCTTCATTCCAGGGAGATTTGCCTGAACAGCCCCAGTTGTGCCTTCCTCAGGGTTAACCTTCCTCCATCATTGTGCCTAAGGCAAGGAGAATCCAATGGCTCAATCATGTCAGCTCCCTGTCACACTCCATTCATGAGAACTGTATGCTGCAGCAGTGGGTCCTGAGTGTTCTCCTTATGCTATGTAATGAAGAGGGACATTGCAGAAAGGTGGCTGTGGGCAAAACATCTGGAAGAAATAAACTTCCTAGGATCAAAGGGCTCCGAGTGCAGCCCAGAGGGTCCTCAGGGTGCTCCCCAGAGCAAACAAACAATTCTCTTGATGAGTCACTGCAATTTTTTTTCTGCCAGAAGCCCACATGTGTTGCAAGATCTCAAGGAAAATGGGTGGAGTATGGAGAGATGGAAAATTAAAGAAGACAACAAGAGCGATTTTTAAAAGATCCCAATCATGTGAATAAAGGAAATCTCAACATGATTACAATCCTTAATATGCCCACCATCCTTACCGTTGTATCACTTCTAGTGCAGCAGATTAAAACTATGGGTAACAAAATATTTTTTAAAACACACATTAAAAAACAGCAGGACAAAGAAAGGACGTTTGGGAAGAATACAACACTTTGAAACAACATATTTTTTTTCCCTCTAACACATGAAAACTGGCAGAGGAGGGGGAAGCCCGGGACTATGTCCCAAGCCCTAGCCAGTGGCATTTTACTGAGGAAAAAGAAAAGTTACTTATGAATCAGTACAGCCATGCTTTGTTCTGCATGAGTGTTTTAATAGAGCGAGTGTAATATAAGGATCAGGTGGGCTCGTGGGAATGGAACAAAAGGTTTTGTAAAATTAAAGCAAAATAATTATAGCTCTAGGTGCAAAACGAGCATACTCCAGCAGTTGATAGCGAGGACCTGCTCAGAATGGAGAAGGGAGGGGGCATGTTGGAAGTTTTTTTTTTTTAATTCACTAACAAAGGCTTTTAATAGGTAACAGTTGTAAAGCGTCTTTGAAAGTAATTAATGCACCCACACAAAAATTTATTAAAATGAAAATTTAAGGAATTGTCTAAAGTGAATTAATTAACAAAAAAAGAACATCATGCCTTTCTTATTTTTTAAAGAGGGAGAGAAGGTTAAGCAAAGCAGGTTTTTATGAGATTGCATTTTAAAATGTTCCTGGTTTGTTTAGTATCTGAATAGCCCTTAAAAAAGAGAGCTGGCAGAATTTATTATTATCCACCCCCTTTAGAAATACTAAATTGGGACAGACATAAAATGGGGATTAATTTGCTGTACCTGAGACTCAAAGTTCCTCACGATTATGATAACTCTTTATAAAATGACCAAAGTTTTCAGCAAGTTTTCAGGGACCTGTAGTAAACAGAGTGTAGTGTTCAAAAGAGAAGTATTTTTTCTCACATGGTCTTCATCCTACACAGTTCTTAACCAGGCCATTAGAGCGACACTTCCAGTTGTGACCTCATGCAACACAAAAGGAAAGCTGCAAATGTGTTAGAAAGTTTTACATCATGCATTTCCTGTCTCTACAGAAAAAAATTAGCGACATTTATCCTGTTTCTACAAGAACTTTTAATCACTCTGTTTCTCTTCCTTTTTTCATTTGTATTATTTCATAATGTGAAATTGTAATGCAGACTATATACAACTTGCTGAGAATTTACCCTTTATTGTGAGAATCATTTCTAATTGATTACAAAAGTATCTGTTTTCAGCATGATGTTATAACTCAAAAAAGTTTTAGGTTCTGAACTTGAGTATACCTACAAAAGTCAAGTTCTCTAAAACTTCCATGCTAAAAAATTCATTGGAAACTGCTGCCTTTCCTCCAATATTATTTTCTTCTGTCAAGGCCAGAGTCTAGATTGCCAAAGGCAAAAAAAAAAAAATGTGAATAAGAAAGAAAATTGTTTGGAAGCTACATTTGAGAAATAGCTCTATCGATGCCATAAAATATATGTAACCCTAGTTTTGAAAATAATTTTATTTATGTGTATGTTTATAAGACAACTTATATAGTGAGGAAGGCACACCCCAGTACACATATGAATACATTTGCTTGGATTCGGTCTTCCTTATCTCTTAAATGGCCATTATCATCTTATCTTTATAATCCTTTGAACCATTCTCTGATTTTTCTTTTTCTTTTTCAAGACAGTAGACTTAGTTGGTATGACTATTGTAGCACCATTGGTATAATGCTCTTGCTGTGACAAAAAGGTATATTTGTGAAGCTTCTTGTTAAGGACACTGCATTTAAATTGGCTTCCCAGGTGGCTCAGTGGTAAATAATCTGCGTGTAATGCAGCAGACTCAGGTCAGGAAGATTATCTAGAGGAGGGAAAGGAATGGCAACCCACTCCAGAATTCTCCCCTGAAGAATCCCTATGGACAGAGGAACCTGGTCAGATAGAGTCCATGGGCTCGCAAAGAGTTGGACATGACTGAAGTGACTGAGCATGCATACCTTGTGATCCTTGTCCTTTAGTCCTTTGTTATTTCACCTTCTCTGGGGATATAACTGAAAGAAGGAAAATCAAGGGGAAAAGGTGTTTGTAGTGCCAAGAACTGTTTGTATTCATAATATTGCTTTCCATTTCAACTCTTTACCACACAAATTTAAACTATTGTATCTAGTAGCCATTGAACTAGAATGGTATATTTCATTTCTATTGCTGCTGTAACAAATGACTACAAATTTAGCAGCTTCCAGGCTCATTCAGTTCCTTGTGGTTATGTGACTAAGATCTTTTCTTTGCTGGCTGTCAGCTAGAGGCTATCCTTAGCTTTTTGCACACAGACCCCTATATCTTTAGGCAAGAGTGCTTCAAATCAATATCACCCTGACTTCTCTCTGTCTTCTCCATATACCACATCTCTTTTTTTAAATTCCAGCCAGAAAAAAGGTCTCAGCTATTAAGGTAATTAGATTGTGCCCACTGGATAATCTAGGATCAGTTCCGTTCAGTTTAATTCAGTCACTCAGTCGTGTCCAACTCTTTGCAACCCCATGGACTGCAGCACGCCAGGCCTCCCTGTCCATTGCCAACTTCCAGAGTTTACTCAAACCCATGACCATTGAGTCGGTGATACCATCCAACTATCTCATCCTCTGTCATCCCCTTCTCCTCCTGCCTTCAATCTTTCCCGGCAACAGGGTCTTTTCCAATGAGTCAGTACTTCGCGTCAGGTGGTCAAAGTATTGCAGTTTCAGCTTCAGCATCAGTCCTTCCAATGAATATTCAGGACTGATTTCCTTTAGGAAGGACTGGTTGGATCTTCTTGCAGTCCAAGGGACTCTCAAGAGTCTTCTCCAAACCACAGTTAAAAAGCATCCATTCTTTGGTGCTCAGCTTTCTTTATAGTCCAACTATACATGATATAGTCCAACATGATCCATACTGGAAAAACCATAGCCTTGACTAGATGGACCTTTGTTGACAAAGTAATGTCTCTGCTTTTTAATATGCTGTCTAGGTTGATCATACTTTCCTTCCAAGGTGCAAGTGTCTTTTAATTTCATGGCTGCAGTCACCATCTGCAGTGGTTTTGGAGCCCCCCAAAATAAATTCTGTTGCTGTTTCCACTGTCTCCCCATCTATTTCCCATGAGGTGATGGGACCAGATGCCATGATCTTAGTTTTCTGAATGTTGAGCTTTAAGCCAACTTTTTTACTCTTCTCTTTCACTTTCATCAAGAGGCTTTTTCGTTCTTTTTCGCTTTCTGCCATAAGGGTGGTGTCATCTACATATCTGAGGTTATTGATATTTCTTCTGGCAATCTTGATTCCAGCTTGTGCTTCATACAGCCCAGCGTTTCTCATGATGTACTCTGCATATAAGTTAAATAAGCAGGGTGACAATACACAGCCTTGACATACTCCTTTTCCTCTTTGGAACCAGTCTGTTGTTCCATGTCCAGTTCTAACTGTTGCTTCCTGACCTGCATACAGATTTCTTAAGAGGCAGGTCAGGTGGTCTGGTATTCCCATCTCTTTAAGAATTTTCCAGAGTTTTTTGTGATCCACACAGTCAAAGGCTTTGGCATAGTCAATAAAGCAGATGTAGATATTTTTCTGGATATCTATTTTAAGGTCCATAATCTTAACTTTATCAGCAAAGTTCCTTTTCCCATGTTACATTTTGCCATGTACTCAAGTTTCTAGGTTTTTGAGAGTGGGTACTTTGGGGTGTAATTGTTTTGTCTACTACAGATGAATTCTGGAATAAAGGGTTACTTCCAATATTTGTTTTGGAGTACTCTCGGTATTTTTTTTTTCCTTTTGGCTCTAGAAGCAGAAGGAAAAGCAATGTGATGTTTACAGAATCTATTGGTAGGTTTCCTCCTGAAAACAACTTAAATGTTTATCCTCATATGTCTCATAGTAAAGTACTTCTTTCTCACTTGATAAATAGAACAACTAGGGCACATGAAAAGCCATGTTAGTCATTAGAGCCTGAGCTAAACTGGAAGTTTTCAGGTTTATGGTGACATAACAAGTGACATTTCAGTTTTATGGTTTATTTGTTTACTGACAACCTTTTATACACCTCAGAGCATGCTAGAACCACAGTGGTAGCCCAACCAGGAAAGGCAAGTAAGCCAAAATTGAATGAACCTGAAATGGGATTCCTAACATTTTAATAGAGATGGTTTACGTGGAGGGCTGAGATAAATGCAGTTATAACTTGCCAGGAAATAGGAAAATCTTAAGTCTCTCAATGGCATCTAAGATTTGGTGAGTTAAGGCATGACATAAAGCAAAGTGAAATTGGTCAGATACATGGCAGCATTCCAATGGAGGGATTGGCAAGGTAGGCTAAGGATGTGGTTGGAGGAATCTGAGTTAAATAAAGACCATAGATTACAGCTGAAAATAAAGTAGAATTTCTAGCATCCCAGGGAAAAGGGATCAGAAATAAAATTTTTAATAAGATTGAAGGAAGCATGAGAAGGTCAAAAGGAAACAGGTCAAAGGAAGATAAGGAATAGAAACTGGGGACAAATTTCATCTATATTTCATAATTTTGCTCAAGTTGGGTTATGATATATAGTATCCCATATGATATATGGGATATAAGGCTTGCTTTGGACATTAAGAGATTAAAAACAGGTAAATCTACTAGATTGTAATTTGTTATACCCTTTCTTCAAGGAAGGAGAAGGAAATGGCAACCCACTCCAGTATCCTTGCCTGGAAAATCCCAAGGACAGAGGAGCCTGGCGGGCTATAGTCCATGGGGTCTCAAAGAGTCGGGCACAACTGAGCCACTAACACTTCTTCAAGGAATAAATTAACTCATCCTAGCAATCTACCATCTTATTGTTTTAAAATATGACCACTTATCTCAAATTAAAATTAAAAAATAAGAAGGAGAATTTCCCAGCTAAAAAACTAATTTCCCAAGTGAAAACAGGGAATATAAGGCCACTCATATTGTAAAACTTTAACAACTAAATTTTGGATTCTAATTATAATGGAAGATTAAAATTATACTAATATATTTTAAAGTCAGTTTTTACCTCTAATTTAATAAATCTAAGTAATCAGCTTTATCAACTAATAGGAAGGATAGTTGAAGGTAGATATATGTGTATTTATATTTTTTCTCAAAATATTCCCTACTATGCCATTCATGTATTTATGTTGATTTGACTTATAAATTATTTGTGAACATGTACCACCCACTACTAAATGCAAGATTAATAGTAAAAAGTTCATGCTTAACTTTACAATATTGTTTTCTAATGGGATGAGTAAGCACACCTTTAATTCCCACACACCCATGTATATGCATAGGCATGCCTATATACATGTACCCATTTATAGAAATGATCCACAACATGTGCACTGTACATTTAGGTATATATCTGTGCACCTATAAAATAGCTAATATTTTCTGTTTCACTGTATGTCATCCACAAAATCCCAGCATGGGAAATAAATGTCTTGTATATGGACCTAGTGAGGTTATATAGCATCATCCTCATTTCTAAAGTAAGACAACATAAATGCCTGAATAAGTTATGTGTAATGAACATTTTTCGAGTGCAGTATAGGATAGCAGGAAAAATTACTGGGTAAGTTGTCTAAGTTCCTGAATTCTCAACTTTGCTTTGCCACCTGTTAAATATATTAAGCATGTTAATCACGTAGAGCCTGTTTCCTCATTGTAGAATGAAGATAATATCTCCTCCATTTACTTAACAGAATTGAAATCCAAATCAGATGAAATAAAGATACCTCAAGGCATTTAAAGGTTGTGAAATACTATGAAAAAAAATTTTTTAAATGAATATAAATAATTTTCATTATTGTAGCTAAGGCATGAACTGTGTCCTTATACACATGCAGCCTAGTTAAAATGTTGAACTAGGCAATAGATGAAAAGTTTATTATTCCTATTTGATTTTTTACACATCTGTGACCAAGTCTCCATGTCATTTCTTAAGAATCCTATAAGTTGATATCCACAATATTAAGCAGCATTGCTTTTCAGTATTATTGTTATTATTAGAGTGAATATTAAAAATCAGGACAGTATTAGATATCAGTGCACTATCAAAGACAATTAACAGGGAAGACTGCTTAAAACATGCAGAATCACTAAAATATTATACATCTTGCTGTATATTTTTGTTAAATAAATAGTTCATTAGTCTTAAGTTCCAATGAAAATAGAAGCTTAAGGGTTGGTTTGGAAACAAGCATATTTTTTATGTAAGTGTTTGTTTGTTGTTTGTTTGTTTTATATCCCATTTCCCCTTCTCCAAGTCCTTACCCTCTTCTATTTATTTTGGCTTCATTCAGATTCTAGAGCCAATAGTTCTTTACAGTGAGCTAGTGAATGGTTAGAGAGTACAAGGATCAGTTTAGATCTTATATGATCTTTTTGAGAATGCATAAAAATATGCTTCCTATGTATGTGTATGTATATTGTTAAAAGTATGCAACACGTACTTTATATGTCTTGGTAGACATGCCCTTTCTTTCCTCCTTGGAGAGATTCATGAATTTTATTTATTCTCAAAGGAGGTACGTGAGCTTAAAAGCACTAGGAGCTACTAAATTGCAGATATTGGTACCTAAGTGAGCATCAATTAAAGGGAGTAATTTTCCTTCCCCACTCACTTTCAACCATCCCAGTTGTGTCTGAAATATTTGAGTTGGAGTAGATAGCAGATAAAAAAAGGTTAGAGGGCCAGCCAGTGAGAAGGGGATAAGAGAGTACCTCTATAATGGTTTTCTCTCTTTCTCTCCTTCTTTCCTACTTTCTCACCTTCTTGGTGGTGGTGGTGGTCTGACTCTTGCAACCCCAGGAACTGTAGCCTGCCAGGCTCCTCTGTTCCTGGGATTCTCCGGGCAAGAATAGTGGAGTGGGCTGCAATTTCCTTCTCCATCTCAACTTCTTACTTTATGGCTCTTATGCTTAATCACTCCATTGTTTTCTTCTTTTCCTTCCCTCCTTCTCTTCCTCTTTCCTTCCTTTTTCTTTCTTTATTCGATTACTCCTCTTCCGAGGAGAAAGGTTAAAACAAGCATTATTTTGACTTAGAGTCAAAAGTATATTTTTTAATGCTGTAGCAGTATCCCTTTCCTCATTCCCTTCTCATTTCCATTGATGTGAATGTATTCATTTTACTACTATCTCAGTTTTGACAGCATTATTTCCCAGCCACCAGAAGCTGTAGTGCTTAGCAGAAGATATTTCTATAGCAGAACTAATTTAGAAATCAACAGAAAAAAAAGAAATACCTGTTTTTTTTTTAATCTTTCATATTTAACATTTAGCTCCCTACTTGAATGCCATCATCTAAGCTAAAATTTCCCTCAATGAATAAATAGAACAAATAAATTGATTTGTGAGTTAACATAGAAAATAGATGAAATTAAACTTTAATACTTCTATTTAGTGATACAACTGATTTATCTTAGAGACATGGACAAAGTCATCTCTAGCTTCTATGAAGGATATAAAAGGATTATAATTTGACCATCTCTAACAAGCCAGGAGAGATAAGAAAGCCTTCCTCAGCAATTGATGCAAAGAAATAGAGGAAAACAACAGAATGGGAAAGACTAGAGATCTCTTGAAGAAAAATAGAGATATCAAGGGAACATTTCAGGCAAAGATGGGTTCAATAAAGGACAAAAATGGTATGGACCTAACAGAAGCAGAAGATATTAAGAAGAGGTGGCAAGAATACACAGAAGAACTGTACAGAAAAGATCTTCATGACCCAGATAATCACAATGGTGTGATCACTCACCTAGAGCCAGACATCCTGGAATGTGAAGTCAAGTGGGCCTTAGAAAGCATCACTATGAACAAAGCTAGTGGATGTGATGGAATTCCAGTTAAAGCTATTTCAAATCCTAAAAGATGATGCTGTGAAAGTGCTGCACTCAATATGCCAGCAAATTTGGAAAACTCAGCAGTGGCCACAGGACTGGAAAAGGTCAGTTTTCATTCCAATCCCTAAGAAAGGCAATCCCAAAGAATGTTCAAACTACCACACAATTGCACTCATCTCACACGGTAGTAAAGTAATTCTCAAAATTCTCCAAGCCAGACTTCAGCAATACATGAACTGAGAACTTCCAGATGTTCAAGCTGGATTTAGAAAAGGCAGAGGAACCAGAGATCAAATTACCAATATCCGCTGGATCATCGAAAAAGCAAGAGAGTTCCAGAAAAAAATCTATATCTGCTTTATTGACTATACCAAAGCCTTCGACTGTGTGGATCACAATAAACTGTGGAAAATTCTGAAAGAGATGGGCATGCCAGACCACCTGACCTGCCTCTTGAGAAACCTGTATGCAAGTCAGGAAGCAACAGTTAGAACTGGGCATGGAACAACAGACTGGTTCCAAAGAGGAAAAGGAGTACGTCAAGGCTGTATATTGTCACCCTGCTTATTTAACTTATATGCAGAGTACATCATGAGAAACGCTGGGCTGGAAGAAGCACAAGCTGGAATCAAGATTGCCGGGAGAAATATCAATAACCTCAGATATGCAGATGACACCACGCTTATGGCAGAGAGTGAAGAGGAACTAAAAAGCCTCTTGATGAAAGTGAAAGAGGAGAGTGAAAATGTTAGCTTAAAGCTTAACATTCAGAAAACTAAGATCATGGCATCTGGTCCCATCACCTCATGGGAAATAGATGGGGAGACAGTGGAAACAGTGTCAGACTTTATTTTTGGGGGCTCCAAAACCACTGCAGATGGTGACTGCAGCCATGAAATTAAAAGACACTTACTCCTTGGAAGGAAAGTTATGACCAACCTAGATAGCGTATTAAAAAGCAGAGACATTACTTTGCCAACAAAGGTCCGTCTGGTCAAGGCTACTGTTTTCCCAGTGGTCATGTATGGATGTGAGAGTTGGACTGTGAAGAAAGCTGAGCACCGAAAAATTGATGCTTTTGAACTTTGGTGTTTGAGAAGACTCTTGAGAGTCCCTTTGACTACAAAGATATCCAATCAGTCCATCCTGAAGGAGATCAGTCCTGGGTGTTCATTGGAAGGACTGATGCTGAAGCTGAAACTCCAGTACTTTGGCCACCTGATGCAAAGAGTTGACTGATTGAAAAAGACCCTGATGCTGGGAGGGATTGGGGGCAGGAGGAGAAGGGGACGACAGAGAATGAGATGGCTGGATGGCATCACCGACTTGATAGACATGAGTTTGAGTAAACTCTGGGAGTTGGTGATGGACAGGGAGGTCTGGTGTGCTGTGATTTATGGGGTCGCAAAGAGTCAGACACGACTGAGCAACTGAACTGAACTGAACTGAACAAGAACTTCCTATTACCTTAAAGACTGAATGACTCTCTTCACTTTTTCATTTTACCCAAGAATCTCATTGTACCATCATTAATTTCTTTAGAGGAAATGATTTTGAGAAAGGAAGAAAAAGATGATTGTAATATCATGAATTTTTGTTGACAATTGAAAATGTTGCTAGGCAGAGTTTTCCCTCTGCCCTATTCTTGTAGGATTAGAATTTTCCAGTTGGATTGACTTGGCTGTCAAAAAAGTCAAGTTGATTTTTCTTTCCCTAAATTAAATTGATAATTGGCTGAATAAAATGTTAAGAACAATTAGGAGAGGTAGGATTTTAAAGCTACTTAACAAAACAAACAAACTCTGTGGAACTATTTTGTACTTTTTTGTAACTTCTCCAGAGAACACATTGTATAAAGTTATGGCTTCCTGTTCCATGAAGTATTTCTTCCTTGACCTACCTGCCATAACTGCTTAGCTTACACTTAAAGGAAAAAAAGTTTCCATTCCACTATTGAACCTTTAAAGAAAAATAAAAGTACAGTCTTTCTTTTTCACACAAAAGCATTCAGAGCACTAGTTTTAAAGAAAGCTTAATTCTTGCACTAGATGTTTTTAACTCTTTGTTCAGAACACAGAAATGCTACCCTCTCTTGTCTTTCTTTACATCTGTAAGACTTTTTATCATTTTCTCCTCCTAGTTCAGATTGTTTTGCTCTCAATACCAACTACTTCTCTCATTTTCCTCCACTATTGTTCCATCCCTTCCTTCTTTCTCTTGCTTTGCCTCAGTCTTCTTACTTTGCCCCTGTATCCCTCATACTTAAAATATCTGTAACGTCTCATCTGGACAAGTGTCTCCTAGTTTTGGCCTAGACTCAAATTGCATTTCTTAGTTGATCTCTTCTAAGTAGCCATTCTCTTCTCTACCAATAATTTCTCTATGTAACCATCCCAACCTCATTGGGCTATGTAATAATAAAAATAAATTCAAATTTATTTGCCTTGTTAATCAAAATGCTTCTCTTCAGGGTTGGGGACTCTTTAATATCTTCTGAAGAGCGCATATCACTTTGTCTTGTTAGTAAAGGTGGCAATATCTCAATGCATTAGCAGAAATTGAAAACTGTATGTTTCATTTATATTGATCATCAAACATGAAGGAGTTTATTTATATCCATGAGAGTTTTTCTGAAGTGAATCTTATATTTTTCAACCTTCTCAAAGTGTTGCAAACATGAGTTAACGTTTACATAATGATTCTGTGATCATCATTACTGTACTAGTTTCCTAGGGCTGTAACAAAGTACCACAAACAGGATGCCTCAACAAAGGAAACTATAAGCAAGGTGAAAAGACAGCCCTCAGATTGGGAGAAAATAATAGCAAACGAAGCAACAGACAAAGGATTAATCTCAAAAATATACAGGCAACTCCTGCAGCTCAATTCCAGAAAAACAAATGACCCAATCAAAAAATGGGCCAAAGATCTAAACAGACATTTCTCCAAAGAAGACATACAGATGGCTAACAAACACATGAAAAGATGCTCAACATCACTCATTATCAGAGAAATGCAAATCAAAACCACAATGAGGTACCATTACACGCCAGTCAGGATGGCTGCTATCCAAAAGTCTATAAGCAATAAATGCTGGAGAGGGTGTGGAGGAAAGGGAACCCTCTTACACTGTTGGTGGGAATGCAAACTAGTACAGCCACTATGGAGAACAGTGTGGAGATTCCTTAAAAAGCTGGAAATAGAACTGCCATATGACCCAGCAATCCCACTTCTGGGCATACACACCGAGGAAACCAGATCTGAAAGAGACATGTGCACCCCAATGTTCATCGCAGCACTGTTTATAATAGCCAGGAAATGGAAGCAACCTAAATGCCCATCAGCAGACGAATGGATAAGGAAGCTGCGGTACATATACACCATGGAATATTATTCAGCCATTAAAAGAATTCATTTGAATCAGTTCTAATGAGATGGATGAAACTGGAGCCCATTATACAGAGTGAAGTAAGCCAGAAAGATAAAGACCAATACAATATACTAACGCATATATATGGAATTTAGAAAGATGGTAACGATAACCCTATATGCAAAACAGAAAAAGAGACACAGATGTACAGACTTTTGGACTCTGTGGGAGAAGGTGAGGGTGGGATGTTTCGAGAGAACAGCATCAAAACATGTATATTATCAAGGGTGAAACAGATCTCCAGCCCAGGTTGGATGCATGAGACAAGTGCTCAGGGCTGGTGTACTGGGAAGACCCAGAGAGATCGGGTGGAGAGGGAGGTAGGAGGGGGGATCGGGATGGGAAATACATGTAAATCCATGGCTGATTCATGTCAAGGTATGACAAAAACCACTACAGTGTTGTAAAGTAATTAGCCTCCAACTAATAAAAATAAATGAAAAAAAAAAAAAAGAACTAGGGCTCTGGAATAACATGTATGTTTATATCCTGCTTCCACTGTTTACTATGTATTCCTGTGCCTGCTACTTTAAAGCTCAGTTTTCTCAACTATAAAATGGGAAATAAAATGGAAAAAAAAAAACAGGATGCCTTAAACAACAAAAGTGTCAGAGTTCTGTTGAGTAAAATCAGCAGGGTTGATTTTTTCTGAGGGTTCTGAGAAGAAATCTGTACCATCCCTCTTACCTAACTTCTGATTGTTTGCTGGCAATCTTTGGTGTTCTTTGACTTGTAGAAGCATCTCTTTCATCTCTGCCATCATCTTCAGGTAGTGTTCTCCCCATGTTCACGTCTGTGTCCAAAATCCCCCTTTATAAAGACACTGATCAAATTGGATTAGGGTTCCAGTCTACTCTAATATGACCTCATCTTAGTTAATTATATCTACAATGACCTTATTTCTAATAAATTCTCATTCTGAATTATTGTGGGTTAGAACTTCAACACATGAATTTTAAGGGACTATAGTTCAAACCAGAGGAAATGTAAATATTTCTGTGTAGAGCTCTATTACTTTGATATCTGTTGGACACAATTATCTGTATGTTTGCAAACTGTACGTAGTTCTTAACCTTGAATACTTCGTCCCTCACCTCCTCTGTTTCCTCTTCATTCAAAGGCACAGAGTGGTTATTTCTTCCAGTTCCCATTGTGCTTTCTTCTGGAAGTAACCCATCTTTCTATGTAATATGAATGAAAGACCCAGATAGCTGATGCTACTGGGTATTAAGGAAGAATATATAGGTTCCAAGTTAAAGACTCATTGATGAATAAAGATAAGTTTGAACAATTGTGTGTGCTTTATGACATCTTTGTTTGTTTTAGTTTCTTAAGGACTCTGTATTTTCTTTTATCTGAGTTATTGACCATGTTAAATCATGATATACTTATAGGCGAATATGAGATGGCTGGGTAATTAGAGGTATTAATGTATTATTTTTTTCAAGACAGTTATTAAAGTTAAAGCAATATGTTTATGAAAATATTAGAAATTGAATTATCTTGTCTACCACTTAGCCAAGAATCTACCCATTAGTATAGGAAAATCTGGGTTCCCCATACTGAAATTAGTAGTAGATGTGAAATTAGTAGAACAGAATTATGCTTTTGTATAGTGTCTATCCCACTGAGGTTTTTCAGCAAACATAGTGGAAGTGCAGAATTGTGTTGAAACACAATGCTGTGAGCGGGTAAGGAAAGGTACACTCTCAGTTCTTAGCAGGCAGTTCTACCTGGCAGGGTAAGGGGCCTGTAACCCCAGGTGCTGACCTACCAGCCGTGGCCCATGTGGTTCTCAGGGCATCGTGCTAATGAGCCACCCACTCCAGTGTGGGTCCAATTCTTGCAGCCAGAGCCAAAGTGGCTGTTTGATCTTTGGAGTGGCTCCTGCCACAGTGACTGCCTCTGTTTGTTTTGCCCCACCCTTTTGTCATTACTCCCACCATTATAGAACAAAAAAATGAGAAGTGGGAGGAGGTTGTGAGAGGACAGTGCAGGAACATGACTTTGCCAAATACAAAAAGCTGCTTAAGCAGTTCTTGTTCTAAAAGCTTGTGTAAGATTTCTGTGACCTATTAGTGAATATATTTTACTTTATATATCATTCAACAGTCTGCTAAAAATTGCTTTCCCTGATTCGGCTTTCTTGTTACTAAGATCTTAGATCCATCCTAAAATGCAGCCAGCCATTCAAATAAGAGGCAGTATTGCTTCCCGTCTTAGAAAGAGTCTTCCTTAATAAATATATGAATATGCTTAGAAATATTTAATTCATCTTATGCCTTGATATTTTAAAATCAATTCCTCTAATATATTTGAAAATCAGTTTGGTGACTTGATTATATTGGTCATTTTTTTTTACATTATGTGAAATTTTATTGAAAAGTTTTCACAGATTACGCAAGTTTATCTATTCTAATATATTATTTGATAAAAGTATAAACATGACTATGCTCATTTTATAGCATAAAAAAAAGCAAAAAGCTGAGGTACTAAATAGGTTATTTGAGATGATATAGGTGTTGATGTCCTTCTCTCCACTTGATACTGATAGTATCATTTGGATACTCTGGGCTTTAGCATATACTCTATGAGATGATCAAAATATTTTCTCCACATTATCTTGATAATATTTTTGTATCATAGATAAAGAGAAGGAAATTGACATGCAAGGGGATATTAATGACTTTTAGCAAATCACATATCAAGGTCACAGGAAAGCTGATAAGATCTTGGACTCCTTCCCTCTGTGAACTTAGCCATGACGAGTTTTCTGACAAGAAATATTTTTCTCCTTCAGGGAATCCCAATTTTCACATTTGTAAAGGTTGGAGACTTTCATTGAAAAAGTAATGCCTCAAGTGACAAGGACCTTTTGAGAAATTTAAGGTTTTAATCTCAACCTAACACAGACAAATATACTGACTACCACTTAACAATTTATGAATATTTCTAAAATTCTTGTTTCAACAGAATTCTAAATTTGAAACTGGGATTAAATCACCTTTCCCCTCCTTTGTTATCTAGTTATCACTTAGTAAAGCAGTTAGATATTAGGTATTTATGTACATATATAAAAATGCATAAGTCTAGAAACCATAAAGTATATGGACTTTATTTGGGAAAATGATATAAATATATATAAAATAGTATCAGTTTTGAAATGTTTCTATAAGAATGTCTCAGTTCATTTCAGTTGCTTGGTTGTGTCTGACTATTTGTGTCCCCATGGACTGCAGCACTCTAGGTCTCCCTGTCCATCACCAACTCCCAGAGTTTACTCAAACTCATATCCATTGAGTCGGTGATGCCATCCAACCATCTCATCCTCTGTCATTCCCTTCTCCTCTCTCCTTCAATCTTTTCCCAATAATAATATCTGCTTGTAATCATTTTTAACTAGAGGATTAATTTTCCCTCAATAAGCCTGGAGAATTAGGCAATAGAGATCCAGTCTGGCCAGAATTTTACTAAATTGTTGTTATCAAACCTATTATCCAGGAAAGAATACAGGAAGTAGTCATCTTCCATGCTTCTGTGTGTGTGTGAGAGAGAAAGAGAGAGTTAGTTGCTCAGTTGTGTCTAACTCTTTGCAGCCCCATGGACTGTAACCCACCAGGCTCCTATGTCCATGGGATTCTCCAAGCAACAGTACTGGAGTGGGTTGCCATGCCCTCCTCCAGGGTATCTTCCTGACCCAGGGATGGAACCCTGGTCTCCTGCATCGCAGACTGATTCATTCCCATCTGAGCCACCAGGGAAGCCCCTTCTATGCTTCTATGTTCTACCAATTAGGAGTTCCAGCTGAGAAATAAACAGATTCTAGAAAGCTCTGACCCGGGATATCTCACTCAGGCTAGTGTGGCTCAGAAAGTTCCTATACTTTCTTTTTTTTTTTGTTCCTATACTTTTTAATTGATCTGCTGATTTCCCCATCTGATGATCTCAGCTAGAGGCCATTGAATAAGAACCAATAATAGAGGATCCAGGCAGTCGCTTATCCCAAAGAAATCCTCAAAGGAGAAATGATACTTACCCATTCAAGTAAATGAGAAGAGCCTTCTTGAAGCCCCTCCAATGACCCCTTCTGTGAAATAATACCCCATTTCACCTACGTCCAGCTTCATCACCATCAGTAAATGCGTGTTCCGTTAATATTTACTCTACACTTTAGCTCACTGGAGCTATACAATACTGGAGATGGTTGGGCTAAATCAAGGTCAAGTGAGAAGAAAGTATGTGGAAAGGGCATCAGGGCGCCTGAAGTTTGAGAATGCTGGTGGTTAACTGGTAGTTAGTAAACAGTGTCATCGGGTTGGTCAGGGGAGAGCTTATGACTGTACTGAGTTCTGTACTCTCCCCACTGAGTCCCAAATAAGTTTTTACATCTCCATGAAATAAAATGTAGCATTGTATTAATAACTTGGAAAATTAATGTTTTTTTCTCTATAATTAACTGGTAAATTCTTGTGTTATCTATCTCTATTTTGTGGGTCAACTCTTCTCTGGCAGCTCAGCTGGTAAAGAATCTACCTTCAATGCAGGAGACCTGGGTTTGATCCCTGGGTTGGGAAGATCCTCTGGAGAAGGGAATAGCTGCCCACTTCAGTATTCTGGCCTGGAGAATTCCATGGACTGTATGGTCCATGGGGTCACAAAGAGTCAGACACGACTGAGAGACTTTTACTTCACTTTTCTGTTTTCTTAAGCACCACCATTTCAGCTATATTATTAACATTCTCAAAGGGATTTCTACCAGACTACCAAGTCCATTTTGTTTTAGCTAAGTCTTATTTACGTGTATTGTCTAAGGCAGACTTAGATATTACCTGTGTCATTTGATTCCAAAACAGTAAACTTTAGTTGTATGTGATAAGCTTTAGCTCTGAACGCTTCAAATACCATATATTGTACACCTATTCTGGGCTAATTTCTATGCTTTGTATCCTAGGTACATTATCTCCTTTAATCTTCACAACAAACTATTTTAGAGATAAGATATTTGAGCCTCAAAGAACCTAGTTAATTTGATATATGGCATACACCTAGTAAGTGGCCGAGCTAGGATTCAAACCTAAGCCTTTCTGACTCAGTCTTCCTCTCACTTTTTAGACCATTATCTCATTCTTCTTGTAAAGGTGTATACGATTCTGAATTATATTCTGAGACTCTGAGAAGTTTTAATAAGGGAGAGGGGGGCTGTCATAGCATGTGATGTAATGCTAGTTTCCATCATCTAAAACATGCCTAACTCAAGCTAGCTGTCAGTTTGTCCCGCAGTGCTAGCCTATTGGTATAATAAATTATATTTTCCAGTCTTATTTTGAGACATGTCTCTCATTAGATACAGGAGTTTAGCTTAATTCTCAAATTAACCTTAAAACTACCCTAATTTTTCTAGATTAAAAGTAATGACATAAATATTATATGTGACCAAGTAACTATCAAGTAATGAAACTGATGGTGTATGGGTATTAGTGGCACTGGTCTCATTATTTAAAATGAATCCACATAGTGCATATCCAGTTTTACCACTTGTGAGTTTCATAACCTATTAATTGGAGATGGTAATAGTACCTACTTCATTATATTGTAAGGATTAAATGAGATAATATATGTAAAGTCCTTAGAACAGTTCCTAGCATATAGTAAGCACTCAATAAATGGTAAACTTATTAGATATAATTACTACAGAAATAAAAATGAAACAATAACTGGTAAGCACTTGGTAGATATCAGTATTTCCATACATATGTGCTGAATAAATTAATAAATTATGTCAGTTCTCCAAATTGGCTAGCTGTTAATGATTTATGGTAAATACGGTATTCTGGTGGCTGTCTCACTGTTGAGTTTAGTATAAAACAAAGTGTTTAATGTCATTAAGAACTCTATGCAAAAAAAAAAAAGAACTCTATGCAATTTTCAAGAGCATTTCCTAGCTCTGAAAGAGCTTTTTTGGTATTAGGGTATCATTTCTTTTCTTCAACATCTTCTGCCTTAGTACTGTATAGCGTAAACTGTCTGGTTAGAGTTATACATGTGACCACTAAATGGAAATAGGTTTTCCCCCTCCCTTATTAGCCATACAGATATGATTTCTCTTATGGTACAATGAAAACAGAAATTGTATCTAAGTTTGTACATAGTAAAAGAAGAGAATGGCTGAAAAAAACAGTCAGTATATGTTGGGAATGCTGCTTATTTGCGTAAGACAACTGAAACACACTGAAAGTAAGAATGACGTACACAGTCACTATTGGTACCAGTTATGGAGGCACTGCTTACTTTTCTGATGATGTCAAGATATTACAATATAGGGAATCTTTTTTCTTAAGAAATTGATTTTAAAATCCTAAAATGTTTTGTGATTATGTACCTGACTTTATCATGCTCTAAATATCATAGTTTCTAAATAACTGCTAATCTAATTCTAATGAAAGTTTTAGAAAGGGTTCAAAGGTTTGCTCTGCTTAGAATATTCCCCTACCGATGATGTTACCCCTCTACCTTTCGAAACAGCCCATGGATCACTTCTAGAAGCCCTGCCTCATTACATTTATGCATATTTATGTCATTCCTTTTGCTATCTTGTACTGTAGTTTTATGTTTAGATTTTCCCTTTTTGAGTCTGGTGGCTAAATTGTGAGCTTCTTGAAGACAGAAACTGTGTTTTATTTATCTCTCGATACATAGTATTATTCAGTTCCTAGAATTGAGTAGGGTGCTCAATAAATATATATCCAATAAACTGATGCTTTCAGTCACATACATACACACACACACATATTAGATCACGGCATGAATAGAATGTCCTATATCTTTGCATATTCTTTAAGTGCTTATGAACCTTTTAACATTCCTTATAAACAGATTGATATATCTCTGAATGTTCTGGTCACTTTGAGGGAAATTTTCTAATGTTTGAAAAAACTCTTTTTTTTTTTTTTACCTTTTCTTATTCTTTGTTTTTACTTTGAGCATCACTTTTGTCATGGACACAAGTGTGCTGTCAAGTATTGATTGTTTGACTGAACCATACAGTATTTTGAATCCTTAGTTTCATTCACACACTGCCTGTTTGGTGGCTTTGGTCAAGCACATTATCTGTATGTTACATAATAAATCCATGGATTGTTTCAGTTAACTAGAAGAATAAAAATCTTACTTTCAAAAAAGTTCTCAGCATTTAATACAGTGCTTGGCATATTGTTAGGACTCAATAAATGTTTGTGGAATGCGTGAATAAGTCAGCCATTATTGTTAACTGTTTTGAGGTATGAGATTTAAAAATAAAAAGACTAAATGAAATGCCCAGTATCAGGCAGCCTCGTGACAGCAAATCTGACATTCAATAATTCTTACCTCTGTGTTTCTAGACTGTTACACAAGCTCACTGAGAAGTGCTGTATATGTCTGATTTCTCAACTTCACCTTGCAGTAAACTTTTGCAATCTGGAGGCTAGAGACCTCTTTTGTAAATGTTGTCTGCCCGATGACTGTGTTGGCACTGAGGGGGCCTTAGCAGATAAAGTGGAGGAACATATGGCTCCCATCTGAATACAAACTGGTGGACATACGTGGTAATTCAGTGGAGATGTCCTCTATATTGTAAACCGAAAGAGTATGATTCGAGGTGTTTATAAACGGCGTCTGAATTCCACCCCCACACACACCCTCCCCACATCTTTCCACTGTAGTTTTATCGGCCTGAATCATAGCCTTCTAGCGTCCCAGGCTCACTGCGTTATTTGTTAAAATGGCCAGCGTGAGGAATTATTAATTAAAGCTAACAAATCACCCTGACTAGCTGTGCCCTGGCATGGCTGAAGGTTGATTGGCGAAAGTGTTCTCCTTTGGAGAAAAGACTTTTTGTGCTTGTGACGCAGTCAGGGACGGATTATTGAATATGCAAGTTAGAAGAAAAATCACAGGACAAGCAAATTGAGTATTTACTGGCAAATAATTGCTCTCTTAAGCTGTGGCTCTCTTCCTAAATTCTTAACATTCCCGGGGGTTAGAAAGAAACACAGAAAAATGCATCGGTACAGAGTACATTTCAAAAAAATTACCTAGACTGATGTTTCAGACTTGTGCAGGTAAGTGCGGTTATGTGTGCATGGAAAGTGAAACAACAAGGGGAAGCAAGGGGAAAATGGGGGAAATGTTTAATCTGGTGGGTTTTTAAAAATCAATTTGTTGTTTATTGAAATACTGCTCGGCGTATTTCTGCCTTGACTGAGAGTTTAGTTTCAGTGCTGCATTTATTGTGAAAGTTAGAGAAATGAGAAGGAGGGAGGTTTCTCAGAGTTACTTTGTGTCTTTATCAGCAGGAGTATGTTAATGCTTTGCCCCAATAATAGTTATAAACTTTGCTCAGATATTTGTGGATATTTGTATAAAATTATCACTTGATTTAAGACTCTTATTATTCTCAATATTATTAATTATGATCTGTTTAGGAGCATCCCAAACATGTTTGGGTACAACTATTGCTTTTATTTTTCAGAGTAAACTCTGTTTTATATTAGCACCAAGCTAGTCCTTGTTCAGAATTTCTAAAGGGACATTACAGTTCCGGAATAGTTACTTAAACTTCGGGCTTCTGTAATAACCAGAGTGTCCTTATTGTCAACTGTGTGGTCTTTTTATCTGAAGTGTTGATCAGACTACTGAGATTCGTGGACATTTTAAGATAAGTGAGACTAGGTTAAAGACTTATTTAAATACATAAAAACATGAGTGTGAAAATGAAGGCTCATTTTATGTATAAAATACTGACTTAAGAAACAGAGGTGTATTGCTAATACAGCTGGGTTAAGTGAACAACATTATCAAAACACATATATCCACTGAATTTCATATTCTGTGAAATCCTGGAATATGTGCTTTCATTGACAACAAACTGTTTTTGAAATGAGAGTAACTGGCTGGCAAAATAGCATTTGAGGATTGTAATAACTATGAATAACATGGATTTAAAACAAAGGTATAAACATAATTTAAACTAAATTAACTAATTAATAATTACAAAGTGCTTTAACAATAAAACATCTACAAGATAGAATAATAGTAATAATAATAGAAGTGGAAGGTCTGGCAATCACTCAAAAATTAAATCAGATGACTATCATGTTTTTAGACAATCAGAATTTAAAAATGTAAAATTTAACTTTTATTTTACCTTCTACTCTATTCCTGAACCATGCAATATTGTGCTGGCTACAATTTTTCCTTACCATATCTATTTTATTAAAAAATGACTTCTCTTAATATGAAGAATAGAGCTCAGAAGAAAGTTTAGAAAGTGTATTTTTTAAAGGTTTAATTCCCACTGGATAACATTCTGTCCTCAAATTTCAAAAGGCAGCCCTCTTAAAGTTTCTTGTGACTATGTGAGGGCACAATTTGGTCCATTATTTTCAAATAGCAAAGGGGGCATTTAAAGCATATGTTCAGAGACTAAACCATCTGCCTGCTTTATTATGAATACCACAGAATTATGAGGACTTGGAAAGGCTCAGAAACTGAACCAGAGTTCTGTACAAGATTTTTTTAAAAAAAATACAGCACTTTTGTTTTAAAAAGTGCTTTGTAACCACTTACTTTTGCTAAGTATTTCATTAGTTCTTCTGTGGGAGAATTGTATCATTACACCATTTTGATGTATGGGGAGTCAATGGCAAAATGTAGTTGACTGACATGAACCTATTGCAAGTTAATGGTAATATTTTCCCTCTCATTTAACTCACTCCATTTAAATGCCTCTTAGAGTTTTGGATTGACTTATCAATAGTGAAACTCACAGTGAACTGAGGAAACATTATAAAATGGTGACTGCTGGAATAAAAATGAAATCCAGCTGCTAGCTTCTGGACTGTCTACAAATGAGTTGCAAGAGACAAGTGGAGGTCAGACTAAAGAGCATATCTGTAATCCAGTTGTGATGTATTCCAAGTATCAATCAACTATTGGTGCCCATGATGAGGGGTGGAATGGAATAAACAAGGGCAACTTGGCATTATTCCTGCATGGTGCTGTATTCTTTTGATATCTGAAAGGATATGAGATCCAGAAATAAATATAAGAACAAAAATCATATTTGGGTCTCAACACAATAATATTTCAGCCCAAAGATGTTAGATAAGGACAAATTAAAATGAGTGTCATTGTTGAGATGTCCAGTGCCCAATTAGAGTTCTTCTAACTTCCCTGAGTTGTTAGCAGAATCAGTCTGAGACTAGCTGGATCATTATCAGAGGAAATACAGAAAATAGACTAAACCCATTTTGAATAAAGGCTTTCATTGTTGAAATGACTTATCACTGTTTGTTGCTTAATGAAAATTATTTAAAAAAGTAACAGTGGAGGCAAAGGACTAAAGAGTTTCATTGAAAATTTTAAGATATATACATATATATGTATGGAAGATTCATATAAGTAAATAATTATGCATATATACTTATGTACATGCATTTACAATTTTTAAAAGAAAAAATATAAATTACAAACCTTGTTAGGCTGATTAAACCTAGGATTTGGTTGTTTCTTGTTGTTTTTTTTTTTTTAATACAGTCAGTCTAAAAGACTGAACACACAGATTTTAACACAGCTATAGTTGGCTTTCAGAACTGAAGGATGTCAGAATTAACGATCTGGTGCCAAAAATACCTATGTTCAAATTCACGTGGATATTCTCATAGTAGTAATTTTAATTTTATGCCTCTCTATATTGCAGTCCTGCAAATAATCAAATGAATTTATTAGCCCAAAGACTATAAAATATTTCCATTATTTCAAAAGGCTAGTTTTTATTTTATATTTTAGGTGAGTTTTTTATATATATATATGTGTGTGTGTATATATGTATATATGGGCTTCCCTGGTAGCTCAGTTGGTAAAGAATCTGCCTGCAATGCAGGAGACCCCAGTTTGATTCCTGGGTTAGGAAGATCCCATGGAGAAGGTAACAGCTACTCACTCCAGTATTCTGGTCTGGAGAATTCCATGGACAGAGGAACCTGGCAGGCTGCAGTCCATAGGGTCACAAAGAGTTGGACACAACTGAGCAACTTTCACACACACACATATATATAAATACACACAGAGACACACATACTCTTTGTTTTGTTTTTCTCATTTATTTCTACCATCTAGTTCCAAAAAGGGAATTAAAATGACTGAGAAAGGAAAAGATGCAAGTAATACAGTGAAATACACAAAGTAAAAGTAGATAAAAAAGACAAAAATAAAATAAAAGAAACAATAAACAAAGGCAAAGATATAAAAATAGAGTCAAGAGTGAAGTGGTACACAAACTACATTCAATGGAGTGCTATACATTTTCCTTTACACTTGCATGCAGTCAAGTCAAAGAGAAAGCCATGACAAGTTATGCAATTTATAACATTCATAAGAATAATTTAAAAATCTCCATCATTCACTGCTAAGGTTCTTGAAGAATGACAGACTCTGAATATTTAGAGAACTCAGTGCTAAGGGAGCTTCCACTGAAAATAATTATAGGCTACAGAGACCTAGAGGTCAGGGCAGAATCAGCAGTTATACTTTCGTGAGGCATGTGTAGAGGAATAGACTATAGTAATCTCTTTTCAGTCCCAGGAGAGAAGTTTCTTGGGAGGAGGAAGGGGAAGCTTCAATTAGTGCAGATACGTTGGCAAGACCAAGATTTTATGGAAAATAGGGATTTCAGGAGAAATTTTAATAATTATCTCATATACATATGTATACATATATAGTTTAACAATAAATAAAAAATTTAGAAGGCATCTACTTTTATAATAGCCATTAAAACACATCTTATCAAATAAACCTCTTGAATCAACTTTGCTTTCCTAAG
The DNA here is from genome assembly GCF_019320065.1 of Cervus canadensis. Lineage (NCBI taxonomy): Eukaryota > Metazoa > Chordata > Mammalia > Artiodactyla > Cervidae > Cervus > Cervus canadensis. The sequence continues at coordinate 36,320,510 of NC_057392.1, read as the reverse complement.
TTGTTATTGAAATGTGCTGCACTTCTGCCATTTTTTTTCCTACTTTTACTTGAAGCACACTGTCAGTCTTTGTGAAGTTTTAAAAAGAACCTTTTCTGGCTTGAATGTAATATTTCTTGCCTTTGCGTCCTTCCTTGGTTCATTTTCAAAAGTCTTAGCAAACTACCTGGTCTTTTCATGGAAATTTTGATGGTTAAGTCACATTGAATAGGTCTGTCTTTTCTCCATATTGAAAAAGTGAAGCATAAAGATTTTTTTCCCCACATTTCCTTTGTAGTACAATCCATAGTAAGTAGTCCAAGGACCACCTGTATCAGAATTACCTAGGGTATTTGTCAAAATGAAGATCCCTGGACCCTATTCCTGAATTTCTGAATTAGAAGCTCTGAGGTTAGAGTCTGAAGATCTGCAATTTAGTAAGTTACCCAGGTTAGTAGCATACACTAAAGTTTGAAAACCACTCTTACAAGATTGTGATTTTAAAATTTCTAGTATATGAGTATAAAATGGTATAATTTCCACTCTACAGTTGATGAGAGCTAATTATATATAACACAGACTAAAACACTAAGGCATATTAAGTGATGATGGATGGCCTGGACCCTTAAAGTCATATCTCGCCATTACAGGAAGATGTTCTTAAAATTTTTATCTGTCATTTACTGAAAACTACTATGTGCTAAGTCATGTGTTGCATCTGGGTAGTAGAGATACAAAGATGAAAAAGAACAACTCCATCCATTATCTGAAAAAATGCATATTCTAGGATAATTTATTACTACTAAGATATTTTCTTCTCTGTACTAGGATAAGTATGAATTGCACATAATATTCTCTTGAGTAAAACTGAAGATTTCCATTGTATTATATCAGTATGAATTGATACTTGATAGAAATTTTATATAATAAACCCTGCTACAACTTGGAAGCTGCAAAATGCAAGAAACCGTTGTCAGTTCCTCCTTCTTCCCCTCAGCAATAGACTGCATCCCCCAGTACTTAAATGGGAGGGGACCTACTAATTCCATTTTTCTTGTCCATCAGTGATTTGATACTAGGATTCCTTTTGAGAGGAGGAGAGGGATGTGTAAATAAACGCACCTGACGTTATGAAGACTTGCATGTCCTTTTCTACTGCCTCATCTAAGGCCTCAGCTGACCTATAGGAAATGCTGGAGCCTAGCCTCCCTTGTTGGCATGTAGGGCAAAATATGGAGGAACTTGAGTGATCCTGCCTAATGCCCTGCTCCAAAGCCTCATTAGTGCCAGGAATTGGTATCAACAGACTAGATGAGATATTTTATGCGTAAAGGAATCTGGTAGCTGGTCTGAGGAACAGGATAGAACTTGCAGTTTCATTGACGATTCATGTTTTCCTGGAAAAGTACTGGAGACAGTCTCCCCCTTTATTATTTCCAGAACAATATGAGAAATATTGTGAGACTTTCCATATCTTTTTTCCTTTCCTTCCCTTCTCTTCAACATATATTTGCTATGTATTTAGTGCCATGCTTTCTTCTAGGAACTTTAGGGATAGAGTGATAAATAAAGTTTCTACTTTCCTGAAATCTATATTAGGGTACATAATGTATTAGGGTTAGAAGGTGAATAAAATTACTAAATGTAAAATGTAAAGTAATGTAAGTATAATATGATTCATTTTAAAGATATTGCCTGTTGCACTCTCCATGACTTACAAGTATATTCATGTTATTTCATTATATATATATATATATATATATTTGTGTGTGTGTGTGCATGTGTGTATAAATATATCTATTTCTTGATGCATTTATAGACTTCTTTGGGGAACAGGCTAGTCAATCCAGGACTCTACTTATTGTGGGAAGCTTTTTTTCATAGGGACCTGCACATAATGTAAGGGGGAAAACAAGCACACTATAAGGATCAATATGTGTACATGGTCAAATACAAGACCCTTCTTTTCCATCTTTTTGTTTACTTGTGTGTATGTTTCCTGGGTTTTGTTTTTGTTATTTAAGATCTAAATGCTAGGTACTTCAGACACCCGGGGTTCTAAGAGTTAGGGTCAATCTTCAAGTGAACAAAGTAAAGATGACAAATGATTAATAATGTATGTACCTAGATAAGATTCTATGAAGGATGCAGTACTATCCTAGAAGAGATCAGAGCATAGGCAATAGGAAAAGTTTCCCAGAGGGATTCAGGGAATCCCTTAGTCTCAGTTAACTTAGACTAACAACACAACAGTAAAACAAAATAAAAATATTTTTTTAAAGTAAACTTCTAATTTTTCACCTGATCACAAAGGTGTGATCCAAGTGTGATCACCTAATATGTATCCATGATGGAAATATTCTAGACAATAAGACAACCTACATTTTTTTAAAAAAAAGGGAGTAGTGGAAATCATTGGTTAACTCAGCACTTGAGAGAAACCATTGTCAACGTTCATAAGAAACTTTCTGAACATGTATTATGTTCCAGGGTTATGCCAACCAGCCACTGTTGTCTCAGAAGGGAACATTTTAATTAGCAGGCAATATGAATAGAGGCAATTCAAACTTTAACTCCTCTTGACTGTCTTCAGCCTTGGTATTACAAACCAGCTGGGTCCCCACTGGAGTTAGTGTAGCTAAAAGAGCATATATGCGTGTTCTCCTGAACACACACATAGCACCAGCTGTCACCCTCGCCTGGTAGAGGTGTGAAAGTCAGGTTCACTGACTCTGCTTCTTCTCGGCCTCTGTGACCTTGGGTGAGTTATTTGGCCTCTCTGTGTCTTGGTGTCCTTCTCTGTCAACTTGGATTATTAACAGTATATACCTCACAAGATATTTTGAGAAATGAATAAAATAATGCATATAAAGTGCTAATCACAGTTCTGGGCACATAGTGTAGTATTCCGTAAGTGCTGTCATTATTATGATGCTGATTACTATTACAGTTATTTTCATTGCCAAGGAAACTTGCTGAAAACATATTTTGTCCAGTGCATCTGCATTGTCACTACTGACAAAACAACTAAAAACACACTTATTACTGAGGGTGGAACAGAGGTATCATCTTTGCGACACACATTAAGAATCTGGATTTATAGCTGAAAATTATAATATAATTCAGTAGATAAATGACATTATGCAGACTAATTTTCTGTTTCTAGATAGAAATGATGTTTAAATCTGCCTTAAATGTCCTTCCTGTTACAGATTTTGTTTCAACAATTTGTGGCTTACTAGGTTTGTTTAATTAAAGGAACTTTAAATCCAAAGCCCTAATGTTTTCCACATAGTACTGTATTTTTTATACCATCAGTGACTGAAAAAGATTAGAAACATAACTTGACCTAATGAGGCATCTTCAGGAAGGAGAGACTTCTACATTGTCAAAATCTGTATTTTAACGTGATAGTGAACAAAAATATCTAGCCTAGCAGTGCCACATGTTAGGTGCTTAAATACATATTTTGAATTGATTTACAATTTGCAAGAAAAAAGCACATGAACATCAGTGTAGATGTTTTGTAGAAGTGTAAATGATTTTAAGAGAAAGATTGCACAGTAGAATAACAATATATTAGAAAAATTCATTTGTGTGGAATCTTGACAACATATTATGTTAACGTTATAAAATAGTAGGCTTGCCTCAGTATGAAAGGCAGAAACGTACAGTAGACTTTGTAGTTGCACAGCCATGTATTTGGTTATTCCCTCCACTATTTGCAAATTATATAATCATGGATACATTATTTCTTGTGGCTAAGTCCTTAAACAGAAAATGGGGCAATAATGGCCTCATTGCATGGTAAGTTTGTGTAGTGTCTAGAAGAGTTCTTGGAGCATGATAGATAATTGATATCCATTGACAACGGCAGTGACAACAATAAGATAGAAAAACCCTGTGTACAATGAATATAAGCCTATTATGTGTAGAATATATATATAAATATAAATATGATTCATATGAATTGTTATATACATTCCAATATAACAAATACTAATACCTGAAATTGCCTTGCTTAATATTTGACATACAAAGTGCTGCGTATAAATTTTACCTATTTAAATGCTATTATGAAAAGGTCTGCCTTATTTATTTTAGTTAAATGAAGATAAAATTAAAAACTCTAAAACCAACTCTATCTTTTGAAGAATGACAATAAAAGCAAAAGCCAACAAAAGATCTGTTACTAACATAGTCAAATAATTTGAACTTAATGCAAATAAAAAGCAGGGAAAATGCTCCATTTCAAATGATAGGAAAAGTGAATTAACTTGAGATACTCTTAGGTGACCCGTAATCTGAATAGTATTAATTGGAAGCATTTTAAAGATCATAGGGCTATTATTTCTAGTTTCAGTGGTAGCTACATATGGAAAATGGCTGCAGATATTCACAATACAAAAATAGTTCGTTGCTAAATTCGAAATTCTGTTAATGTCACAAACAGTGGGATGTGAAACACAAATGAATTGTGATGACAGTTGAGTCCCAAGCTGCCTATTTTTTTTCCCTCAGAGCTGCCCATATTTGGCTTTATATTTTCTCCAGTCCTGATTTAACCCATCAATATTTGTGTTTTCTGAAGCTAGCACTACCTTGGAGCAGACCACTTTTAAGGATTTTATTCCTAAATGCATCTGGTTCCTAGGAATTTTGCTCTCACTGCTTTTCTTCTACTGATAGGTACTCTTGAATCTTTCTTTATGTCTTACCTTAGAGTCAGAGTTTCAATCACTTTTTAACCTACAGGCTTCTAGGGCTTGGGATTGTTCTTTACTCCATCTCTCTGGAGTAAAGTGTCTTTCCATTTTTCTTCATCTGCAGGACATATTTCTTCTCCATGTTGCTTTGACTTCCTGTTATCCTGATAACCTACATTCATTTCCTACTATAGTTTGTTTTTTTGTAAAAAACTTGTTTTTCTAAATGTCACTCTTATCCTCTTTGGTGGAAGATCTTTATGATCCTAGATTTGGGGAACAAAACTAGATACACTATTTTATGAACTGAATAAAGCTCCCTTTTAAATATAGCAATTTGATATAGCCATAAGCTAGTTTGACTTTGGGAAAATGTCATTTTAAAATATCTCTAAAATGCATTGCTAAAGTGACCAAATTATTTTGGCTTAATGGATTTTGTAGCTTGGACACCAAACCTACCTCACAGAGCAACAGTCGGGTGAAATATATTTTATCTGCGTTTTACTCCAGACAGTGATTTGGCTATCATTTATTGAGTGACCTCTCTGCACCAAGAATTTTACATATAATTCTTAAAACAATCCTGTGAGATAGCTACCATTATCTTCACTTAATAGATTAGAAAATTTTGATCTAGAGAGGTTAAATAACTTGTTAAGGGGTGGAAGTGGGATACACACCCAAGGTTCTAAGACTCTAAATCTCATCTTTCCTCCTTTACCACATTCTTATGCCTGGTTATGTATTTACATTTTGGTAATGGGAAAGAAGTTTGTAGTATAATTTAATCGGAGGCATAGCCAATTTCCTCAAAGCAAACAAAGTAATGATGAGATTTCACTGTTATCCTTTTTATAGAAATATGAGCTTCAGGTTGTGGATTCACTGATCTCCAGAAGGCTGAAGCACATGAATGTAGGTAACTTTCTTTACTGCTCCCTTTGGTTTCAAGAGACAGGTTATTATTAGTTCTGAATAAACTGGAGCTTAAAATGGGTGGTTCATAGAACAGGGATTTCAGGTTTACCCTCAAAAGTCTCCTGTGACTTCTCCTAGTTATTTTCTCCAAAATTGAAATCTGATGATTTTTCTCAGCAAATGTATTCTGTAGATATTTTCTCCCACCAAATTTCTGAAGAATTGTTATTAGTAGTACTAGTATTAGTACCTTTATAAAGTAAACACATAATGTACTTTTAATACATTCATCATCAATCTATATGTTTATCTTATGAGGCACTAATACTATTTTGCTTTTATATAGCACTTCATGGTTTACAGTTTGGAAAATACATACCAAAGAGATAGCACTTAGTAGGACATTGCCTTTTTCTCAGGTTCATTTCAAGTGGAGATATATAATTTAGCTAGAGTTTGGACATACAGTAAAGCAGTGGTAGGACTACCCTCCTGCCAAGATTGAGAATCTTTACTTTCCAGATTAATACTTAGTATTTGCCCTTGAGCAGTTGGACCATTGAATTTGCCAGTTTGCAATCCAAATCCTAAGACCTTGCTTTGAGCAAGGACTTGAGTGTTAGTGTAGATAGGCTTAGTTTATCTCTTTGCCACAACCACTGAACTTCATTTGGGTCAAAACCTCCAAGAGGAACTCTGGAAATTTCACTAGCATTTAGAGTGAAATTTTAGCTTAAAAACAGAAAAAAAAAAAAAAAACAGTAGCAAGAGCCCTGGAACCATCTTTCTTCAAATATTCCCCAGAGAAGAAAAATATAAAAGCCTTATTGTATGATGCTAAGTTTTGGTTTATACATCATGAGTGCTTTTCTTAGGCAGCAAGCTCACCCTTCTTCCACTCACAATGAATGTTCAATGTCCTTCTCTCAAATTCTGGATATTGCCAATTTTGATATATGTCTTCACTATTATTTAATACTCTAAATTTAAAATAGATGTTTCATTCTTACACTTTTTGAAAATTCAGGAGGCTTTATTTATCAAAAATTACTGTAAAACTCAGCCCCAAATCTTGTTTTTTAAAAAATAAATATTGCCACTTTTTACAAATCTGAATACCATAGGCTATGTTTGCCCTTCTTCTTTATCCCACAGTTCAGCTTTTATTCTTCTCTGTACAGCATAGAGTCCAGGAAATATAAGTGAAAATGAACAGTTCCAGAAGGTTAGCGTAGGAAAATTTCCTATTCCTGGTTATATTCAAAATGAACTTCCTGTCATGTTGTTTCTAACCTATAATGTATCATTTTCAGAAATGTATTATAATATTACATAAATATTAAGATACATTCCCAGATATTTGTTATCAAAAATATGGAGGAAAATTCCACACATAAATGTTCCAACTCCTTGCCCTACCCCAGATGAATTTTGGACATGAGAAAATTTCTTTCCAACGGTGGGATGTTGTGTTGTGCTTGATTAATTTTAACATTTGCATCTCTTGGTGCTCATGTTTGTGAAGAATATTAAAGTCTTATGACTTCTTTTTCCTTTTAACTGCACATGGTTCAATCTAATAAATTTTAAATACAGAATCAATATCGTTATAATCCCAATCATACCACATTTAAAAGCAATGTTCTAGACTGTGTTTCTCTGCCAGCATGACTCCACAAAGAAAGTGAAAGCAAACAAAACTTTCCTTAAAACCGAGTAAAATGTGACTTGCAAAAACTGTTTTAAAACGTGATTTCAACAGTGAAGAACAACCAGTTTCTCAAATACCATGGTAGCCATTTCAAGCCGTAGAGTGGACAGTATACAGGGAAAATCAATAAAGGGAAAAAAATCTCTGTCACATATGAAACCTAAAAATAACAATAAAGACCAATTCCCTCTCTATTCATCTATTATTGCATTCCACTAAAAGGTGCTGAAAAAAATCAGCCAACTTCTACTAAAATGAAGTGTCCAGGCAAGCAAGTCTGTAAATAATTAAAAGAATAGAGTAGAAGAGAGGAAATGGTTTGGGAAGAGTGGGGATGAGGAAGAGATCAAGCACTTAAAATGTTGAATGTACCAGAACCAGAAAACAGGTAGAGGAAGAACTTGTTCTTCAAAAGAAGATACTTTCCATTCTTCATAGCAACACAGACTTGATAGTCTGATAATAGAAGCCCTTTGGGTAGGACCAGTGGGAAGAACACAGTCTTCACAAAGCCTTCACTAAATGTTCAGTTGCCCAGTGCAATCTGATCGACATGTCCTTGTTTCTAGAATTGAGTAAAACAAATCAGCATGAACAACATATGGTTTAATAATTAACTTTTAGAACAAGGGACAGGGAGATGCTTTTATGCCCAATCCCAGTGTTTATTTATCACTAAAGTCTGTTCTGAGACCATTTGCAGCTTTCCAGAGAGTCTGACTTTGGCTTAATTAACTCTTTGTTCTGGAGTCTCCATTAATACTTGTGAATCTTTGTGATAAAATATCTTCTAGAATCCAAAGTATTATTATTAATTTCATTATTACTATTAATATTATTATTATTCCTTTCTAATGTTGGAAATTCTCTGTCCATTTCCTTATTCCAGAAATAAGTGTAAATTTTGTGAATACACAGAGATGGTTTTTCTGAAAAAGTTTGTGTTTTCTTCCAAGTTGAAAATTTGTGATATTTGAAATATCTGGATTTTTTAATGACCAGAGACAGAAAAGATCCTAGAGACAGAAAGGTCCGCAAAGGAAGAGGACAAAGGGAGGGAAAGAATTGTGTATTGAGGCTGATTCAATCGTCAGTGCTCTATTGTTTGGCTAGTGGTCTTTTTATTAAGATCTCTGCTATCTCAGAATTCTAATCAGACTCTCCCTCTGTAACTAAGAGACTCTCCAACTTTTAGCATTTTCTGTAGCTCCTCAAGAGTAACCATGGACTAGGCTTTGGTATACCTTAATGAATGGGCATTGGGTTATGAGCAAGTACTAAGGAAAAAAATAAGAAAATTAAAGGCAAATTCACGATAAGCACTGAGATCATGCAACTGTTGGAAGTATCTGGTATGGAATTTCTGTTAGCAATATAGCTAAGGTAAACAGTAACAGTAATAACAATAAAAAAAAAACCCCATACTTCTAACTCCCCTCTCCCTGTTTTCATTTAAAAACAACTACCATCATAAAAATAGCCCAGGAAAGAGAAAGAGCTCATGTCTGTATTTTTGGTGTATGACCATATATCTTCATTGTAGTTCCACAGAGGCCACACATTAACAGAGTTATTCGTCCCTGATGTTTCTCAGAGATCATCTTTGTGTATGTCTCCATAGCTGTTATGATAGTGTTACTATTTTCTCTTCTTCATTTTCTCCTTTTATTTGGGCTCTTTTTTTTTCTTGTGAAAGAGGCTCTTTCTCTAGCCTCTTTAGATACATTCACCATTTCACTAGGACAGATGGGTCCTTCTATATGATGCCTTTTAAAGCGATAAGATAGTAAGAATAGATTTTGAACAATATTTTACCAGCACTGTTGAAAAATTAGCAACTGTATATTCTATATACACACAGAGAAGCTGCATAAAATGCAAATTCTATTCATGTCTGATCTCTTCTGCATTTATATAGTGACTATTGCTGTAGCATCAAAGCACTTTATCCTATTTCCTCTTATTATTATTTACCACCTGATCATTTCAAAGTGCTTTTTACAATCAGAGAATTTCATTAACAACCCATTCCCTTGCTCTTTGTTTTTCTGCACCCTTGCATGTAAAGCTATCAAGCTTCTTAGTAGCTATATCAGATAAATTACAGTGAAAAGATAGAATGCTGCTGACAGGAGGATAGAGGAAAAAAAATATTCCAAAACATCTTCTGAAATCCCTTTTATGTTTTATAGCATCCAAATAATAGTATTGTAGAAGTATGCATGTATATACATACATATATATATGTACATGTGTGTGTGTATATATATATATATACATATATATATATATATATATTTGTTTCAGTGAAAACTCAACCACTAGATACTTTCATTTCTGATGGTTTCCACCATTGCAATAATCAGAAATGTGACATGACCAAGGGGAGTACTTGTCTGTACTTCACACATACAGAAGTCTGGGCACTTGCACTTTCTCACTGTAGAAAGCTTGTGATTTCTTATTGCTTCTTGAGCTGCCTTTAGCACAGAATTATAGAAGTCAATCCATTTTAAAATCCAAAAAGCTACTGTTATACTTTTTTAAGCTGAGAGATAGAGACTTGTTTATAAAAAGGTTCATTGTGATTATAGATGAAAGTGCGTGGTTGGTACTTTAACAGTTTGATTGAATTAAAATCAAGTTCATTCTGGGGTTTCCTTCTCAGCTCTACTCCTTGCTTTCTCTTTGACTCTAAGCTAATTGCATAACCTCTGGTTGACTTGTGCCTCATCTACACATTCAAAGTGAAATTCAGAAATGAGGTTATTAATCTAACTAATGTACACTGTAATATTATTTCTCTGTTTCTGCTAGAGAATTTGAGATTTCTGACTTAAGCAGATAGCAATAAAAACTAACACAACATCCTTTTGCCCTTAGAGAGCAACTCTATAAAGTAGACGGACTTCCCAGGTGGTGCTAATGGTAAAGAACCCACCTGCCAATGCAGGAGATGTAAGAGATGCAGGTTTGATCCTTGAGTGGAAAAATTCCCTGGAGGAGGACATGGCAGCCCACTCCAGTATTCTTGCCTGGAGAATCCCATGGATAGAGGAGCCTGGAGGGCTACAGTCCATAGAATCGCAAAGAGTCGGACATGACTAAAGCAACTTAGCACACACACACGCAGAGATGAAGTAGATACATCAGAATCACCTGGAAATGATCTGAATCACATGGACCGCTTGTTAAAAATGCAAAGTGTTAGGCCCTACTCTCAGGGTTTCTGATTCTGAGTCTAGCGGTAGGGACTGATAATTTGCATTTCTAACAAGTTCCCAAGTGATGCTGGTGGGGCCCACACTTTTAAAATCACTTCACTAAGGGCGATGTAGCTTCAGTACAGAAAAGGAAACTGATTGTAGCCTCAACTCATGGCAGTAAAGTGGCAGAGTACAGACAGAAACCTAAGACTTCTGACTTGAAATCTCACTTGGTTACAACATACATTTCCTCTTTACTTCTACTACTTCTTTGTTTGGAATGGCTTTTGGTTGCGTTGAATCCTGTGTGAAATAGCATTGTAAGGGACTATTCGGCCATTGGGTTTTCCCTTTGGGTCTAGTAGCTACTCATTAGATTTGTGAAAGAAAAGGAGGAGGACTTTCCAAATTTTATAATTAGTTTTGGTATGAAGGGCTTTTAAGGCCAGCTTTATACTTCCCTTTTGGAGATGAGAGTGATAAGTTAGGGTCTTTGTGTTCACTCGTCATAGCCTGTAAACAGATATGAACGGGTGTCTCTTTGATTGGACTTGTGATCATATTCTGCTGTAACAATGCTTTTTAAAAACTTTCACATATATATCACTTTTCCAATAGTCTTGATGAAGGAACATAGCAAGGAGTATGTAGTGGGGCTGGGGGAAAGCAACTGCAAAGAGACTGAGCATGGTACAGTGGCTTACAATCCAGGCTGCATGTTATAATCACCCAGGAGAGCTTGGAAATGAACACGCATGTTTGGGTCCCATGCCCAAGAAATTCTGGTTAGTTGTTCTGGGTGTAGGGTCTGAGTATCTGTAGATTTTAAAAACTTCCCAGTTGATTCCAGTGAGCAGTCTGGGTTAAGAACTACTGGCCTAGTGGTTAAGAGCCTGGATTTTGAAATCAAACAGATCTAGTTCATATATTGGCTCTTCTATTTAGTTACTGTGCAACTTGAATAAGTTACTTATTCTCTGTCACCTTTAGCTTTTTCATCGGTATAATGCAAATTATTATAGTTGCCTTGTCAGATATTTGTGAGAGTTAAATGAGATGATGCATTTAAATATTTGACATAGTTCTAGGCTTGTGGTACAAGTATATTATATGTTTGCTGCTTTTGTTATATTTCAGTTTGGCTTCCTTGTTGATAAAGTGAGGAGGCACTTTAGTTTATGAAAGAAAAGGCAGGTATCTTGGGAGTCTCTGTGGATGCTTGGTTGTCACCTTATCCACAGTATCCTGCTCAGTTCCGTCTTGCCTTTTCACTTCCAAAACATGCATATTTTGTTAGGTGCTGTCTTTGAAAGACATATTTACCAACTATTTATTACTATATTTTACCAACTATCACTACTCTGCCCTTGTTTTCCATCAAGATTGAGAACTTGTTGAACAAATTGAGATGAACTTGATGAGAACTTGATAGAAAAAATTCACTGAAATTCCCATATAGGATAATGGAAGTGTGGTGCATGGTTGACATATAAGTTTAAAAAACAATGGCAAAGCTTTATAAACCTACAAAACTAATATGGCCCTACAGCTGATTGCTATTTTCCTGCCATCACTCACTCTCAGATTTCATTCATTGGTAGCTTTCATTGCAGAGAAAGAAGGATGCACAGATCCCACTGCTTGAAGATTGTGCCATCTTGTTGGTTGTGGTGATTTAGTCACTAAGTCATGTCCGACTGTTGCGACCCCAGAGACTGTAGCCCCCCAGGCTCCTCTGTCCTTGGAATATTGCAGAGAAGAGTACTGGAGTGGGTTGCCATTTCCTTCTCGAGGGGATCTTCCCAACCCGGGGATAGAACCTGAGTCTCCTATCTCCTGCACTGCAGGTTGTCTCCTGCATTGCAGATGGATTCTTTACCAACTCAACCACCAGGGAAGTCCCTATGCCATCTTGTTATTACCTTTCTTTTCCTGGATTTCCTCCTGTAAGTCTTAAAGAAGCTCTAGTACACAAATGAGTAGTAAGAATTTCTGAGAGCGATCATGGTTCTCTTAAACAATTTTTGCTTATCTCTATCTATGTTTACTAGGTTATATTTTGTATCACCAATTTTAAAAACTAGATCCTTGTATCTCTCTTCAAGTATACAAATTATGTTTTTGGATAGGCAGAGAGGAATTATTTGACTGTCCAATAAAAGTACAGATGGTTCCATTTTCCTTGACTCATCTCACAGCACACATTAGTCAGGTCACATGCCTATTTGGGAATTTTTGTAGCACTAGGTCACTTGCTTAGCTTTGGTGCAAATAAAAGACTATTTGCCTGGCTTTTAAGTTTGTGGATCTTACACTGTGCCTGGCATGGAGATAGGAAGGACATTTTTTTTCCATTAAGCTTTTTCACTGTGTTTTGAAAGGAAAAGTTGAAACAGAGTCCCTACTGAGATTTTTAACATGTTCCATGGTGGTAACCATAGGAAATAGGGAAACAGAAAATTTTTGGACAGAAGGGAGCCAAGGAGTCCACCTCAGCCTGTCCTCAACTCTCAGATACCAGTTGGACTCTACAATATTATTTTTATCTAGGTATACATCCATTGCTTTGTGTTTCTATAGCTTGCTATCTGATAGAAGGGAAACATTGCTACCAATCATCACTAAAAAGGTTGCTCTCTGTACTTAGGTCCCTCTTCTGGACAAATCAATGGAAACATTCATTTAGATTTTAATAACGCTAAATCATGAAAGTTTTTATTTGGAAAAATAAATTTTGATGTTTAAAGAAATTCTCATAGGGTGTTACAATAGAGCCTATGTAAACTTCAGTTTTAGAGGACAGTACTTGTTTCACACAAAGATATATAAACATAGAATAATGAAATTTTTCTTCATTATACTCAGGGTGCTTAAATTCAGACAAGGAGGCACCTTCCTCCATGTTTACATACCCATCACCTACTCTTCTCTTCCTCTGGCTGCCCCCCAGCCCTAACCTCTGGAGATCAAAAATACTGAAATCAAATCCACCTCCTATTTCTGAAAGGTTCTCTAATGCTATTTAAGTAAAGTGTTTAATAGACAGGTCTACTGGCACTCTTCCTAAAAACTTAAATATGAAGACTTTTAAGGGGGGAGGTGTATTTTTCAAATAATCTGATCTGATAGAACCCTATTGAAAATTCACCAGTTTGTTAATGTTATTCTTATGGTAATACCTTCTAGTTCCTTTCATTATATGGCAGTTATTATGAATGAGTTTCTAAACTTCACTTCCCATGGTTACATTCAAATAGTATAGCTAACCAAGTAGTAGTCACGGCTATTAGCAATTTTTTGATACATAACAGCAGTTATTTTTTCTTTCTCATATCTACAGTAGTCAGTCAGTCAGTTCAGTTGCTCAGTCATGTCTGACTCTTTGCGACCCCATGGACTGCAGCACTCCAGGCTTCCATGTCCATCACCAACTCCCAGAGCTTACTCAAACTCATGTCCATCGAGTCAGTGATACCATCCAATCATCTTATCCTCTGTCATCCCCTTCTCCTCCTGCCTTCAGTCTTTCTCAGCATCAGGGTCTTTTCAGTGAGTCAGCTCTTCTCATCAGGTGGCCAAAGTATTGGAGTTTCAACTTCAGCATCAATCCTTCCAGTGAATATGCAGGACTGATTTCCTTTAGTACCATCTACAGTAGTACCAAACCTTAAAATGAATTATGAAAATTCAAAATGATAAACTTTTTAAAATGTATCTATTACCAGGTCAGAAATAGTACCTCACAAGAATGGCACCTTAGCATCGTTATTATTGCCATTTTAAATTGGACCACCTAGAATGCATAATCCTATAACTAACACAGTAAAATTGGGTTTTCTGTCATCCATTTCAGAAAGATAAATACCAGGTACATTCTAGTATAGATGAAAATATCTCAAAGATACAGACCCCTTAAAATGGGCATATTCCTTAAAGTCTGGGAAAGGTTTGCTCAGGAAAAAGGTTGAAAGGCAATGTGGTATAATGTTTGAATACCTATGCTTTCATTCATACTTTGCCACTTAATGAGTCAATCTTAGTTAAAGGATTTAACCTCCTGGTGCATTGGTTCCCTCATCTGCCTCAAAATCGACCTCCTATATTTTAATAATGATCAAAATAGTTAGTGTCAAAAAGTTATTTTGAAATATTCAACGTTACACATAAATATAGTCTGTTAATCATCAAGTTTTAAGTGGGGATTGGGATGAACTATTGGGGAAAAGATCCTCTTTCAAATGTTGGAGGTTAATTGAATGATGTCAAAGACTGGAAGTCTGCACAGGTTGACAACAAAGGCAGAGTCAGAGATAAAGGGTTGGCTTAAGTAGGGCAGTCACAGAGTAGACTGTGGTTTTTAAATTAATAGAAGAAATTTGAGACACTGGAATCTTTGAGGAAGCATATTGCTTGATCACATGTGTTGTATCTTGTGAATTCTCTGATGTTCAACACAAATGATGAATTGAAAGCGCATGTCTAACAGTGAGGAGCTCTGGTGACATACAGGGGTTTGCCCTAAGACTATTCTCAAACTTAAATCTACCTCAGGATCTGGCTTCAAGTGCAGATTCGAGAGCCACATCCCTACAGATCCTGATTCCACTGTAATTCTTGGGTGAGCCTGTAATTCTTCATTGAGATCAGCCTTGGTGATTTGGTTGCTGATGTCATTGAGACCACACTCTGAATTTTCTGTCACAACCATTCAGTGCCCTAGCCTTCACATCGTATAGTTTCTGGTTAGGGGCAGAACTGAAGGGGTTATTTATGCTCCATAAAGCCCTACAGACAGAGCTTTTTATTTGTGTCAATGGAAATTCCATATCTATGAAATTTTCTGTTTGTTCCTATTAAATTTGCATGTTTTAGCATTTAGGAAAGAATACAAATAGATCTGTTTGGTCAGAATTTTTACTTAATTTGCACTTTAGCATCTATCAAAATAGGGAGTCTTTCACAAATTTTGTTTTTCTTTTGTCCTCTTCCTGTGCTTGCGCCCAGCTGTCTTCACAAAACTAAAATGAATTTTAAGACATAAATGAACAATTCCATTCAATATATTTATCCTACATTGTCATATGAGGCACTGGTGCCATCTGATCTAACCTATCCAAAATCCTTGAGTCCACAGGGTAAGCAAGAAACATCCCCATTACTAAGAAATTTTTGTCGTATGAAAGAAAATCTCTCCATCTTATTTCACATATTCAATTCCCTTGTCATTTTACATTATAAATAAATAACAAACCAATTTGGCACATGCCCACCGATTAAAAATAAAAGTTGTCAGAGTGAGAGGGAAAAGACAAAAATATGAATTATTAATTATAATATTAAGCAGCACAAAAAAGCATAATATAAAATGATATCACCTAAAAAGAGATTTTATCAAAATGAAAATGAGACAATGATATAATCTTTATCATATACTTTGCATTGTTGCCATTTTTAGCCAAAAATATATTTACTATATCTAGTGCATTTATATAAAATTTGATAAAAAGATACTTTAATTGTGGCAAAATAAAGAAGTTATTTATAAAACAGCATGAAAAGAAAAGCTTGATTTTAAAGTTACAGATTAAATTATGTTATTGACCTGGTGATGATATTCACTATTATATTATTTTCCAAATGTCCACTACTGGAAAATGCAAAAACACTAAACTAAAAGGAACAGTGATTTTTTTTTTAAGATAATTTTCAAAGTTTACATAGTTCATGTTGGAATGAGAATGAATATGATTTTTTTTTTCCTAAGTGGAGATTTCAAATGAAAATTCATGAATAAAGGTTTATAACTAAATACAGGTTTTCAGGCTTTCCTGGTGGCTCAGTCAGTAAAGAATCCACCCACAATGCAGGAGACTTGGGTTCCATTCGCTGAGTCAGGAAGATCCCCTGGAGGAGGAAATGGTAGACCACGCCAGTATTTTTGCCTGGCAAATCCTGTGGACAGAGGAGCCTGGCAGGTTACTGCCCATGGGATCACAAAGGTTGGACAGGACTGAGCAACTAAGCATGCACAGCAAGCAAACAAAGCAAAATGGACTGTAACACAGACAGAATGGATGAGTTTCAGAGATACATTGTGCAAAAGAAGCTGGAGTTAGCAGAGTGGAGCAATTTCTTCTCAAGAACAGAAGATATCAGGCTTTAATGAAAATATTTCCTACTATGTCTCCCTAAATCACAGTTAACCTCAGCATTTGTGCTTAATGAGTTTTCTTTTCCTAAGTAGGCTAGCCTTTTCTTTTTAGTAATTTAAAGGCTTATTTCTGATAAAGTTCCACTTGTTTCATGAAATGTCTTAAAAATTTCCTTTGGAAACAGAGGCAATTCTGAAAGAATTCCCCATGTTTGGAGTAATCTCACAGGAGTTATCAGCATAGATTCTGAGGAAAAAATTCTTTGTTTGCTATGCCCATGAATTCCTGTGTATAGCAAGTTTGGTTCTGTTTGGTAGCATTTTTATTTTAACACTAGAGACAGCTTCCTTGACTTGTGTTAAATTTGCTTGTCTCATCTCAGTTGGTTTTGTTCATCTTGTCTCAATAGTTTATTCTCTCAGGCATAATGTTATATACTACCATCTCAATTTCCTTGGCAATGTCTTTGTTTTTAGTTTTTAACTGAATTTCGTGTTCATGGATGTTGAGTGGCAGCTCTGTATCCAGGTACAAGGCAAAAAGCCATATGTCTGCATGCCGAATGAACTATGTGTTTTTGTGTTGCCTACATAAAATATTTTTCAAACAATTAAATCCTCAGAGCCATATTTAATAAAAGCTTTTGTATCACAGAATACCTTGCCGCAATGCCTGCCAACATGGGTTCTAATTTTAGTTTATCTTGTCCATGAACATCTAACTTGGGCTCTTAAAACGATATCATCCTCATTGTGGTTGCTGTTATTACCAAACATTTCTTAAACATCCTATGTATATTGGTATACACAAAAATATTGTCCCCTCATTGCAGGTTATACCATAAAGAAATAAAATACAGTAAAAAATTCCATGTGTCTTATTTCTCATTCTATTCTCATTAGTAATTCCCATTTGATCAGAGAACATCAGTCCTTCCCATGTTACTCTCTTGTCCAAATATTCATCCAGAAGTGACTTTTCTGGCTTTTGTAGTCTTCAGTGGCTGTTCATTAAGTTTACACTTTCCTCGTAAATCATGTAAGTTTCATGGCCTTCCATTGTTTTTTTTATTCTTTTGTTTCTTTGGGGCTCACTGGTTCCCACCATGTACAGCCATTTCACAGCTGCTATCATCAGCTGCTCTTCCTTAGCGTGATTTATTTTTAATAATATTCTTTTTCGCCCAATTGTGATAACCATTCATCTCAATATATTGCTCATAATGTTTAGCTCTTTCTTGAGTTTTACTTTTTGAACCATTGAACAGGAATGAGAAAATAACACAGACAGTGACAGAAAAGCTAATACAGAACTACCAAAATGAACCCCCACAATCCCATGTGATAACTCACATGGAGCTGAAGAGATCTTATTCATAGAACATTCTAGAAGCAAAGAAAAACTCTAAATATAAAAAATTAACCAGAAGAAAACAACTGGCTTTTAGATGTTTATCAATTTTGATTATTACAGTTAATAATATTTATTAGAGCTTTTTATGCAGTAGGCAATGTGCTAAGTAACTTTCGTTCATTATTATTAAAAATTCAATGTATTTTTGTATGAGAAATGGACTACTGTATGGTGTCAAGAAAATCATTATATACAGTTAAGTAGTTGCATATAGTAATAGGGTTTTTGTTTTCTGATTTTTGTTGTTTTTTTTAAAACAGCCTGCCTTCCAATTTCAGGGTCTTAATGTGCGGCTATGTAAAACCTAGTTAACCTTATTGTACACATTTGACTTGTAACAACACATTGGTCTTTTAAAAATGTATATAATACACTTAAATTTGCATGTCTTTATTATGACAATTGTAAATTGACACAAGTATATAATTTTTTAATTTACATTTTAATTAAATATTTAACTGCTTAATCATCTCTTCTTAAACTTGAGGACATGAAGCAGTGTGTTTTAAAACCACTAATTTGGTTCAAATTTTTAGGAAGTAACCATATTCCCTCTCTTTGTTCCTCTATTATTTAAGGACAATTTGATCATTTGAGGATGGTTTATTTGGGGGGGGTTGGTTTATTTAAATTATTTCTTCAACTGGAGGTTAAACTCCTGAAGAACAAGAATCTTGTTTTTGTCTTTTGTTTTGTTCTCTCCACCAGAGAGAGATGTATATCATTTATACATTGTACATAGACATAGGATTTGTCCACAGTCATGTAGTTACCATCTATGTACACCAGAGAATTCAGAAAGGGACCCAAATCTCGGTCTCAGTCCTCTTCCCATTTCTACTCAGGCTTCTACTTCTACTTCTTCATGATGATAGCAAAAAGCAATCCAGTGAATTGTCTGGACTTCCAGTTTTCAAAGTTTCTAAGACATGGCTATGAGTTGATAAACTGTGGCTTTCAGAGGGTGGAGCTTTGAAAGAATAAGATGAGTATAGTAGTAGAACAAAGTTCAGCATATAACTTTCCCATGAACTTGAGCAAAAGGACAGAGGAAGACAGGGCTTAGAGGTAGAGGGGGGCTGGAAATGGGTAGGCAAATGCTAGGGTAGAAGAAAGAACTGTTTATATGGTAGAAGCAGAGTAATGTTGGTATCATTAGCCTTCTCTAGAAAGCTTTGAGGTGTACAAGAGTGACCACAAATCAGAATTAACTGTCTGGACCACAAATGAAAAATCAAATTAAACGAGAAAATGTGGTATAAGCTGTGATACCAACCAAATATCAGAGGCAGAACTAAAAAGCCTGTGTAGAACCCAGAATACTCTGCTGTTTTCCAACCTTCCATCATGTTTTAGGCATCCAGGTAGGCTGAACCTAATGGAACCACCTATTATGAAAACCAACCCTTATTAAGACTACTACTTGAACCAGTGAGGAAACAAGCAAATACAGTATGTTCTGAATCCACAGATCTGAAACTAAGTCTCTGTTTTTATAATTGGGTAACTTTTCCTACTAATGTATTTGAAAGAACCATTTTTATAATATATGTGTTTATATAAAACCAATAAAAAGTCTTGTGTGTGTTAGAACATTTTGCTTTTATATCTGGTAGACCATTTACTTTACCTCCTCTGCAGTGTCATTTGGAACATTTATTTTATATTCTCTTTTTCATTCCTGTTGGAGCATTTATGTATGATTTGTTTGTTACTTTTATCAGTTGATCTTGCCCTCCCCATATGCTCATGTCTGACTGGCCTAGTTTTCCACATTCAGCATGTGATCTCTAGCCCTTCTTAAATATTAATTAGTGTAATTGAATTCCCTCCAGTATTTCTAACCTCAGGCACCTGAATCTCAGTGTTTTTATTAGAACTGATTTGTGCATTTAAAGTCCAACCTGCCTCCCCGTCTCCCATCCCCCAAACAACTTTTTTTGATTAGGTAAAGGTCAAGGTACATGCCTGCCTTGGAGAGAGTCTTCATGGGAAAATAAATGAATCGTATATCACAACATCTCGCAGTTTAAGACTGAAAAATACAAAGCTGTCTTGAATCTTTGGCAAAAGAAATCAACCAGAATGAATAGGAAAAGGATACAATCTTATCCAGGTTCACAGCCAGAAGTGAAAAACAGAAGTTAGGCAGAGCCATACACAGAGGCGAGCACAAAGCCTCCACTGATCACAGCCCCTTCTCCTCTGCCAGCACAACCAGGCCCAAGGCAGCCCCCTAAGTACTCTCTACTCTTCTGGTTTACAGATACATATCTGACCAGCAGACTATCTCTAGGTGTCATTATGATTACACTTATGTGTGTGTGTTAGTCGCTCAGTCGTGTCTGACTCTTTGCGACCCCATGGACTGTAGCCAGCTAGGCTCCTCTGTCCATGGGATTCTCCACGCAAGAATACTAGAGTGGGTTGCCATTCTCTTCACCAGGCGATCTTCCTGACCCAAGGACCAAACCCAGGTCTCCTGCATTGCAGGCAGATTCTTTACTGTCTGAGCCACCAGGGAAGCTCATGATTATACATAGAGACTCTATTCCTTGGGAAGACACAGAAAAAAGGATAAACAGAGAAGCCTAGAAATAGGGCTAGAGAGCTGTAGGCTAAAGAAAGGGTTTATTAATAAAATCAGTTACTGCCATTCATATCTGAGGAGAAGAGAAAAATATTAGGCAACTAGAGATATAAAAAATGTTCTAATTTTTAGAAAGTATAAGAAGGCAGTTTATACTTACAAACAGCTTGTTGTCAGTCCTGAGAAAGAGCCCCGAATGGATTATTAAAACAATAAAGCATAGAGCCATGGTTTATGATCCCCAGAAAAAATGGTGCTTGCTAGAAACCAGAATGGCTCCAATGAAATCATGCCTAGAATATATGATCTATCTCACCTGGGTTAGATGTACAGATATATTAGTAACTAATCTAAGTACAGATAAATTAGTAACTGGTTGAATGTCCACATTATTAGGTACAAACAAATGGCTCAATGTCAAAGTGGAAGGAAATCTATGGCATATTGCAGGAATATTCTAAACCTCATCTTCACCACCATTTTTGTTTCAATAATTTGGATAAAAACATTTTTAACAGAATTGCACATGACATGAATCCAAATACATAAAAAAGTTGTTAAATGATGTAATCAAGTTCCCAAAACATCTTGAAAGACTGGAATGATGTGCTACATCTAATTAGATGAAATGTTTTAGATGGATAGATAAGGATTTTGTCTTTACATTTCTAAAAGACTACTCATGGATGATATAGACAAGATATAACTTAACAATCCGGTATAAGAAATATGAATAAACAGCAACATCTTCAAGAGTAAGTGACCAGGATGGTAGAGAAATGAAACAAATGATATGAGGAATGGTCAACAGAACTGAGCCTGTTTGAAAAGTTAGGACTGTTACAAAGAAGATAAATTGTATAGTTTTCTGTGACTTCAAGTAGAACACAAGCCAGTGATGAAACATACAATAATGAAATATTCGGGTCAATATAAAAACTAACTTTTTAACACTCTTATGTGCTCAAAGGTAGAAAATAGACAAGGAGGGAAAAAACATTGGTCTAAAGGAGAGATCTATCTATGTTTAATCTTGGTTATTCCACATACTGTTTCTGTGTCACTTGAGACACTTCTCAACTCTCCCATAATCTGTTTCTGTACCAGTCAAATGTAGTCACTGTAGTGTTAGTCACCCAGTCATTTCTCATTCTTTGTGACCCCATGGACCCCATAGGCCACCAAGCTCCTCTGTCCATGGGATCCTCCAGGCAAGAATACTGGAGTGGGTTGCCATTTCCTTCTCCAAGGGAACTTCCTGACCTAGGGATCAAACTCATGTCTCCTGCACTGCAGGCAGATTCTTTACTGTCTGAGCCATCAGGGAAGCTAAAATAAATTTAATCAATTCCTAGCTTGCAGGTTGTTGTGAAAACCTTAGTGCCTATATTAGTTTTCTAGAACTGCCATAACAAAATATCACAGAATAGGTGGCTTAACCAACAGAAGTTATTTCCCAGTTTTGGGGGCTGGAAGTCCGATATCAAGGTGTCAGCAGTATTGTTTTCTCATGAGGCCTCTCTCCTCGGCCTGCAGCTGACTTTCTTCTTAGTGTCTCCTCATATGGCCTCTGCTCTATGTATACTCATCCCTTTTGTCTCTTTCTCTTTTCCTAAGGGCAACAGTGCTATTGGATTAGAACCACACTCTTATGACTTTATTTATGGTGTCAGTTTCAGGTGTGCAGCAAAGTGAAAATGTATACAAATACATATGTCCACTCTTTTTTTTACTTCCCTGTGGCTCAGTTATGAAGAACTTGCCTGCCAATGCAGGAGATGTGGGTTTGATCCCTGGGTTGGGCATTTCCCTTATAAAAGAAAATGGCAACCCACTCCAGCATTCTTGCCTGGGAAATCCCATGGAAAGAGGAGCTGGTGGGCTACAGTCCATAGGGTCACAAAAGAGTTGGACATGATTTATTGACTAAACAATAACAACTCCTTTAAAGGCCCTATTTCCAAATATAGTCACACTGAAGGTTAGGACTTCAACATATGAATGGAGGAGGAAGGGAATGTATTCAGTTTCCAACAGTCCCTAATATCCACGATTATTAATTCCCTAATATAAAGGTGTTTAAGCATAGACATATGCTTTACATGAATATTTATAGGCTATTCAAGCCTTAGACATATGATTGTAATCTATAATTTTAATGAAATCCAATATGAATATGAAGGCAGGAGGAGAAGGAGATGACCTAGGATGAAATGGTTGGATGGCATCACTGACTCAATGGACATGAGTTTGAGCAAACTCTGGGAGATGGTGAAGGACAGGGAAGCCTGTTGTGCTGCAGTCCATGGAGTCTCAGAGTTGGACACGACTTAGTAACTGAACTGAACTGAACATGAATGTTCTGTCATTATTAAAATAAACCCCCCAGTATAGCAGCAACTCTGAAATTCTGGAATTCTCTGAAAATGCTCAGTAGCAGCAAGGTAATTGTTCAGTACATACAGCAATCTTCTTTCAATAAATGTCTTCCTTACTAAAATATTCAATCTAATTTCACAAACACTTACTTATATCCTAAACTCCCTTAACCCCTGCAGCCCAAATTCCCAATATGCCTTCTCGGTGAAAACTTTGTTTAAAATAAAAAATTTAAAAAGGTATTATCAAAAGGTTTCAAAATCTGAATCTATAGCTTTGAGACAAAATAAGGAATGGATGATTTATTTTGTTAATACACATTCTACTGTTATTCATTTTTAGTATGCATATGTATTGGTCACTTATTTAGATAAGAGTAGTTTAAAGTTGAGCCTATGCCAGAATCTAACCTCTGAGAATGGTTGGTCTTTTGGTTTCTTGTAATGAGTATTTTGTTGGAAATGAGACTATGCTGTCTCTTGTGTTTGGGGGTAGGTGGATTTTAAAAGTCAGTATTGTAAGCCAATGAAATAGTGCATTCTCTCTTCTTTCCTCTTGTCATACTAGATATTATAAAGGTGTACATTTTCTCAAGTAACATGTACCTTTTTCATCAGACTAACTAAAAATACACAAAACCCCTAAAACTAGTAGTGGTTATGCTATTTGGCAATTGAACAAGCTTCCTCTTGAGAAGGCCAGTTACTGTAACTAGATATTTATAACTGAGAATTAAGTCTAGGGTTTGGTGGAAGAGCAGGGTATCTTGAACTAGGTTATATACATTCAAGTCCTAGCTCTGCTATTTATAATCTTAGACAGGTATCAGACTCTCTGAGCCTATTTCATGTTATGTAAAACTCTATATGTAGGATTTCTTTTCAAGTCTAAATGAAGTTTGACCCAATGTAGATATTTAGTTAAGATTAATTTATTTCCTTCTTCTCTGATCCTTTATTCTCTCATCTTCTGATGGGTATAATATTAATATTTTCCCCTACTTACATATCCCACAGGATTGTTGAGACAATCAAATAATATGATGTTTGTGAAAGTGCTTTATACACTGTAAAACACTATACAAATGCTATTTCTTTCTTCTTATGAGTGGATGGGGATGCTTAACTAGAAATGGAATTGGGACCAGACAGGAATTATTGTTGATACTGTTTCCTAAGAGACGTTATAGGCCTCAGTTGTTGTCTGTTTAAATTGCCTGAACTGATCTGTAAAATGAAGATCCTTAACAACAGGTATTAAAGTTTATTGTCTATTTTTCTGTAGTATTTTCCAGGGAGCATAAGAAAGATTTTTTCCCCCTCTGTATTATTGGGCTGCTGTCTGTTCTTGAAAATACTGAGACAAATTCTTATCTTTTGTAACTATGGGGATCTGGGCCCATGGTGCTTACTATCATTATTTCTGTTGTACTTGTGGTAATTGTTGTTATTATTATTAATTATACTTTGTAATTATATAGCTTATTTTAAGAAAAGATAAATAGCTAGGGAATAAACAAGCATCTCTAATTGAGAGATTTTTGGAATTTCAAACATTTTAGTTCCATTTTTTACTTTTTTTTCACAAAGACTTCTACATGAATCTTAAAACACAACACTTTTTTTTTTGTCTGTCATTGAAAATAAAGTACTAACTTGTGATAGTGTGCCCTTGGAGCCACACATAGAAAATAGAGTCTCACAGAGCATTATATTTTCTCTTTCTGCCTTTTAAAATATATCTTACAGTATAGCCTCTGCATTGTAAAGTTTGTTTTGGAGAAAGATTTTGAAGCAGGAGATGGAGGTGTTTAAGCAGTGACCCAGACCTAAGCTGAGAGTTCTTGTTCCCCTTGCTCATTCCTGAGTACCTATTGAAGAAAGGAACAAGGTAAATGAAGGAAAACTGAAAACGGTTTGTGGATGATTATGGGGCAGGCAGTTAAGTATAAAATGTTTGGCACAGATTAATAGAGGTTCTTTGTAATAAAAAGTCAACCCGCTTTCTCCAATCTCTTGGCTTTATTATTTTCAATTCTTCAACATCCTTAATACTGATTAAGTCTTTTTTAAGTTTCCAGGCTGGTTCGCCTGGGGTCCTTTGGATCAGGGGCCCCTCATTATCACAGTTAAGGACTTGGGCTTGTTTTAAGAGAGTTAAGGACTTGAACTTGATTAAGAGATTTGGGAGTCAAAGTAAGCATTTTTTTTTTTTTCTTAAGTAATCACCATATAGTTTTTTCTATGACTTGGCATAAAAGTGAGGATGAAATTGTACAGGAACTAAAGAGGGCTATTCAGTTATTGAATTATTTATTATTTTAAGGAAAATCCTCCTCTCTCCAACTCTGTCTTAGCATCTTCTAAAGCCATGGTTCACAGTGACCAGCAGCATTAACATCACCAGGAAAACATTATAACACAAACTCTTGGGTCTCACCCCGGTCTACTAAATCTTAAACCTCAAGGTAGAGTACAGCAACTTGTATTTGAACAAGCCCTCCAGGTGACTCTGATGTTACTACAATGTGAGAACCACTGTTCTAAAGAGATACTGAATTACACTGGGAAAATATTTGAGCAATTAAAAATTCTACCAAAAAGTCAAAGTGACTTTTAAAAATTAGAACCTTCTTTTGTTTTATCCCAAGTTAACTTTCAGTTTTTTCCTAAACTATTAAACAGTCCCTAAGGTGGCTCTCGGAGAAGGCAATGGCACCCCACTCCAGTACTCTTGCCTGGAAAATCCCATGGACGGAGGAGCCTGGTAGGCTGCAGTCCATGGGGTCGCAAAGAGTTGGACACGACTGAGCGACTTCACTTTCACTTTTCACTTTTCACTTTCATGCATTGGAGAAGGAAATGGCAACCCACTCCAGTATTCTTGCCTGGAGAATCCCAGGGACGGCAGAGCCTGGTGGGCTGCCGTCTATGGGGTCACACAGAGTCAGACACGACTGAAGCGACTTAGCAGCAGCAGCAAGGTGGCTCTAGTGATAAATAACCCATCTGCCAATGCAGAAGACCAGGTGATATGGGTTCAATCCCTGGGTCAGGAAGATCCCCTGGAGGAGGACATGGCAATCCCCTCCAGTATTTTTGCCTGGAGAATCCCATGGATGGTGGAACCTGGCTAGCCACAGTCCATGAGGTTGCAAAGAGTTGGACACAACTGAAGCAACTCCTCTGACCTGCAGCTCATATCAAGAACCACACCTCCCCGCCCAGTCTAAAATGGTCTTTGTCCCTCTGTCTAGCCAAATCTTATCCATTCAAATATCTAACTCAAAATCATTCCAATCATGTCAACATTCTCTCAATCTGAGGTTTCTATAGCTCTCCGTGTCTCTGTCATTCATTTCAGTCTTAGCTGTGACAGATCTCATCTAATAAATTGTCAACTATTACAATAAACAACAGCTTACACTTATTCAGGACTCACTATGGTCACCTCAACCCTCTCAAAGAAATACTGTGCTGAGTTTCTGAGATCTTAAGTAGCCTACCCCAGCTCACATATTATTAAAAAGACTTGCTCTTGACCACTCAGCTATATTGTCCTGTAAGGTTAATAAACTTTTCTCAACTGGTATGTTTTTTCTCCCAGCTTAACTATATGCTCAGTTGTAGTTGAAGACCATAATTTTCTTGTTGTCTTATATAGTAACTTTTAGAATATAGATGATGTGTATCTGTTAGCATATTATATTACAAACTAAACCTAGTTCTGGCATTTGTCTCACTGTCTTTCCTTAGGAAAATCTTGAAAATGAAAATGTTTTAAGTTTCTCCTTAGATCCAGAACAGTCTCCAGTAATAGGTTGGATATCTTCATTTTAGCAGACTAATTTATCAACTGCATTTAAAGTATTCAACTTACAATTGTCCACTGATTTTCATCAATTTTAATTAAGGCATTTCAGAAACACTTTATTTTATGAAGCATTAAAGAAGGAAATAGCTACTTTTGTTTATTTAGATAATTTACCAATTTTCAGAAAGTTATTTTATTGCTTTATAAAAGAAAAAAGATGTGTTGATAATGAATCTGACCCATGACTATATACTTACATATACCTAGTGGTGATGAAAAAAACTGAAGATATTATGAGTGGCTAAACGATAATTATTCAGAAAGTATATTTAATTGAAGATAAAATAGACTTTTTAGATGGAGCGTAATCATACTCTATGAAAATGTTACATTTGTGCATAACTCAAATTCATCTGACTGAATTTTGACCTAAGGAACAGAAAACATGATTTCTTCCAAGTCAGGCTGCACTGTGGTTTTGGGGGGGGGAATAAATATTTGACTAATTTCTATTCCTTTATAACTGTTTTACCCAAATGAGCATCCTCTACCCTAACTCAGAATCACCTAGATGGTTGCTAAAATGCATAGTCATCCCTAAATACAGTATCAGAATCTTTGGGATTGAAGTCCAACAGATTATATTTTTAACAATCATTTCAGGTGATGCTTATGCAAAAATAAATGAATAAATAATTGAACACCATTCCTATTAGGACTTACTCTTTTTTCCCCTAGTGGATCATATCTCCCAGATAACTGATCTGTGAATCACAAACTGACAGAAGCTCAGTGACAACCTTTAGTAAATGCTGCATTTATAGTTCAACAGATACTTAGTTCTGATACTTTGGTTTGCCAGGCACTCTTACCTAAATTAGTCAGTGTAAAACCCAGATAGCTCTGTGAGATAAGATTCTTAGCCCCATTTTTAGAGATGTGATAATTGAGACTTAGAGAAGTTAATATTTTTCTGAAGGCCAACCAACTGATAACTGGATTCAGTTGAGTCCAGAATGAGTGTTCTTAAACTCTAAAACAAGGCAGAGCCAGAAGTTGAAATCAGAGCTTTTCAGTCCTGCCTTTTTCTAAAAAGAAGCTGAGGAGTAAAAGTATTAAAGTAGATTACAGCTAATTCCAAGTTTGTGTCCAAACTCATAGATTTTATGATGTTAGTCAAGAGTCATCTTAAATTATATGGTTGGTAGCTATGGAATTATCCTGTGATGAGCTCAGTCAATAAATCATTGCTTTTAATGTTATCAGATGGATCAATGGAAGCATTGTTGACATAAACCTGTCTGTTTTATAGTCTGCCTTGTCTTCCATAGCTCTTGAAAGACCTGATATGTATTTTCTATGCAAATGTTACTAGAATAAACATTTTTATAATTTTATTAAGAAAATTATTTTCACAACAGTATCAGCCTTCATTTCCCTTAACAATGACTTGTTTTGATAAGTCTTTTGCAAATACTGCTGATGTGCTATTTAGCTAACGCAATAGTTCTCAACCCTGGAAGCACTTTCAAATCACCTGTGAACTTTTAAAAATATACAGATGCTTGGGCCTAACCCCACAAATACTGAAGCATCAGGTCTGGAGTGGGGGCTAGATCGCTGTTTGTTTACAAAGCCTCACAGGTGTTTCTACAGGGATTTAAGGTTGAGAATCACTGATCTAACTCATTAGATTATGAAGAATTTGGGAACATCATATACATTAAAAGAGCAATTGAAGGAAGCAAAATCCCCTCATAAATTCTACATGGGCAAATCCTTTGAAATCAAAGGGGACCCTGTGAGCAACTTGAGAGGCTGTTACTTGGGCCATCCAAATATTCAAATCTGAGCCTCACAAAAAGAAAAGGCAGGAAATAAGCAGCCATTAGAGCATGGAGCTAAGTGGAATTATGGGAACTCATTTGTAAAATGCTGTGGGGTTTAGAAGGACCTGTTCTTTTCAGTAGAGATTTTTGTAATAGAAAACAGAGTAATGGAAATGCCAGCATATTTGAATTTATCTGCATTTCCTTCAGATAAAAATAAAAGGAAAGGGTATAACCTTGCAAATGTATCTTGATCTGATATTATTTTTGTCAGTTAGACAGATATGAGGCCACCAGTCAGCTCGGCTGAGGGCTAGCTATCAAATCAGAGCTCACTCTTCAAATCCCAGCACTAATCGAGATGATAAAGAGCTACCTTTAGATTAATCCT
Source organism: Cervus canadensis (assembly GCF_019320065.1). NCBI lineage: Eukaryota > Metazoa > Chordata > Mammalia > Artiodactyla > Cervidae > Cervus > Cervus canadensis. Next base: position 36,291,420 of record NC_057392.1, on the reverse strand, counting down.
GCCCTGGACTTCAGACGAAAGATACTGCAGTTTAATTATGGAGTGAAATTCACTTTGTCTGATCTGCCTGTCTTTGCTGTAATGTCATAATATAATCAGCATCACCTCCATCTGAAACACGGGGCTGTGAAGTCCAAGGACCTGTGTGATTGGAAGAAATAAAATGATGCTCAAACAACAACCAGCCGCAGTGCAGTAATTATTCAAGCCTTGTTTTCATCTGTATGTCATTCTCCCATTGGATTGTCATGACAGCAACTGAGAAAAAGATGGAAGAGACCATGATCGAAAAGGATATTGACCCACTGGAATCAAACTAGATGTGGGAGGAAAGAGCCAAGCTGTAGAAAATCTTGAGGCTAATTAAACTTGGTTTTTCTTTAATATATATCCCACTGGCTGCTACTGATCCCACAAGTCCAAGCTAAACCGTTCAGCTGATATGTCTCACTGCAATTAAAATCTCCCCTTCAGTTGAAACTCCAGTTTTCACTTCTCTGAAAATAATTTATTTTTCTTTTAAATCTGGCAATTACTTGGCAGATATTTTTTGTATAGGTCTCAGTGTAATTTTTGTAAATTAAATGCAATAAGAGAAGAGTGTTGCAGATTTTCTGTCAGAGATAATGGCCTTTGGAGGCATCCTTTCTAGACTTTCATAGACCCACTGCCTTACAAAGAAGTACTGAATCCAGAAAGATGTCTGTTTTTTCTTGAATTATTACCCTGTATTATACAAAATGTTTGAAGTAACTTGCCCTGTTTCCTGTAGTGGTAAAGCTGCTGAGCCAGGATTTGAATCAAGATTTGTCTGACTCTGGGTCATATATACTTCTGACACTACTGCCAGGAGGTCAAAAAAAAGGAGGGTGTCCTTTTATGTTCATTTATTTATAATTAATAATCCTCCAATGATTTATTTAATGCATTATTGTGCATCTCCTATATACCAAGCACTATACTATACTCCACATATTCATTATGTGGATTCATAGAAAGGAATAATCAGTCAGGATCTGTCTACAAAATTTTTTAAGTTTTGTTGTTCGGTTGCTTTTGTGACTTTAATGGTAAATTGACATGTTAAATACAAAAAGCAATTGGACCATTAAGAGCAAGTGTAAAATGTGAAATCCAGAAGGTTTTTTTTATTTCCCTGTTTTATTCATAGTATTACCATTCTACCATCACTCCAAAATGTCAGAATCCAGATTCCCAAGAATATAAGTGTCTTATGATTCATATGTCATTGACCAGTCATCAGGTTTTATTAGATCTTGTCATATATAAGGTACCACCAAAACCCTTGAGCCAATGCTTAACCACTAAGCCCAGAGGTTAAGCAAGCAGGCTCTGGAGTCAGATGATCGGGGTTTGAATCCTGTTCTGTCACATATTAAGTATGTAAACTTGGAAAACTTGCTTAATATCCTCATCTGTAAAATAGAAACAATAAAGTTACTTGCCTTCTAGGGCCATCTTGAAGATTAAATGAGTTAATCTATGTAAAGTAGATATCCAGTGCCAGGCACATAGTAGCGGTTTAATAAATATTAGTTACCATTTCTTCTTCACAGCGTCTCTAGACCATGTCACGGTTTTTTGTTTTGTTTTGTTTTTTGTCTTTTCTACTAACACTACTAAATGTTGCCTGGGTTACTGCAATGGTCTCTCTTTCTCTCCCTCTCTTTCTCCATCTCTCTCAATACCTCTAGGCTCTCCCTGTTTCTGCCCACCATATCCAATTTTTTATACTAAATACTAAAATACCATTATGATGTGCCATTGTCCTACTTACAAGCCTTTAATAGACCCTTTTTGCCCATAAAATAAAGCGGGTTGATCAGCCCAATATTCAAGGGTTCCCTTCCCAACACAGGCTCAACCTATCTTTCCAACATTATTTCCTATTATAATTACAGTTAATTTGTTTATTTGCTGCTCCCAAATATATTTTTCAATTTTCTGCTTCCCTGACTTTTCTCATGCTCTTCACATAACCTGAATCTTCATATCACTTCCCAACTGTTACAAAGAATTTTTACAAAGTTCAGCTAGATTCCTTCATTATAGTTAAGTTTTCCATTGTCAGCCTATTAGAGATGGTTTTCTCTAAACTCCTATTCTGAATATCTGAATTGCCTTGTGTTATACTTATTTTTGGATTTTGTCTCCAAAATTAGATATTAAGTACCTCCCACAGGTCATCATTGTTTGCCTAATGGCCTCCAGAGTAATTCAAACATAGTAGCTATACAATTAAACAAGTGAGTGATCTGAATTTGCAATTTTTTTCCTTGCTCTAGTCACTTTTTCTTTCCCACAGATCACTCTGAATTCTTTTTATTCCTAGTGCTTGTCTATGCTTCCTTTTGAATATTTTGAAACCTCCCCCTCCTTGATGACCCTCCTCTGACCACTTATAAAGTCTTTGCATTTCATAGTCATCATGCTACCGCCTCCCTCTTCATGTACATGTAGATTGCCAGGATGCTAATGATTCCTGGCTCCTCTGTTCAGATTCATTCTGTACCAACTACATGAACGATGGGGTGATATTTCTTTGTCTATAGAACAGAGGTGGAGAACCTGATCTTTTTTGCTTTTTTGAGTTATCAGAAAGTCAAAAACTAACATTAGTAAGAAAGTATTTTATGAACTGTAAAAAGCTCTGTGAGTTTTTTTTAATATATAGTTTATAGTGTTTAAATATTTTCCAATATGCATGTGTCCATGTATTAAATATATAATTAAAAATACCAAAAGTAAGGTCTGAGGGGCCATATTTTTTGAATCTTAATAAGATTTACATGTGTATCTAAGGATGATACTTTTTACATTCACGTACCTTCCCCTTTTTTTCCAGCTAGTCTCAGCCTTCTCATGAGCAGCTCATGTTATTTGGTCTCATGCTTTTCATCTACAGAGCAAATGGGAGCCTTCCTTAAAAGATCTTCACTGAGAATATTTTCTTCTTTATGATTTTTTTTAAATCAGCAAGCAAGACTGATCTTTAACAGACTGACAGGAAGAATCTTAACAGTGCCTAACCATTCCTTAAACAGCCTTAAAAATAAATCAGCTTTATCCTACACCACAGATATCAAGATTGTGCAAATTATCTGGCCATGTGGATTCTATGGAAATTTTTGAGTCAAAAACCTCACCAAAGTCAATGTTTATAGTATTGCTCTTTGGACATTAGTCTACTGCCTAGACTCAATTTTTTAATAGGTGGGTGTTTCTACTTATTAAGGGGTAAATTGATGGGTAGTTTGATGATAACTTGAAACTTGAAATCATAGTCCCTAACAACTCAGTACTGCAGGAAGACATCTTTGTTTTCCCCTTATTACTAAATGGAACTAGGAAAAGTAGATTAGTCTTCACCCCATTGTTTCTAGTGGGAGAGTGGTACGAGAGTGCTCCATGTGAAGTTCATTGTAGGCTGGCAGTGTGGGCCAGTGAACTTTGCATTGGATAGCTTAAAGTATGTTGATTTTTTTAAGTGTCCATATTCTTGCAGTACATACATCTATTATCCCTGAGTTCCTTTGGACATTACCAGTAGAGTCATATTCTCATGAATTTTCTTTTCTATAAGGTCTAACCTGTCTGCTCCAAGTTTAGAGATTTTGATGATAAGCAGTAGGTGTCTTCCAGGCTCCTTGCTTCCTCAATCCTTTGCCCCTATTCCTACAAACGATCCAGCTGCCACCAAAATACTCCCTTGCTTTACTATATCCCATGCTTCCAAAGGAACCTGATATAACAAAGGCAGGGAAATCTTTACTCCTTCCAACTGGCCTTCTGGCTCCTGCTTGTTTGGCATTTTGACTTAAATTTTTCAAGTTATTATTTAACTCATGAGATAACTGTTTACAAAACTGTTAGTTGATAATCAGGGGTTTTCCCCTGGATTAATATAGTTAAAGTTTAACTTTGTGGAACAACACATAAAAATAAATGTATTTGTATATAATTAAATAAAAGTATTAACTCTGGGAATTTTGTTGATAATGTTCTCATGACTCAAAGAGGAATATTTGTTCTAGTCTAGATAAAAGAAGACCTTGGCTATAGACCTGGCAGGTGGACTTTGTGGAAGAATTTAAGCAGAAAGGAAGCTAGAGTTTACTCCTAGGTGGCAGGCGATTTGCAAATAGTGGAAACATCTCTGTTTTTCCTAGGAAAATGCCTTGTGTTCATATTCCTGGTAATACCTCATTCAAAAGAAGTTGTTGCTATTCTCCTCAAAGAGTATATTAAATAATTTTTGGCTTTGATCAGCTCTATGCTGCCTTGTGATATTTTATCATGTCATCGACTTTATATATTACATCATGATCAAAACTTGTTGAAGTCAGACATAGGGTGAGAAATCACTCTGTTCAGGTACTGCCCTCCAGCTGTTTTCATAAGTCTAGAAGGACTTTCTTCTCCTGAGACAAATACAAACTCAAAGACAAAGACAAGTTCCATCTGATGATTACTAGAGTATATCTTAAAAATTCTTTTGCTAGAAGTCAGGGGTACAACCTAGCACTGAAACCATATTCAAGTTAATTTGACTTACTTGGAAATAGTTTTCATCTTCACTTCTTGCAATGTAGACATCAAGGAACAATTACTAAGAAAAACTTGGTGGAGCAATTAAATGAATCAGAGAGACCTATGAGGTGTTGCATATATGTGAATTTCAAGTTCAATATGGAGGTCTTTGAAATTCTGGTCCAATGAAGACACTCTGTTTTACCCATATGTAGAAATCTGTCCATTTAGCAAGTTCCTAGGTAAAGGATAGTTTATGGATATTTTTAAACTAGTTCCTAATAATTTTTGCAGCAAGAATAAAGAAGCATCAAGCCAAAGAGCTAGATTTTCTTCTTGGTTCTCCTCAAAGTCATAAAGCCAGACATTCAAAACCTAGATATCTCATATACACTTTCTAAGAGTTGATTATTTTGCCAAATATGCTGTCTTTATCCCAAATTAGAATAACTTGAGATTGAAGTGCTCACAACAGATTTCAAATTGATAGGACTTAAATAATTTTTTCCTTTATTTTGATAGTGGAAAATTGTTTTACAGTTTTGTGTTGGTTTCTGCCATGCAAAACGTGAATCAGTCATATATATATATGTATATCTCCTGGAGAAGAAAATGGTAATCCATTCCAGTATTCTTGCCTGGAGAATTCCATGGACAGAGGAGCCTGGTGGGCTATAGTCCATGGTGTCACAAAGAGTCAGACACAGCTGAAGCAACTTAGCATGCACACACACATGTATGTATATATCCTCTCCCTCCTGAGCCTCCCTCTCCTCCCCACATCCTACCTCTGTAGGTTATCACAGAGCACTAGACTGGGCTCCCAGTGTTATTTAGCAACTTCCTACTAACTGTCTACTTAACACATGATAGTATATATGTGTCAGTACTACTTTCTCAATTCTTAAGTGACCGATCAGGTGGTAGGAAAAATTGGGAAGAGAAGTGTCCTAGAAGATAACCACGGGGTTTTAAGTAAGAGGAAGTGGCTAACCATGTTAACTTGCTGCTGAAAAGTTGAGTCAGATGAGAGTGAAAACGTGACCATTGGATTTGGCAGCAACAGATACGGTAAAGTAGAATGAATAAATGTCTCATTGAACCAGCTTGAGGAAAGAATAGAGAGTGAAGATATGGTAACAGCTAATAGAGGCAATTCTTTCAACTAATTTTGCTATGAAAGGAAAAAGACAAATGAGAAGCAACTGGAGAGAGATTTAGAATCCAGAATGTATCATCAAGATATGCAAAATGCAGTTTTTTTTGTCTTGTTTTATGTTTTGCATTAGTTTAATCTGCTTCCCCAGTTGAAAAACAACTTGATAGAGAATTAAAGCCTCAAATCTAGAGTAAAAAGAAATATGGAAAAAGCAAAGCCAGGCTGGTAAAATGTAAAAAGTATTGGTTAATAATCAACAGATCTGTGTTCTAGCTCAAGTTCTACTAGCTGTTGGTAAAATGGCCCTAAATAACATCTGTGACTATCAGTCTAGTTATTTATTGATAATGTCTTAAGTTCATTTATGGTATTCTGATTCTATGAAAGAAAAAATATCAGGCATATTTAAAAAATCTCTCTCTAGTAGAAACAGAATTTATAACCTTTTTAACCATTTACAGAGCACCTTATTATTTCAGAAGCACACACATCTTGCTAATTAACCCTCACAGGACTGCTACAAAGTAAATGATTATATTGGTGTGTTTAACAGATAAGGAAACCAAGGCTCTGAAAGACTATAATCTTTCAAATTGTCAAAATCATTTAATATGCAGACAACAGAGGTAGGGTTTTAAACATAAATTTTCAGACTATTTTAAAATATTTCAGAATATTTTAAACACAGATTTTCAAAGTTCTTCCCACTCTGCAGTGGTCTCCCTCTGTTTGTCCAGTAGTCTTTTGTTTTGTTTTGTTTCTTCTCCTCACTCTTCAGCAAATGTGCTTTTTATTTTCATTTCTGGTCCAGGTTCCCATTATTTTTCTATCTTTCTATTCTACTTTCCCTGGGGCTTTCTGGGTATATCCATCTTCCTACATATCTGCATGTCTTCTTAAAACATAGCCAAGTGCATAGGGTTTGGGGGTTCTGTATTAAGAGCTTAGGAAGGACAATCCCACACCAAAACAGTTTACTAGTCTAGTGAAATTGTGTTTCAAACAGCTCTTGGAAAATCAATGCTCTGACCACAGTGACCAGTGTTAGCAGTGGAAACTTCATAATATCTCATCATTTGGGCTCATAAGCTTTTAAAGCCAGAGAATGAAAAGAGAAGAACAAGAAGGTAGGAGGGGAAAGTGGGAAATGGGAAGGAGGAGAAGGATGGCACAGAGTACAAGTGCTGCTTAGTGTAGGCCCTGCAGACCAAAAATTATTGTGTTTCTAACACTATTGATTTTTTCAGCAGCTGATATTTCAATCTGGGTGCAGTGTGTCTGTGAGTCTACGCACACTGTCAAGAAGAAATATGATAGTGTCTTAAAAGATTAATAATATCGCTGGTCCTCTGGAGGCCTGTCTTAATTCACTGGCCTGTTCCCTGGCATGTACTGTAATTTATCTAGTCTGATTTGAATAGCAAATGGCAATCGGCTGCCATTAGGGAAATGGGCATCATTCTTATTGATCCAGCATGGGCTGGATTTTATTTAAGGAGAACTGCAAAATGTTATTACCTTCAGGAAGAGAAACCGAAAAGGGAGCTTTTCCCTCGTGTATTTTGGAAGTGTTCTACCTTAAAAAGGGGGGAATGGATTGTGGATTTAGGAGAATAGAGGGAGATGACGATCCTATTGTGTGAACAGGGACATGGTACAGACTGTTTCAGCATAATTGTTTACCAGCAGGAAAGAGTGCTCATGATTATGAGAAAGAAGTCATGGGCCTCAGAGGTTAGAACACTGAAGAATTTCTCAGATCCAACCTGTTTCATTGTCCAGCTTTGTGAAAAGCCCCTAGTTGCTTAGAATCCATTTTTCAGTCTGTAAAATGGGCTAGAAAAGTCTATTGGCCATATACAAGGTTTACTGCAGGTGTTTGACATCCTGAGAGTCTTGGATAAAAGGTGATATGGAATAAAACAGAAAAATCAAAGAGATTCTGTTTAACATTGAGGGGTGGTTTTTCAATATGTATTATTGCTGTTCGCTTAGATCTTTTGAAGGGACACGTTATGCACTGAGTGAAGCATGACAAACTAACCTCATAATTTTCATTAAAATAATGGGCATCTCTGAGCTTAACACTGAATACATTACTTTAATGTTCACCTGTTAGTGGCAAATCTAAACCTGCAGTTTTACCTTGTTTTTCAGAATCAAGGAAAGCTGGCAACATTATGGTGGCAAATGTGGGAGACTGTCAGATCCAGGCTTTCTGCCTGCCCCCAGTCCTCTTTGCCATAAGGATAGGGGCTGAATGTGCCATTCCAATCAATGCTTGTTGAAGATGTGCTGTGAAGGAGCACACACAACCCTAATAACCTCCCTTAGCAGTCCCAGGAAGGGAAAAAGGTTTGACAAAGGTGGCGAGAGGAAGTGCTCATTTCTACTGAAATTCTTCTCCATTCCACCTCGGGTTGTTATGGAAAGAAATGATAATGTGCTACAGGAAATGGCCAAGTATAAAAACAATAAAATAAATTGAAAATGACTTTGTTTTTTTTGAGCGGCAGTAATTGCTATATGTTGTGATGTTTGCATAAGGAATTAGTTAATGTGTAGCAGAATGGCATGTGATACTTTTTATTTGCCTGATGACTATAGTCTCTGAGTGAATGACTTATTAAGGTTAATAAAGAAAAATTTGCTTGTGACTTGTAATGATCCAATTGCTAGAATTTAGCATCCCCTTATGCATTGTTGCCTAAAGGGGAGAAGGAAAAAAAACCCACACACATTAATGGCCGACTGGCTATGATTTTTTATAGTGGTGTGAGAACAAACAATGTCTTCTAAATTGTTGGTCTGTCTATCTTTCTGCCTGCCTGGGCAGGAACGTTATGGCTTTCTTAATTCTCCTGTGTGATTTATCATCCTAAATTCATTGTTTTGCATAACTCTGCTCAAAATGAAGAAATGTCATTATTTTGCAGCGAAAAAGTTGTCATTTGCATAATGCCTGCCATTAATTATTGTGAGACTAATGCAGTTGTTGATATTTTTAGGGCACAGTGGTACAGCCTGCACCTTGTATAATGTCATTCTGAAAACATTGGTAGTTAATAGGTGCCACAACATTGCACAAATGGAAAGGAAGATGATGAAGAAGAAGGGGACACAATGGAACAGGCTGTGATCTTTATTTAGCTTTTTTTTTTCCCCCTGAAATGCTTGGTGAGGAAAGACTATAAAAGGAAGCGCGAATAGAGCAGGGAGCTGTGACATCCAAGAGAACAAAGGGATAGAAAAGCAGAGGTTTTCTATTTAGGCTGAATTAGTTTAACCTGGGTTCTAGCCAGTTAAATGGAGGAAGGCACGTCTCCTCTGTTTTGGCTTACTTCCTTAACCAAAGCTCTGAACAGAATGTAGGGTCGGGCCTCCTTAAACCCTCAGTTAGGATAAGGGTTTGCTCTGAAACATGCTCATCTCGTGGAAGAATCCTCTATACTGGGCACTTGGTCACAGTTAAGAGCACACACTACAGTTTTATAGAAGAGAGGGGAAGACTATGGCTTTCAGGTTTAGATTCATCAGTCTTCTGTACTTCTTGAAATTTGGCAATCATATCTGGAACTCTAAGCTTTTCTCCTTCAAAAACCAGAGGAAATGCTACAGGAGCATATTAGGGTGACATTTTTTTTTCCTTCTGTTCCTTGCAACAGAACAAACTTTTGCATCCAATTCTGTAGGGCAAGAGCCTACCAAAGCTTTCTATTTCACAGGTAAATGAAAGTCAGTTATAAAAATTCTATCAGAGATGAAACTCATTACACTGAGTCTAGGAGACATAAATATTACAGATGTAGGTAACTGTTGATTTTCTTAGTCATGGGAGCTTAAAAAAAAAAAAAGGCTCACATCAAATAGAATTTTTTCCCCTAATTTCACTGTCCCATGGGTATTATAAATTTAGATATTTCTTCTTTATCATTAATTAAAAGACACGAAAGAAATGGAGCCTCAAAAGTAGGTCTAGTTGCTAAGACTGACCAGACATATTTAGAAAGAAGATATTTACCTTTGATATTTAAAATCTGGCATTGTAAACTCTTGGGAAAATGCACTATTTTTCAGACTGTAGACCAGATTCTGATGGCTATTCTGTGCCCAAACACTGAGGATTACTCTTTTGGAGCCTCTTAAAGCCAGATGATGATTGCGAGAAGAACCATAGAATCTGGAGGAGACTGCAAGAGTCTGTCTCAGTTTGTCATAATAAATTGCTCAGCAGAATTTGGGCTGAGATAGTTTTTGATATCTCACCTTGGATTATGGAACTTAATCTCCTTGTGTTCAGTTCTGGAATATGTAGAAAACACACATTCTGAGTTAGGAAAATTTTAATTCCCCACAATGACATCACCATCATAAATTACCACATTCGGGACTGTAAAAAACAGATGAGCCCATGCGTCAATTGAGACCAGTCTCCACTGCTGGTTCTCACTTTTCCCTTTCTTTTGAAGAGACAGAAATTGCCCTAACACCCAAAATAATATCTGTTGACTATAATAAAACCAATACAAGCATACAATTTTAAACATAAGTCAGAAGGTGACCGTAGGAGGGAAATGGAGAGAAAATGAAAAGAGAAGGAATTTGCACTTCTTATGGTATACTACAACAAGACTAATTCCTCACATGCTTGTATTTGTAGCCTGGCAATACCTAGTTATCTATCTTATATTCTATAGCTATGTAGAAATTCTACATATAGATACCTAAGAAATCTGATAATTTATTTAACAAGCTATATAGAAATCCTACATATAGATACAAATGAAATCTGATGATCTATTTGACAAACTATCTTCGTCACCTTGGCTAGTCCAGAAATTTCCCTATTTTATCCTTGACAGTTGCCCATCCCATGAATCGCCTCAATCTCAGGCAAAGCAAGGCAATTAATACTCTAACCATAATAGATACTCTCAAGACATTTGACTTAATGGTTTTATTCTATATTTCATCTTGTATTTGAAAGGCTTTCATATTTAGTGAAAAAACAGCTGTTAAGAACCCTTTTTTAAGCATCCATTTGCTAAAGCATTTTATCTAACTGTAAGAGAGAGTTGAGTAAAGAGGTGTAGATTTTCATGCATTGAGTGTCTAGCACTTTGATCAGCAATATTCTGAAAAGTAGCAGTCTCATAGTAAATAATCAGAATCAGTTCTGCTCCCCTGTGTTCAGGAAATAATTTTAGAGCTCGAGTCTTCCATAGAAACAGGGTAGGAATCCATATGTTAGTTGGCAAGGTTTTCATCACCTAACATCTGATAATCATGTCAGACTGGCATTCCTTAATATTCACAGATTCCTGCCAGGACTTCAAACTTCTTCATCCTTTGCTTTGGAAATTTTCTCCTTTTACATCTAGACCCCATGCTAAGAACCGAGGATGCAAGATAGATATGACACGGTCCCTCACAATGAGCTTTTAATCTAATCTACGAAGAGAAAAAAGATTTTGCAAGAATGAGTTTTGCATATCATATGTCTAATTGAGGCAACTTTTTATTCACTGAGATTAGTTAACACTATCACAAAGGCTAGACATAGAGGAATGGCACTTAAAATCCTGTTACTGTATGTTTCATGGGTCAGTTTGTTCATTTGTTTAATAAGCATTAATTGGAGCTTTACTGTCTGCTTAGAAATGTTCCGAACTTTTCAGATACAAAGGGGAGTTGTACTTGGTACTTTCACAAATAAAAGGGTGTCTCACTTCCCCTCTAGATCAAGAATTCCTCAGGCACAAGATCGGCATGTCAGCATCCATCCCGTGCCAGGCTAAGTGAACAGGGTCAATTGGGCTGGAAAACTATTCCCTTTATAGACTCGGAGATAGGATTTTTAGTTAACCATCTAATTTGACTTTACTTTTCCCAAGACCAGTAATCCTAAGACCTGAACTGCAGCATGTAAGTGGGTGCCCAGATTGACCTGTGCAGTCAAGTGGAAAGAACAGAGGCCTCTGGGACAGGCTAGAGCAGCCACTACATCAGGCAGAACAAAGGTTTTCTATTTGAAGTTGGTGCGATTGGGATGAGACTGATCAGTACTGGAACACTCTATCCATGCACTTATTCACTTATGATCTATCAACTAGCTATAATACTTCAGGTATTATTCTAATACTAATTATGGGAAATTAAACAAAGTCCCCTATAAAATTTGCATTGTATTGAAAGGAGGGAGGGGCAATAATAAAGGAAGCAAAAAAAGTATCATTTAAATAATGATAAGATATAGTAAAAAAACAAAAAACAATGCAGGGTTCAGTTCAGTTCAGTTTAGTTGCTCAGTCATTGAGACCCCATGAACTGCAGAAAGCCAGGCCTCTCTGTCCATCACCAGTTCCCAGAGTTTACTCAAACTCATGTCCATCAAGTCAGTGATGCCATCCAACTATCTCATCCTCTGCCATCCCCTTCTCCTCCCGCCTTCAGTCTTTCTCAGCATCAGGGTCTTTTCAAATGAGTCAGTTCTTTGCATCAAGTGGCCAAAGTATTGGAGTTTCGGCTTCAAAATCAGTCCTTCCAATGAATATTCAGTACTTACTTCCTTTAGGATGGACTGGTTGGATCTCCTTGCAGTCTGAGGGACTCTCAAGAGTCTTCTCCAAACCACAGTTCAAAACCATCAATTCTTTGGCGCTCAGCTTTCTTTATAGTCCAACTCTCACATCCATACATGACCACTGGAAAAACCATAGCCTTGAGTAGACGGGCCTTTGTTGGCAAAGTAATGTCTCTGCTTTTTAATATGCTGTCTAGGTTGGTCACAACTTTCCTTCCAAGGACTAAGCATCTTCTAATTTCATGTCTGCAGTCACCATCTGCAGTGATTTTGGAGCCCAGAAAAATAAAGTCAGCCACTGTCTCCCCATCTATTTGCCACAAAGTGATGGGGCCAGATGCCATGATCTTAGTTTTCTGAATGTTGAGCTTAAAGCCAACTTTTTCACTCTCCTCTTTCACTTTCATCAAGAGGCTCTTTAGTTCTTCTTTACTTTCTGCCATAAGGGTGATGTCACCTACATATCTGAGGTTATTGATATTTCTCCCGGAAATCTTGATTCCAGCTTGTGCTTCTTCCAGCCCAGCATTTCTCATGATGTACTCTGCATATAAGTTAAATAAGCAGGGTGACAATATACAGCCTTGACATACTCCTTTTCCTATTTGGAACCAGTCTGTTGTTCCACGTCCAGTTCTAACTGTTGCTTCCTGACCTGCATACAGATTTCTCAACAGGCAGGTCAGATGGTCTGGTATTCCCATCTCTTTCAAAATTTTCCACAGTTTATTGTGATCCACACAGTCAAAGACTTTGGCATAGTCAAAGAAGCAGAAATAGGTGTTTTTCTGGAACTCCCTTGCTTTTTTGATGATCCAACAGATGTTGGCAATTTGACCTCTGGTTCCTCTGCCTTTTCTAAAACCAGCTTGAACATCTGGAAGTTCATGGTTCATGTATTGCTGAAGCCTGGCTTGGAGAATTGTAAGCATTACTTTACTAGCGTGTGAGATGAGTGGAATTGTGCGGTAGTTTGAGCATTCTTTGGCATTGCCTTTCCTGGGGATTGGAATGAAAACTGACCTTTTCCAGTCCTGTGGCCACTGCTGAGTTTTCCAAATTTGCTGGCATATTGAGTGCAGCACTTTCACAGCATCATCTTTCAGGATTTGAAATAGCTCAACTGGAGTTCCATCACATCCACTAGCTTTGTTTGTAATGATGCTTTCTAAGGCCCACTTGACTTCGCATTCCAGGATGTCTGGCTCTAGGTGAATGCTCACACAATCATGATCATCTGGGCTATGAAGATCTTTTTTGTATAGTTCTTCTGTATATTCTTGCCACCTCTTTTTATTATCTTCTGCTTTTGTAAGGTCCATACCATTTCTGTCCTTTATTGAGCCCATCTTTGCATGAAATGTTCCCTTAGTATCTCTAATTTTCTTTAAGAGATCTCTAGTTTTTCCCATTCTATTGTTTTCCTCTATTTCTTTGCATTGATCACTGAGGAAGGCTTTCTTATCTTTCCTTGCTGTTCTTTGGAACTCTGCATTCAAATGGGTATAAAACAGGGATAAGTAATGGAGAAACTGTTGTTTGAAATAAGGGTGATAGGGAATGTCTCACTGAGCAGGAGATATTTGAGCAAAGATATCAATAATGAGAGGGAGCTAAGTGTGAGGTTGGAGAAGGGCATGGCAACCCACTCTGTTATTCTTGATTGGAGAATCCAATGGACCGAAGAACCTAGCTGGCTACACGTCTATGGATCTCAAAAAGTTGGACAGGACTGGGCAGTTAACTGTTTCACTTTTACAAGTATGAGGTGATCAGAAGAAGAGGAATTTAGACAGAGGGGATAGATGTTGTGAAGTAAAAACAGCTTTTAAATATTCCAGAAAGACCATGGTAAAGACTGATGGGAAACCATAAGAGTTTTTTTTTAAAGGGCATATCATCTAATTTATAGATTAAAGAGTCTCTGGCTACTTTGTGGAGAATACACCTAAGGGGTCAAGGATGGAGCAGGAAGACTAGTTAGGACTTACTGTGGTAGCCGAGTATGAGATGGACCATGGCAGTGGAGAGGAGGAAAAGTGATTCACTTGTGAATAATTTAGCTGTAATTTGAAGGCAGTTGCAGAGAGATTTGATGTGGTGTAGAATAAAAAGAAATGCATCAGGTGTGATGAGTCACAGGTATTTGGCCTGAGCAACCAGATGAACAGCAGTGTCAGTAACTCCAGAATTGGGGTACTGTAGGGATGTAGAGGACAGGGCAAATTTAGGGGCAGAGATAATTATGAATTCATGTGGGGACATGTTGACCTTGAGATTCTTATCCAAGTGAAGAAACTGAGAGGGCAGTTAGATATGTAACTCAGGAGCTCAGAGCGGGGATTAGGGCTGAAGATGCAAACTGTTTTTTTGTTGTTGTTGTTTTTACTTCTACATAAATATTTTCTTTAGAATGTAAGCCTATGGAGTGTAAGGAATGGACTCTGAGCAGTTTCTGGAGGTAGATGTGCACACCCTGTATTATTTGATGATGAATATACAGGTGCTACTTTCATTCATTTGTCTGTCTTTGGAAAGTCTGGGACGTGTATAGTAAAGACGTACCAACAAAGCCATATGAACACTTACTGAGGACACATATGGTTTACAATCTCACTAGAATATAAGACAAACATAACTAATTGTTTCCATAATAATGCAAAACAGAGGGGCAAACACATTTCCTGTAGTTTATTAATGTGAGTGGGATTAGTGTGAGTTAGAAGAAGACAGGTAAAACTGGAACCTAATTTTGGAACTGAGGAAGACTTAAGCAGGAAGGAGCAGGCAGGGCTTTCCAGATAGGGAGAAGTCAGGAGTGTCACTTCCGGAAATTCTGATTCCATAGGTCTTGGAAGGGCCCTACCATTTGTTTTGTTTGTTTGTTTGTTTTTCTCCTCACATGGGGAACTTCTTCCAGGGCATACCTCTTCCCTAAAACTATGATTATTTATGCAATTAATAGGGGTTTCCTTGATGGTTCAGTGGGTGAAGAATCCGCCTGCAATGCAGGAGACACAGTTTGATGCCTGGGTCAGGAAGATCCTCTGGAGGAGGGCATGGCAACCCACTCCAGTCTTCTTGCCTGGAAAACCCCATGGACAGTGGAGCCTGGTGGGCCGCAGTCCTTAGGGTTTCAAAGAGTAGGACACACCTGAGCAACTAGCACTTTCTCGAGAGTTAATAGTCCTGCTGAGCTCCTAGGTAGAGTTGTCTCCAGTTATGTGGGTGCGTGTGCTGACTTTTCTTGTTTTAGAAGATTTATTACCCTACCTTCACAGAACTTGAGGTTTGTAACTTTGTCTCTCTTTAGTTTGTGCTATAGGCATAAGTTGTGGCTTTATTTTCTCTCCTTTTGATCTACATTACTTTTGGAAGATGTTTGTAGGGTTCAGATTCGTTTGCTGCCATTATCCAGAGCTTACAAATTGATTTCAAGTGTAACTCCCTATCTTTGTAAGTGGTTGCTATGCTATTCTATATCATGGACCTAAATTTATAATCCTATAGACCCGATCTACAAACTTGTGATGCTCCACTTCAGCTATGTGAAATTACCATGGTGAAATCAGAAACTCGGGTTTCAGGAAAGTCTGTGTTTTAGATTCTAATGTAGCCTCTAAGTTTGGCTGTCACATGTTATTGTTTTATTATTATTATTATTTTATTTAAACAAACAGACACACAATTTGTTCAAGTGAGGAGGATATGTTTTTGAGGTGCACAATAAAAAAATTCTAAGGATAGGTTCTGGAGAGGTCACTCCAGATCCAGGATTGCTCCAGGAACCTTCGTGCCAGGAGTTCATGAAACTTTACGATACTAGACTAAATATCATGGCTTGGCTTTTCTCCACATTTCTGCCTAGTGTTCTTTTAGTATTAATAGACTGTACATCCTTTTCCTGCTTTTTATAACTTGGAACCACCTGTGGCCTGTTATGGTTCCTTCATTTTCTTCCTACTTTATGGTCCCTTGCACAATCACCTGTGCCTGGGTGTGGGTGTGCAGGTGAATATTAATCTTTTACAAGGAGCAGCCAGTATGAGAAGTACAGGGATTATTACATCAAATACCACATAGGGAATTAGACTGCATTGAATTAAGCTCCTCCTTATTTGACCAAAGCAATGATGATTTTTTCCTGAATGGTTGACTCTATGTTTTATTTATTCTCTATAGCAGTGGTCCCCAACTTTTTTGGTCGCAGGGACTAGTTTCGTGGAAAACAATTTTTCCATGGACTGGTATGTGGGGGGGAGGGGTGATTTCAAGATGATTCTCATTAGGTGTGAGCAATCTAGATTCCTCACATGTGCAGTTCACAGTAGGGTTCACAGGCCTAGGAGAATCTAATGACACCATTGGTTTGACAGGAAGCAGAGCTCAGGTGATAATGCAAGCAATGGGGGGTGGCTATAAATACAGGTGAAGCTTCACTGGCTTGCCTGCAGCTCACCTGCTGTGCAGCCCAGTTCCTAACAGGCCACAGACCTTGTCATAGTTCATGGCCTGGGAGTTGGGGGCCTATACTCTGTAGGATCAGCATCTTATTAAACAATATAGCACCGGTGAAATAAATGAAAGAGTTTGGAAATCCTACAGGGCATTACATATTAAGCTGTGGGCCTAAATAATATATCTTAATGATATTAATTGCTATTATAAAGCCTGAACTGAAAGCAAAATTTAGGACTTTATGATAAATATGTACAGAAGATCTGTTCTAATTTTTAAGATTAACTCACAGGTCATTGGAGTATTCTTAAGGAGACACCCAAGACAATCTTAGGGTTATCAAAGATTTTGATTTAAGAAATAAAGGATCTATTGTAACTACATAGTCTCAGACACTGAAAAGTTTAGAAAGCAATATATACTATCTCTAAAAAATAGAGAGAAAACTACTAGGGACAAAAATGCCTATAGAAAATAACTTTATAGAACTTTAGGGAAGGAAGGTTAGTGTAGATTAATATTTTAAGTAATATTTTGCTGTAATGTTAATTATGAAAAAGTTCAAAATAAATAAAAATTATTTAAAATTCCTCTGTCCAGAAACAATGAATTTTAGTGTTTAAGTATATATTTTCCAATCTTTCCATTATGTGTGTACACATCTACCACTTAAACAATTTTTAACATAAGAGTAGTTACTTATACACTAGACCTTTTCATATTATTGGTTAATATGCATTTTTCATTTATTCTGTTCCTAATATTACTTTTAATAGCTGTGTAGCATTCCACTATATGAGCTGCCCAGGTGGCTCAGAGGTAAAAAATCTGCCTGTATTGCAGGAGACGTGGGTTTGATCCCTGAGTCAGGAAGGTTCCCTGGAGGAGGACGTGGCAACCCACTCCAGTATTCTTGCCTGGAGAATCCCATGGATAGAGGAGCTTGGCAGGCCACAGTCCATAGGTTTGCAGAATCAGACATGAATTGACTGAGCACACACATTCCACTATATGGATGTACTATCATTTATTTCATCAGCCCTCTGTCATCAGACAAGGTTTTCAGTTTTTCACAGTTGTAAGTAAACCATGAGAAGCACTTGCTTCTTAATCTTTGTGCAGATCTTTGATTATTTCCTTTAGATAAATTCCTAGATGTGAAATTTCTGGATCAAATAGCATTTATATCTTTTAAAGTTTTATATACATATTGCTAAGACAGTCTCCCTAGAGTTGTGCCAGTTTTATTCTGTGTGTGGTAACGTCTTAAAGTTTCCTTCCAAAAGAAACTTGATTTAAAGTGGTACCAATCACTCTTCTCTGAGTCCTATCTGGTCCACCAGTTATAGCAGACTCCACTTAACTCTTACCTTAAGGTTATACATAAAGCTTTTTTAGATCATTTATGCTGTAAATGAGACAGATGAAAGAATATAATTTGACAGTGGAATTAGAATGTATTCCTATCTTAGGCCTGCTCTATAAAAGTGTTCTGCTTACCCTAGACAAAAAAAAAAACAGACAAAGAAAAAGAAAGAAACAACAAAAAAATCCACCTCTTTATTTGGACTGATTGAGCAGTCCCAATGTGCTAGCACTGAGCTGAACATGCAGGAGACATGAGTCCTGCCCTCTGAGATCATACAACTCCATTACCATTATTCATAAGGCATTATGTGAATCGTGGGCTTCTAGGACAATGCCCTTTTGTTTAAGTGCTTGAACCATATGATATGGACAGACTACAGGAGACCCCGATTCAATTCCTGGGTCAGGAAGTTCCCCTGGAGAAGGGATAGGCTACCCACTCCAGTATTCGTGGGCTTCCCTGGTGGCTCAGATGATAAAAAAAAAAAAATCTACCTGCTATGTAGAAGACCTGGGTTCGATCTCTGGATTGGGAAGATCCCGTGGAGGAGGGCATGGCAACCCACTCCAGTATTCTTGCCTGGAGAATCCCCATGGACAGAGGATCCTGGCAGGCTGTGGTCCATCGGGTTGCAAAGAGTCGGACACAACTGAGTGAGATGGATACAGGACACAGGGTATTGCTTGACTGAGAATTAAAGTGAGAGTCTGTAGTGCACTGCTTGGACCAGAAAGGCTTTCCCATGGTTACCCAATTAGCTGAAAGTGGCCTGAGTTAGAGGGACAGTTGTAACACTGACATAAAAATTCCAAATAATCCTTCTGAATAGATATGCACACATTTAGAAAATGCATAATAAATGACATATAGTGAAAATGTAAACAAGCCATTTAATAACATTTTAATGCTTGATTCTGATCTCTTAATTAAAATGTGAGTAAAAGAAAACAATGGTGGAACATCTGTGTGTGTTATTGGGATGGCAGGATTTATGCTGCACCCTGGGCTTTTTTGTTCATGTCTCAGTGTGCATGAACACGGGAGAGTTTCCTCTGGGAGGCACAGATTTACCCATTTGAGCCCCACAGAGTCTGTGTTCCCACCCACCTCCTCTTGGCTGTGGCTGTCTCCCCTTTCCTTTCCTCTTACATTCAATACTGTATGGCTCATTCTCTGCTTAAATTAAACTTCTCTCATCATTTGATCTGAAAGCCACTCTTCACCCCACCCCTATAACCTGAAACCCTGACCTAACCCTGACTCAGCCCTGTTATCTCAGCAGCTGTACACAGCATTACCTAATGTTTTTGGCCTCAGTGAATAATCTCTAAGAGCCTTGGGGAAAGCATGGCCCTTTGTATCTGTGACCTTGCAGCAGTTATTACTCAGCTGGACACTATGGGGTTTAGATGTTAGAGAGAGAAATTCTACTCACTCCTGCTGGTGAATTTTTTTTATTACGATTCATTTGGGGGATGTATCCTGGAGCTTCGTTTTGCACAATCCTTAAATGAGAGTACCAGCAATCACAAAAGTCGAGGGTTATTAAGTACTTTAAGATCTTCCAGTGAAAATGTTACTCCTTGAAATGATTTTTTTCTGTCATTACTTGGAACATACCTGATCACCAGAAAGTTTATCTTTGATTAAATGAACATAAAAAGTACTCCAGAAGAATCCTGTATCAGATCTACAATAGAAAGTCACAGCCAAAAGGCCTTCTTAAACATACAATAATTAATATTTAATGCCCCTCTTTATGAGTAGGACATTGCACTGGGACTATCTCTAATCCTCATAATGTTCCTGCAAAATAGGTAGTTTTATTCTTCATTCCACAGGTGATGAAACAGATTCAGAGTTGTTTAAGTGATGTCCTATGTTTATATTGCTAGCAAGCAGAAGACCTGGGATTCAGTCTCAAGTCAGTCTCTGTTTCAAGGCCATAATCTTTCTACAAAATCATACTCCATCATATGACAGCTCCCATTTCCTATACACCCATACTGAGATGCTGTTCTGAAAGAGTTAACTAGAATATACCCTGTTTGTGACAAATGTCTGAAACTTGTCTTTATAACTTGGATGTAATTCACAAATAAAGAGTAATTATCAATATGTCACAGATGAAGAGCTGCACGTATGGATCGGTGTAATTTCTGTTCCCTTGGCTTATGGATGCAGTATGCCCCAGGGAGTTTCACAGATCCACATGGCATCTCCTCGTACTGGGTTCTGTGTGAACAGAACAAAGTGTAAAGCTCCTATGTATTGGGATAGCTCATGACTGGTTACTAACTGAGGAAATGTGTGTAAAATTACCTTACCATATGTAGACATAGTTCCTTTTCTGAATTTGTTCTGCACCATTCAGTGTAGGCAAGATACCAAGTATTGGTACTAGCTCTGTATTTCTTTTTTATTTATTTATTTATTTTTAATTGTGGGATAATTGCTTTACAATATTGTGTTGTTTTCTGCCACACAGCAGCGCGAATCAGTCATAGGTATACTATGATCCCTCCCTCGTGAGCCTCCCTCCCACCTCTCGCCCCACCCCACCCATCTAGGTTGTCCCAGAACACTGGCTTGATCTCCCTGAGTAGGCATACAGCAGTTCCCACTGGCTGTCTGTTTTATGTGTGGTAATATATATATTTCCATACTACTCTCTCCTTTCGTCCCACCCTCTCGTCCCCAACTCCTGTGTCCAAAAATTCTGTTCTCTTATGTCTACATCTCCATTGCTAGCCTGTAAATGAGTTCATCAGTACCATCTTGTGGTACATACACACAGTGAAATATTACTCAGCTATAGAAAGGAATGCATTTGAGTTGGTTCTAATGAGGTGAATGAACCTAGAGTCTATTATACAAAGTGAAGTAAGTCAGAAAGAGAAAAGCAAATATTGTATATTAACACATATACATGGAATCTAGTTCTGTACATCATGATGGGTGTTTGTTTTAGAAGCAATGCCCCAGGAGAGGAGAAAGAGACGAGGGTGTCTTTCTTCCTTTTGCTATCTTCCCTTTGCTTTCTTGTGCCTCTGTTTCCCATCTGATCTCCTTCATCAGTTTGCTATAATCCTTTGGTGAAAATGACATCAAACATTCATAGACTAGAAGTTATTAAGACTTTAAATCACATGAGACTACCCATGGGACAATTTTTCGATCTGCTTTTTGTATGTTTCAGCTTCCATTAGTGGATATGTGCTGCATACTGGAGACATGTAACTTATACCTGTTCCATTCTTCTTTACTGTTTTCTTAGTCTGAGAGAATCTCTGCTTTAGGCTTGTTATGTGTCTGAGACAGACCAGTTACTAGGTTTGTATGATGGTTAGGCTGTGGGGAGGAGAGGAAGTTCGTAGGATATTGAGGTGTGTATTAAGAAAAGCATTATTATATAGTAGAGAAAACATGGGCCTCATAGTGTCACAGGAGCTCAGCTCTTTTTCTTATGAGCTGTGTCACTTTGAATGAGTTATTTAACCCACCAAGCCTCAGTTTCTTTTTATCTGTAAGATGAACATGAATAATAATACCCATTTTATAGAGATATTGTGCAGATTAAATGAAATAGCACATTTGGTAGAGTGGTACAGTGCCTGACCCTCAGTGAATGTTGGTTGCTTAGATTTTATGCAGCAAGGAAAGGGGAAACTAGAAAAGAGTGGAAATTAGAAGATGATATTGGGTTTGATCAAAATGTTTTCATTGTTTCCATTCGGAATAATAAAAGAGTGTCTAGAAGGCAGAGACCCCAGTTCTGTTTCCAGCTCTGCCACTAAAAAGCTGTAAAATCTTTGCTCTTAGCCTCACAGTGTCTGTTTCCTCATCTTAAAATTGAATAAATCAGAATGAATGCTCTCTACTTAGTTATACAGTTTTTCCTTCTGAAGACTTTTCTTCTTCCCAGAGTTGAACATAGCTGTCACTCAGAGTGTGTAAAACCTCAGAGGCCAAGAGCCAAGTATCGAGACAGACCTGTTGTTGAGGTATCCTTCTCGCCGTGCAACTCTGTTTACATGTACATTTATGTTCTTTGTGTATTTGTCATGTGTCTGAGTATTTATGCACCTGCATGCTTGTTGAAATAAGCACACTAGCATACATTCATACATTTTTGTGGGTATGTGTGTTTATATATAACCTATATATATATATACAGTATGTGTGTATATATATAAATATATGTCTGTGTGTATGAGAAACAGATGCACTGTAGGCAGATAAAGCAGATAAATATAGATCTAAATAGAAGCAAAGTATATAAATATAGACCTTATATAGAATGAACGCAAGCAGATCAGCACCATTTCATTATTGCTGGAAGTCTCTGTAATAAAAGAGGTGAAAATCAGTAACTGACATTGAAATTATCCATTGAATGACACTGTCAGATCAGAAGGCATGGTGTAAGGTAAGAAAATAACCTTTCTTTCAACTTTGAGGAGCAATTAGCAGGAAGATTTGTTACTTTTAATTATTTGATTTATGAAAGTTTTTAGATGCTATGTAATGTGGTGTTTTTAAAAGTACAGATATATCATCACCCTTCCTAAAAATACTACCAGACAACAAAAAAAATAATGCATAAGAAAAGAACACCTGTTCCAGTCCTCAGAAAGGACTTGACAAAGGTGACAAGATTCCTCTTTGTAGGCTGTGA
The DNA here is from genome assembly GCF_019320065.1 of Cervus canadensis. NCBI lineage: Eukaryota > Metazoa > Chordata > Mammalia > Artiodactyla > Cervidae > Cervus > Cervus canadensis. Next base: position 36,268,622 of record NC_057392.1, on the reverse strand, counting down.
TTGGCAGCTCTTTCCCGTTTCAAGGTATGGACAGATGAGTTAGTTTCATTCTATGTTATTTTTCACAAGCCCCCTGAAGTCTTTAAGGAAACTCACCTAAAAGAGATATTTTGAAGCATAAGGCCATAGTCACCATTGTTAAGTTATTTTCATGGGACTGCGTGTGATTGTGTTTAGTGAGTATGTTGTGTGAGTAAAACTGGGCTTCCATCTGTTACTTTCATGTCACTGTTTGCACCAGTCAAAATAACTGGTTGCGAGTTTTGCTTTATTTTGTTTTGTTTTAGTGGGGAGGGTACTGTGAGTTATTTTGAGTAGGTTCGAGTTAACTGGGTAATTTTCTTTAATGTTGAAAGTTACATCTTGATCATGAGTTTAAATACCATATGAAAATAAAGAGTGCCTCCTCTTTCCCATAAATCTCACCTATTTCCACAACAGATCATGTCACTTTTTCAGCATTATTATAAGAATATCCAGAGGACCTCAATTTTGAAGAAAGTCCCTGAAATTATGCAGATGCAAATCCTGCTTTTGCCTCACACCACAGAACTGTCAAAGTCCTTGTCATCGCTTTTCCTGTTGATCATTTTACTATTGCTTTTTCTTATAAAGGAAGGAAATGGGAGCCCAGGAGGTGATCTAGTTCTCGCCTCTTTTGTGCTTCTTTGAAGCCAGAAGCTACTGTTTCTTCCTATTTGCTCTCAAACACATTCAGACTTGAGCAAGAAGAGGAGGGAAGGACAGAGCAAGGACTCATTAAAACTTGAGAAATAAATTAGCGCTGCCTAAGAACTGTTCATTCTTCCTTTCAGACCTGTTTTGCTGCTATTACTTTAACTTCCTTACCAAATTTTGACTTTAAAAATTTATTAAGTCTTTCCTCCGCTGCCACTAAGGTGCTCGGTTCTTCCAAGGAAGCTAAGGCCGTTTTGGGGTGAGGCCCTCACTTCATCCGGTGACTAGCACCGCACCCAGCATCCCCTACCTAGCACTCACCCACACCATGGCCTCTGTCTCAGAGCTCGCTTGCATCTATTCTGCCCTCATTCTGCACGATGATGAGGTGACGGTCATGGAGGATAAGATCAATACCCTCATTAAAGCAGCCGGTGTAAATGTTGAGCCTTTATGGCCAGGTTTGTTTGCAAAGGCTTTGGCCGATGTCAACATCAGGAGCCTCATCTGCTATGTGGGGGCTGGTGGACCTGCCCCGGCAGCTGGTGCTGCACCAGCAGGAGGTCCTGCCCCATCCACCATTGCTGCCCCAGCTGAGGAGGAGAAAGTAAAAGCAAAGAAAGAAGAATCTGAAGAGTCTGATGATGACACGGGCTTTGATCTTTTTGACTAAAACTCTTTAGTAACACATTCAATAAAAAGCTGAGCTGTTAAAAAAAAATTATTAAGAAAAATGTCCCAGAGGTCCTGAGAATAATATGTCACACACACACACACACACACACACTAATACAGTTGTGAAAAATTCATTCCAAAAACCTGTAGTGTGTGAAAAATGGAGCATACTCTCCATTTTATTAATTATTTTGAAAGAATACTTCCTAGCAATGTATAAAGTTGGTAAACTCAATAGTACTTCAAACTATAGACTTTCCAAAACTGCTCTTACTTACTTGATGTGTTCTAATGTTATTTTCAACAAGTGTTTATTTATGAGTAGTATAAAATAATATGTCTACATATAAAAGATTCACTATAGAAAAGCAGACTTTTGAAAAATAACTGTTTGCCAGATTAACATAGTAAAACTTTTTGTCTACACACACACACACATACACACACACACATTCCATTTTTCTTGTTCTTTGCTTCTTTCCCTTTGTCCTGGCCTAACATATTCAGATTTTGTTTAGATTTTGTCAAGTACTTTATAGTAATTAAAATTTTGGCAAGGAGTGAAAAAATGTATGCACACAAACATGTATACACAATGTAGACTTACAGCATTATGGCTTATTTAGCTTAAATATTTTTGGACTAAAATTCTGAGGAAAATTATGTATACACATACATACACATGCACACACACACACACACACACACACACACACATGCTTCTCCTTTACTTATTCTTTGTTTCATTCCTTTCCTCCTGGCTTAACAGATCCATTGTTTAGACTCTGTCAAGTACTTCATAGTACAATAATTATCATAAGCTTTGGCATAAAGAAAAAATGTATGTAATACACGTAGACACAAATATACATACATAGATACAATCAATTGTTAATATGCTAATCATCAAATTTTAGTCAAATTTTATTATATTTTTTACCTTTATTCAGTATAAATCTTTAAAGGAATTTTTAGAAACACTCAAATAGCTGGTGTGATTGAAAGATTCCTGAGAAATTGTGCATTTCTTTACCTTTGATAAGGAACATTTTCCAGATATGAATTTGGAAAACAAGGATTTGTCATAGCCGAGAGCAAAGCTAGATTCTATTTTTTTTTAGGAGTCATTTATCCTTCCCACCCCCTACTTGGGACTTTTGGTGGTTCTCATCATTGGTGTAGAGAATTTTTTTTTGGTTAGATGGCTTCATATTCTGTTCCTGGCCTTGTGGTACATTACACTACCTATGAACCACTATGGGAGTCCAATATGTCCTAACTCTCCTCACCACAACTTTTTAATTAGCTGTGTCCTTAAGCAAATTAAGCTAACAGCTCTGTAACTAGGTTGCTAATCTATGAAACTTAGGCCAGTCTTAATTCACAGGGGATTTGTATTAAATGAATGATATCATGGAAGGATGTAGCACATAATATGTATTCAGTAAATGCTAGTTTGCTTCTGGCCTTTTAATTTTAACTTCTGTCTGGGACTTCCTCCTCCTAACCCTTCTCACCATTGTGGCTAGCATCATGCTATAGACATTAACCAATGCTAAAGACATAAGAATAAGGCATTTAAAAAATTATTGATTATTATAGCTACCCTGGTAATGGGCTTACAAAGAAGGAGATCTAAGGAAACCACCAGGAATTTCTGCCTCCTGTAATTGTAATATTTTCTAGTCAACAAATAGAAATGGTAGACTTTTACCAAAGTATTGCCAGAATCCTATTCATATCAATAAAGTGTAATGAAATATCTATCCAAGTGATGTACATTAAGTCTTTTGAAATAATAAAACATCCACTTATTGCCCATCCTTGTACCAACTTCATATCCTTCTTTCCACAGTGGATGTTACTCACTTTTGCTCAGTGTAGATTAGTCTCCTTGATTAGCACCTACTCTTTTAGGGCGAGGTGTGCGACCAGAAAGGGCTTCCCAGGTGGCACAAGTGGTAAAGCACATGCCTGCCAATGCAGGAAGCTTGAGATGCGAGTTCGATCCCTGGGTTGGGAAGAACTCTGGAGGAGGAAATGGCAACCCACTCCAGCATTCTTGCCTGGAGAATCCCATGGACACAGCAGCCTGGTAGGCCATGATCCATGGGGTCACAAAGAGGCAGACACAACTGAAGTGACTTAACACACATGCATGTGCAGTCAGAATCCAGATGGCATTGTTATTGTTCAGTTGCTCAGTCATGTCCAACTCTTTGCAACCCCATGGACTGCAGCATGCCAGACTTCCCTCTCCTTCACTATTTCCCAGAGTTTGCTCAAGTTCATGTCCATTGATTTGGTGATACCATCCAACCGTCTCATTCTCTGTTGCCTCCTACTCCTTTTGCCCTCTATCTTTCCCAGCATCAGGTCTTTTCCAATGAGTTGGCTCTTTTGCATCAGGTGGCCAAAGTATTAGAGATGTCATTGAAATGGCTAAATAGTTGCTGTATACCTTCTTTGTTAAGGAATAAGCAGGGAGAAAAAAACAAAAAAACAAAAACACCTCCCACTCTAAGATATCTAGAGCTTCATTTCAGCCTAGAGCCAATCATTTTAACTGAATTGTAAAGCCCACAGGAGTTAAGCTTTATAAAGGAAACAGTGACACAATCTAAATGATTCTTGCAGCAATGTCCCTGTTATACAGAGATCTCTTTATCGGATCTAAGCTCACTTTGAACCTCCTCAGACTTCACTTTCTGTGTAACTGCAGATTTAGTATGCAGCTCTCTGTCTTTTTTTGGCATTGAGAGTTTGGCCAATGTCATTAAACCACATTAAGTCACTAGGATTTCTCTAGATCTCTTCCTGCTATGCCACAATCAGTCTCAAAATAGTTGTGACTGTGGAATAAAAAGAAAGAAAAGGAAACAGAAAGGTGACCTGATGTGGTAGAAAAATGAGTGGTCGTGTCTGGAGATTGTGAGCCTTTGCTCTCTATCTTGGATGAGATTCCTGTAACACAAGGCCCAGTTTCCTCCCCGGCAGTTTGGAGGTCTAGACAGCTGTAACACAGGCAGAGCCTACAGCTGTAGTTTACCCTCAGGTTGTCAGCACCTTGTTTTAGTTTTTAAAACATTTAAATGTATACCAAATACCTATTTTTTATATAGTGCTAAATCCAAACCTTTTCTTCCTTTAAAATTTCTGAGACTCTCAAAACACATTTAAAAAAAGAAATTATTTTTATGAAGAAGACTAATAAATAAACGTAGAAGCAGATAAAAAGTGAGAAAAGGGGAAGAATTTAAAGCCAGTGTGTTAGTCACTCAGTCGCGTCTGACTCTTTGCGGCTGCATGGATTGTAGCCCACCAGGCTCCTTTGTCTGTGGAATTCTCCAGGCAAGAAGACTGGAGTGGGTAGCCATTTCCTTCTCCAGGAGATCTTCCCAACTCAGGAATTGAAGCCAGGGCTCCTGCATTGCAGGCAGATTCTTTACCATCTGAGTCACCAGGTAAAGCCGGGTATAGAGATAAATGAGTGAGAAACAGAGTAAGAGAGACTCAATCCAAAGGTCTAAAGAATAAGGAGGAAGAAAAAGAGGAGGAAGAGGAGACTCAGGTTAAAGATGGAAAATTATAAGATAGCTTTGAGGGGAACATTTTACATAATGTAAGCAGTCTTTATCTTATAAAAAAACATTTGAAATCTCTCCTTATAGCATTTAAAATAAGATTCACTTTATGCAACTTTGACTTACTCTGTCCTGTGGAGAAATGAACTGTGAACCTTAGGTACAAGTCTCAGCTCTGTCTCAAAATATAAACTCCTGAGAAAATTATCTTCTGAGCTTCATAATCTTCACATACAAAGTAAGGGGTACAGGCATATTCTCATCCACTTTTAAGAATCCATGAAATGAAACAGCACATGGAATGATCTTGTTGACCTGCTGCTTGGATGCTTGTTGAAGGAAGTTCTGAATTAGATTAGATCATACTAATGATCAAAAAAAAAAAAACCTTTTGGAAGTTTTTACTGATTTGTACATGCTTAGTCCCAGATGAGTTAACAAGAAGGTAGCTCCACTTTATAAAAAGTACTATGGCTACCATTGCCAAACACACTTTAAGTTAAATCTTCAACTGGAATATTATACTTGCAACTCTTTCTCTAAAGGTCTTATTCACCAATTAGCTGAAAGATGGCATTTCTGACTTTCTAATCCAGAAATTTAAAACTCCTGTGTAACCAAGAAAATGGAAATCAGTACATTCTTGGTTGCCTTTCTATTAATTTAAATTTGCATAACCTAATCAAAACTCAACCTGCCTTGCCCTTCAACAAAAAGCTATATTTTCCCCCATTACTAAATGGCTACATTCTTCTCAGGATTTTTTAAAAGATGAATTATGTTGCTATCCCATGACTTTTCCTTTAGAATGTGTCCATGGAAATTAAAATGGATTTTTCTGTGCTCAAGACTGAAATGAAAAATAGTCCGAAGGGATGGTGGAAATGAACACAAAACTTTGCTGATATTACTAGTATTACAATTTTGTTAAGCTTTGTTTCTAATAAAATGAAATAAAGTCAGCTGATCCCCAAATAACTGTTTGACACTTTATCTACATCATTATTTTGTGTCTACAGTCTAAGCACAGCCTAAGATTTCCTGTAAATCTTTGGCATATATTTTCTGAAGCTTTTCTACTATACTATTCCTACCGAGCCGCTTCTTCCGTAATCATTTTACTGTTTCAACAAGTATTGCTGAACATAGAGAATGTGCCGAGCACTGTGCTAGGTGCTAGGTATAAACTGTGGGCACATGGCTGCCAGTCATTGAATCATCCTTGAAAAATGGATGGAGTAGGCATCTATTTTTATTTCCTAAGCTGAAATGGGAGAAAAGTTAACTTTGGAAGATCAGAAATGTAACCTCAAACTCTTGTTCTTTCCTTTAGGTGACCTCTGGTGATTTTTTTTCTAGTCACCATTTACAAACACATTCAAAAAGGGTACAGGCTTCCTGCCTTGCTCTCTAACTGGCTGCTAATAAAGAGAATTTCTATTTCTTTTTATCACTTTAGTGATTGTCCTCAGCCATAGGAGGGCACTCAGGTACAGGATGGTCCTGTGCCTAGCAGCACAGTCAACTTCACCCATACTTTCTAGCCTCAGCTCTGGGAACTCATTATGTGGCACAAGAAGCATCAGACAGGCTCAGAGGACTGGAGCTGTCTGTAGTCATCCAGATTAAAAGTTAATTTTAGGCGCTCTCCATAAGCACAATATTAGAAATTATTGAAATTTCTCTTATAAGCATCTTCATCAGTTTAGAATCTTTTCTCATTGACCGTTTCTCTTTCATTGCCCTATATTGGGCTGTTCTGTTTAGTCAGATAATGTGTATATACTTTCTTCCAGGGCTTCCTTGGTGGCTCAGCTGGTGGCTCAGCTTGGTGGCTGAGCTGGTAAAGAATCCGCCTGCAATGCAGGAGACCTGGGTTCGATCCCTGGGTTGGGAAGATCCCCTGGAGAAGGGAACAGCTACCTGCTGCAGTATTCTTGCCTGGAGAATTCCATGGACTGTATAGTCTATGGGGTCACAGAGAGTTGGTCGGACACGACTGAGCGACTTTCACTTATACGTCCTTCCAAAGTAAAATAGTGATCTATTCAAAGATTTCCATATGCATTCTTCATGCATTTTTAAAGGGGAAGGGTAAAATTGAAGATATTTCTCTTTGCCCTGGTGATATCTCTGTGTGTTTTTCAAATGATATTTGCTCTTAGGTAAACTAGTTAGACCATAGCTTTGGCTAGCACAGGTATGGATTCCCAAAGGTATCGAGAGAATGACAACAGGAGCATATGGAGAAGGCTGACAGTGTAGTGGAATTGCTTTCAAGTGATTTTACACATTAGTACTTTCAGACACTCTCCTGCCAGTAATCCTCATTAGAAATAAGATCAGAATATTGGGGTCACTAACTCAAATCCGTTTTTCTGAGACCTGAACAATAACTGAAAATCAGAGCTAAAGGGAATAAGAATGAAACTATTCCAGATATTAGAATTGTTTCTCTAATTGAGTCTTACTCTCTCCCCTCTGTTTGGTCTTTTTTTTCCTCTCCCTGTTTCTCTCTTCCTCTTTTTTCTTCCCTGCCTTCCTGCTCCTTTCTTTTTAGTGTTCTGAATTCATTAGATGGCATAGTGTAAATCAATAGTAAACGCTAACCGCCTACTCTGTACTCAGTTACGCAACATCGCATAACCGGTACACAGAGACAAAAAGGGAAAAAGCACACACAGCCTTTACATTCAAAAGCTCTTGCATAATTTTACTTTTCCACAGCCAAAAAGAAAAAAAAAGGAAATAACAGATGGGGAAAACTTACAGTTTTTTTTTCCCCTTTTTTCAGACTGTTGAGAGGGGAGTTAGCTAACATTCATGAACATTTCTAGTTGCCCTGAGCTGCAACAAAACATCCCATAATTGTCAGTGCCTTCACTGGCTTTAAAACAAGATTTTGTGAACCTCCACGATGTGGTAAATTTTCCAGGTAACATAAGACTAAAATTATTCTGAGGTGTTTAATGCTGACTTGGTTTTTACTTATTTTGTGAAAAATCAACAACATTTAAAGTAAGAAATGAATTTTAAAATAGAAAGGATAAGGAAGACAGCTGTGTGTGTGTATGTGTGTGTTTTCATTTGAAATGTATCCTGATGTAATATTTATGTAAAAAGCTGGTTATATAAACCCTGTCTTTCTCTTGCTTTTTACTTTGAGGGATGGATAAAGCCCTACAGTTTTTTTTCTCATGACAAAGTATATTCAAACCCCAAAGTCTTAATGAAAGAGAAAACATCTAGATGCTACAGCAGACACTTGATTCAAACTCCCTACAGAATTCATCCCTTAAGCAACAGATCCATTTAAGAACTTGTAGTTTCTGGAATTCTCAAACTTTCTGTCTCACTATTCCCTGAAACACCTTTGGGTTCATTGCACTGCCTTTAAGTCTCCAATGTATAATAAAAGTTTTTTGTTTTGTTTTTTTTTTACTTTGTAGTTCTTCACTTCTTTCTTACACCCCCTACTTTTTCACTGGAGTGACTCCCTTCCCAAATGGGAACATGGTGAGATTTGTATGAGGTTGATTAGTCTTCCTTCCCTGTTACAATAGTTTGTTTCCCTTAACTGGCTGATGTCCTCTGGGTACCAGACGTTTGTCTGATGAGGGAGGTTAGAGGTCTTTGGAAGTTTGTTTTGGTCTTCCCTTTCAGCTTCTGCCTATCAAATGGTCTTAAAATGGATGCAAAATGCTAGAGAGCACAGCGTTAGGCACTCTGAGGTTTATGCTAGAGGAAAGTAAGATCAGGTATGTAAGGAGTAGTGTGCTAGTAATTCTGAGGGTTTTTAATGCAATCAGGGTAGGTGAAACCAGGCGGAGAGAGGATGGAGCTGAGTAGAAACTACTGAAGCTTTTGATCACTGTGTATTTGGGATCAGTATCATTCCTTTAGATCATACTTTACTTCTGGATGGTAAGGCTGTATGGAATTGGTTCATTTGATTTACTAGAAGGAGGTAGATTTTTCTCTACTTTTTATAAAAGATTCAGGCTATTTCCTAGTTTGTTTGACTTTCTCTTATATGTTAGCTATTGAATTTTGGATTCCTTTTGTATGGAAAAGCCTGGTGCATAAAGATAAAAATCAAAGCCAGGAGAGTTTTGTCTGGTTTTTCAGGTTTCATTATCTAAACATGTGGTTCACTGTTGTAACAACTGAATGATCAAGATCACTGGGGTTGTAGTATCTCTGTATGTGTGATGACATGGGCACATCTTTTGTTGTCTGAATATGAATAATGACTAAGCTAGCATATGTTTTTAAAGTATTTTGTAAATACATTTCCTTTCAGATTTTTTTCCTTGAAAGAATCTATAATTCAGACAGATTTGTTTGTGTAAACATAATGAAAATTGGTCACAATATTCTAGTCTTTAAGCAAGATATTCACATATATATTTACACATATATCTTCTCTGTGTCCTTCATATTTTTATCTTTTTTATTAATGTATAGCTGAGCTACAGTGTTGTGTTAGTTTCAGTTATATAGTAAAGTGATTTAGTTATATATAATTCTTTTTAAGATTCTTTTCTCTTTTAGATTATTTTCTCTTTTCTCTTATATATTACTATAAAATATTGAGTATAGTTGCCTGTTTCTGTACAGTAGATCCTTGTTGGTTATCTATTATATATATATATATATATATATATATATATATATATATACATATTAGTTATATATATAAATATATATATATGTTAATCCCCAAATCCTAATTTATCCCTTTCCCCTTTTCCCCTTTGGTAACCATGTTTATTTTCTATGTCTTTGCATCTATTTCTGTTTTGAATATAAACTCATCTGTATTTTTTTTTTTAAGATTCTACATATAAGTGATATCATATGATATCTGTACTTTTTCAGTCTGGCTTACTTCACTTACTATGATAATCTCTAGGTCCATCCGTGTTGCTGCAAAAGGCATTATTTCATTCTTTTTATGACTGAGTTGTATTTCATTGTATAAATATACCAAACCTTTATCCATTCATCTGTCAATGGACATTTAGATTGTTTCCATGCCTTGGCTATTGTAAATAGTGCTGCTATGAACATTGGGGTGCGTGAATCTTTTTGAATTGTGGTTTTCTCAATTGTAGCTAAGTGTGGATTCCAATAGGCAGTTTTGTATGTGTGTACTTGATTATCAAATTGAATACTGCACCATGTAAAATGTTTCTTTATAATGTAATTTTAGCATGATTAATCATCTGTAGCCAAGCACTTAGTTTTGGTCTACAGTTCTGTATACAGGGAATCATTTAGAATACCCTGATTTTCAAATGGGTTTGCTTGAATTTAAAAGAAACCTTATTCCTTTATGGAGGAGCATTTTCTTGATTGTCAAAAATATTTGGAGCTATCTGGTTATCAAAAGAGTAGGGAAAACGTCTTTGAGTAAAACATCTTTGGACTTTTTCCTGCCTCAGTTTATCAGAATAACTTTCAATTCCCTCTCAGTCAATTTTTGCACTCTCTAAACCATACTTAGGGCAAAATTGACCTTTCAATGCCCCATGAATTCCAGCTGCTTCTGAACTGCACTCTTTTTTGGTTGTAACCACGGCCCTGGGAACTTGTAAGCTACTTCTAGTTTTTCTTCTGCAGTATGGGATCCAGGCCTAGGAAGGGTTGACAAGCCTAAACTTTCTATTTCCAGGCATACAGGAAGATAGGGCAAGATTTAAACTTCTAATTTTTCAGAAGTCCTTCACAACTCTTTTAACCTGGCTTCTCTTTGCTATTGGCAATAGTAATAGATATTTTTAAATGTTGCAACAAGAACCTCAGTCACTAACTTACTCTTTCAACAAGAATCACTCTAGTTGTGCTCAGCACATAGTAGCTGCTTTAGGAATATTTTACCATGTTTTGGTGAGCTGCAGTGACTGTCCCCTCTTAGTGCTTATGCAAGTAAGCAGTAAGCCATGATAGTAATAAAGGGGTCAGATGAGATCAAATACAGTGCTCTTCAAACTTCAGTCAGGGGTGATCACCCCATTTTATAAGAAAGCCCTTATTATCTTGTCTCTATCTTTTTTAAAAAAAATAACAAATTGCAGAAAGAAATTTTATTTCTTTCCTGGAGGTCCTTTTTAATGGTCAGTGATGCACAGACCATTGGATCGTTTAACAAACATAATTTTGAGCAAGGTACTTTAGGGATCCTTATTGAGTTTCATATGCAGATGTGTTAGGGCCATATGATTATGGGTCTCAAATATACTCCTCTTATACTCTGCCACAGGGTCTTTTGAATCTTGACTTTACTCATTTTCCTTAGGCAATTATTTTTTAGGCTTCTTTTCTTTATATAAGTCGTAGGATGATGACAAATTTTATACAGAATTCTCCTTTTATAATGTTTCATTATCTTTAGCTACAGTAACTCCTGATCTTTCTAAATCAATTTTGGCTCAAGTTATCATTCTGGTTATTTTCAGGGCTTCATTCTGATGGTGATATTGTGGGTGGGAGGTGATCTCTGGTAAAACTGTCTGTGGCATCTCCATTATAAAAGCAGTGGAAAGACCTCCATGTGGAATTCTTGATAGACTTGCTGCTTGTTAGGGAAGCAATTTTTAAAATGCAGATTATATAATATTTGGGGATTTTGTTGCTCCACAGTAGAAGCTTTTTAAATGTTAATTTGGGGTTTGTTTTGTTGCTCTGTGACTTAGCATAAAAGGTTTTGGTTTTAAAAGGTTTCAGTTCACTCATTCTAGTTGTCTTACAGGACTTGGAATATAATGCTATACATTTATTTATACTCATGAAAAAGGATAAGGCCAGTAACTCACAACTCATGAAACCAGGGGTAAATAATCCATAGCTTGTTCCACCACTCTTGCCGCAATATTTATATCCAGAACACAAGTAACAAACAACCCCAAACAAGGAGAAACCAGTTTGTTTTTATTTACAAAATGTTTAATCAAAAGTACAGTGAAGTTCAAATGGAGCTGCAAATCCTGGTGGTTCACAATGGTTTGATTTATTTTTTTAAACAGACCATGGATAATTAACCATAAAACATAACTTTCTCAACACAAGTTACAGTGAATTACAGAAATAGGCAGCAAGTCATTCACAACTGGTTGCAACTGGTTAGAACCTTAAAGTTAAAACACACAGGCAAATACAAAAGCCCTTTCTCAGGGTGCAGTTGTATTTTCATTCCCAAAGGGGAGCATCCTTTATTTTTATATAATGTCAGTATGTCAGTGTCCTGAGTGAGAAGTAAATGTATTATTTTCTATGATTGCCATGTTGTCATACATTTTACCAATACCTAGCACTAATGGTATTCTTTTAATTTCAGAATGCTTCACCATCACTAACTGGATATTCCTTGTGACATTGCTGTCTGGTAAGCATGTTTTCATCATCTCTAAACAGCGGCCCAAAATATTGAGGTGCACAGAAGTCAAGTATATTTCTCCCAACCTCAGAAAGAATTAGACCTAAAGCAGTGGCGAGTCCACCACCTCAAGTGCTAAATTTGAACAGAAAGCATTTTGACATTGATGAAGGGTACCTGTTCCAATTCCTATTTATTCATTTGAAATACCATCATTTAGAATGATAAGAAACATGGTCTTAAGAACCTATCGTCACAGAGTTCAGCAAACGGTTTACACTGATTTTGCTGCACGGGGGAGGAAGTATTCAAAAGACTTGCTTGAAAAACTCTCCAGAGATAATATATGTCTATTTCCAAAGGAGTCCCCTGAGTGGACAGAGAAGGTGCTTTGGTGAAGCTGAGCATGGATGTTTCCATGTGGAACACTGGGTGTTTTTGCCTTACGCAGACAAAATTCTGCAAACATATTTTATGATGTTTTGAATTACCTGCTGTTTTTTGATGATATGCTACAAATGTGAAATGTATTTGCTTCATGTGAATCAATGATTGCTCCTGTGTATACCCACAAACACAAGGGACATGAACAACCCTCACCACTATCACCAACATTGCCAGTTAAGTAAGAGGATCAACATCAAGGCTGCAAGGGAACCTAGGTTTGAAATGATGTCTATGTGTCTTGTGGTGAGAATTTGTAAAGTTTTAAAATTCAGAGTTTCAAGAATTCTTGAGAGTTCAATGGCTGGGAGGAGAGTGCAGGTCTGGACTGAGAGAATATTGGTAGAACATCATCAAGACAGAACCTGAAAGAGTTGAATGTACTAGAGATTAGCCTGCATAGAAATGCACTGACAATTACACCAGAGAGGAAAGAGTGAAAGGGTGACTTGCCTGGCATCTGAATATATTCTGCCTGGCTCCGGCCAGGCCTATTTAGTTATGAACATCATATTCTCCACAATTTTAGAACCTATACTCTTGACTTCTATTTATATGAATGTGCATAAGATGAGGAAAATAATCTCTTGGGTAATAAAGATAACTTTCTAGCAGAGACTTTCCATGTCTGTTGCACATAATCTACAGATGTCACTGTATCTTTGTTTCTAGTTCTATTGTACGTCTGTCTGTACAATAGATAGGCCTCTGTGCCTGTGTGTGTTACTCCGTTTTGTCAGTTTCCCATAGCTAGACCACCTGGTATACACCCAGATCCACAAGGATGAATGCTTCATTTTTGTTTCTTCTTCATTTTTGTTTCTAGTTCTGTTGTACAGCTATCTGTCTCTCTGAAGGTACCCATCTTGCCAGTGAAGGGCACAAGCCTTTAAATTGTAACTCCCTACTCTCACTTCAAACTTTGCTTGTTATGCTGCCCGAAAAGAAACTCATATCAGTGTGAATGTTTAGAACTCAAGGGAGAGGCTCATTGGGTAACTTTAGTCATTCCCTTTGCATTCATTGTGAAATGATCTCATCACAAAATGGCCTGAATTTCACACTCTTTCTGGCTTGCAAAGAAACCAGTTCCTCTCCTATTTCTATCCAACACACAGAAAGCTCTTTATGTTTCTATGATCAGATAAAATCTGATGAATGTATTTGACATCTAGGTATGAAGATTTAAACTATCAGGGCAATTCTGGGTGTTTGTAGATTCTGTTTTAGTAAATGAAAAGCTCCTTCGGAAAGGAGAGCACATCTTATCCACTAATGAATAAATATTTATTTTCATTTTAAAATGATACATGCTTATTAAAAATAATTTGAAGAAACACATTGGAGTAAAATGAAGAAAAATTAAAGTAATTATTTCTATAATTTAAATCCAACCATTAATAACCATTTGATATATTTCTTTACTCTCATTTTCCCCTGAGGATATATTTTTTAAAATGTGCTGTAATCATACTTTCCATATAATTTTATGTCCTGCTTTCAAAATTTAACCTAAGAATTCTACATGTAATTACATAGTCCTTAAAACCATCATTTTAAATAAATATATACTGTTTCTGAAGAAGGATAGCTTACTTAACCTAAATGTCCAAAGTATTTTCTTATTTTTGTCTTTATGTTTTGTTTCCATAATCTTATATATAAAAAGTAAATGAATCAGTCAATAAGTAAATGAAAGTTCAAATCAGTATAAATTTTTAAATTGTTTATTATGAAAATTTTTAAGTACATGAGTGTAGGCAGATCGCTGCCGTGAATCCCATGTACTCATGACCCAGCTTGCACAGTGACTATACCCATGGCCTATTGTTTTCCTGTGCTACCTCCATGTTTTTCTGAAGCAAACCCCAGTCATTATAGCATTTAACCCATCAATATTTCAGGCCCATTAGAACCTTCTATATTTTAATGTTAAAAACAATTCAGATCATTATATAGAGGAGCATTTTTCTTCTGAGTATTATTGTCATATTTTCTGAAATGTAAACACTGATCATAAAATCACAGACATGTGCTTCATAACATTTTAATGCACATTTGTAAGCCAAAGGGCAATTTAGTTGACTACAGAGATATTTTACAAGTTTGGCTAGGTTTCTTGGATGAGTTTTTTTGGGGAGCTCTTTTGGGGGGGTTTTCCTTTGGTTCAAACTTAGGATGATGATTTACATGCAAGATCAATGCCGCATTAACTACGCTCATCATTGGATATATTCTGTGCTGTATATAATTCCACATTTGAGGTGAAAGGGAACATAACCCTCTGAGTACTGAGAAGTCCAGCATGGCTGCACCCAACACATCCTAGATAAATATGGCGAACCTACTTAAACCAAATGTAACACCGGATTTAAACATTTATAGGGTTTTTTTGTTTGTTTTAATTGGCCAAAACAAAAGGCTTCTTCCTAAGGGGGCACTTAAGAAATCTGTAAAGGGAGGAATTATACATTAATAGTATGAATAATTTTTCAAAAAAAAGCACTATGTCTGGGAAAGTGAGCATAGAGGGAGATGGTGGATTGCAGAACAAAGGGTGCTCATTGCCTCTGTGCCTGTGTGTATTACTCTAGTTTATCCTCAGAATATTTAAAGAGCCTCAAGTCAGTTTCCTATAGCTAAACCACCTCCTATACACCCAAATCCACAAGAACGAATGCTTCATGCAACTAGGCTGTCAGCAGAGGACCAGTGGTGAAGGTTTTATCCTGCCTGGCTGTCTTTGACCTGCAGGTCAGTGACTGTTCCAACAGGTGTATTCCACTCATCAGAGATTCAGGATGTGAGTAACTGCATACCATCCTGCATCAGTATAAACTGGATTTATGTGTTACTCAGGTCTATTTAATCTTAGGAGCACATTTTCCATTGGCCTCGAAAGTGAGTAGCTGGAATATTAATGTGTCTTAACCCTTAGAGGAAAAAAAAAAAAGAGTTCCTCCACTGCACTAAATCTAGAAAGATATGAGGGTTTGCAGTATGGACACATACAAAATATTTTTGAACAAAGTTGGTGGAGGAAAGCACATGGCAAAAAAAAGAAACAGAAGAAATAACATAAGCAGTAAACTGTCTCAAGCAAACAGAAAGCATCTGTAAAAATTGCTAGACTGGATGGTGTCACAATACAAACTATTTTTTTTTCCATCTCATGTCTTTTTCCCCTCAGTCTTCTGATCGTTTCTGTTTTTCTTTATCCTGGCCTGGCATTACCATCATTATAATGTCCTCAAAAGGTCAGGAATGTACCTGACAGCTTGGCGTTGAAGCAGGCATTCCAGGAAAAGATAGGTAGGATCTAGCTACTATACTGTTTTAAAGCTACTACTATTTCACCATAACCCAAAATACCCATATTTGGAAAGAGTTAGCTTTTCATCATTATTTTAAGGTTGATTTTGCCAACACAACAACTGAAATAAAGGCATAAGTTTTCACTTTTTCCTGCATTCTCTCTTACATGTGGTGTTGGATTATGTAGCTCATGTCATATAAACCTAGAATATAAACTGGGTGTTAAAGAGAAGAGGAAGTTTACCCGTAGTTCTTTCTAGCTAAAATATTATTCATTATGCCCAAGTGAACCTTAAATGTCTCATCACGATAATAGATACTATTATTATTACTACTATGCTTAATGATAGTGTTTGATTCTTGGTGTGTGTGTGTAGCATTTTCTTATGCTTGGCCTTGGGGTCTGGTGTTTATTCAGTTCTTACATTTGCTATAAAATGACTCTTCTTGAAATAAAGTAGTATTCCATATTCTGTACCTCCTTCCTTGTAGTATAGTTCAAAATCATGGTTGGATGATTCTACTTAAATAGGGCAGGAAATTTTTTGCAAATGCCCCCATCAAGCCAAGACTTTAATTTAGACTTAAATACAGATAGTTACAAAAGGAAAAAAAAACTGTTTTGTTCATACCATCAGACCCATCTTTCAAGAAGTTGGCATATTTTTTGGATAAATTTTATAAGACACATAACATACAATCGTGCACAGTTAACACAAGGATGGGAATTATGGCATGCTTTTACTGAGATAACTTTGGTGATTCTCCCTTACCTGGAGGGGCGAGAGAAGGATGAAGAATCCATTCAAGGCAAAGATATTTAAGGAGAAACTTTGCAGCCAGCTCAGCTCTTTTACATTGGAAATGCTGAGAAGTCTTCATTGTTTTACCCTTCACTAGAGATTACTCAAAGTCTGTGATATATAGAACTTCCTTTGAGATAGTCTGCTTTTGAGGGGACTATTCCATTAGCAAACCATGCTGGTCTCCATAAAGAACTGATTCTATTTATTTTATTCTACGCTATGAAATATTCTTAAGATGCTGTTGATGTATACTTTTTTATCAAAAGTCATTTGCTTTTGAGTTTTTGATAGCCATTCTATGAATCAACCAACCCCACTGGCTCAGGCAGTAAAGAATCTGCCTGCAGAAATTACTGGTGACCCTGGTTCAATCCCTGGGTCAGGAAGATCCTCTGGAGAAGGAAATGGCAACCCACTCCAGTATTCTTGCCTGGACAGACGAGCCTGGTGGGTGACAGTCCGTGGAGTCACAAAGAGTCAGACTTGACTAAGTGACTAACGCTTTCACTATGAATCAACCTAATATATTTGTGGTGTGGAGATCTATAACCACTGAATGCTAAGTTTAAAGACTTTTATAATTACTTACTTAAAGACACGTTAGCTTTTAACTCTTTCTCTCTCTTTATCCACAAACAAGTTGATTGGATAATCATATATGTTTATTGTTGTTGTACACAATGCACATGAAACAGGAAAGAGGAAAGGCTATTTGTAACAGGTAATTACAATGGCAAAATTGTACTTTCTTTAATTGTTCTCATTTTCTAATGTCTGATTACATCAAGACCTACACTCTAAGAAGTATATTTCAGTTTTGCTAAGAAAATGACAGAGGAGAAAGATAAATCCAGTTCTATAAAGTGATGTCAAGCATAAGTTGGCACAACTACAGTTATCAGTAGTTCATTCAAACTATTCCTCCACTCTGGTAGGACTTTGATTTCTGCCCATCCTTTAATAAGGAACCAGAGCAAGGAAGCAGCAGACTTTTTTGGAAACCCTGGGAGGTCTGATCTATGAGGACATGATCGGTCTAGTGGATTCTTAGGAGCCTGAGTTATTTCTGGGATGGCTTATCCAGCCTTTCATGGAATCAGAACTCATACCATTTTCTGTAAATTAAGTTAAAAACTCAGAGGTTAAGTGAATCTTTAAAATTGTCTCCTGATTACCCTTTCAACAAACTTCTGTTGATGCTTACTACGTGACAGGTACATGTGAACCCATTTCTTTTTTTTTTAACCTTCCTAACTCTTTATACTTTTTCACTTATGCAAGGAGAAAATTCCTTTGAGTTTGCAAGAGCCCGTGCATATTTGAGTATAGCCAAAGATTCAGTCTCTTCCAGGAACTCAGGTTGTCACCCTGTGAGCCTGCCTTTGTCTTTCCTCCTAGTTCTGCCTGTGGCGCCTGTCACTAGCAGTCAAATAAGGACAATTTTACCATTCTCTCCTGCTGCTCTGTGTTTTTTTTTTTTTTTTTTTACTGCTGGTACATGAATTTGTTATTCTTTATAACTCCCTTTGAAGTTGGAAATCCAAGGGGAATCTAAAACCGACCAGATGTTTCTGCTGCTGGGGAAGGAAGAGAGTAAGGATTAAGTTTAACAAAAACTTGGTCTCTAGGAAAAAAAAAAATCATTTCAGCTGGAAATCATCATGCAGTGCATTCATTTGCCTCATATCTGTTAATTTACATTTACTAGTTCTTTATAGACAATATCACCTATCAATTTTCTCTGGGAGCAAAATCATAAATTTGTGAACAAAGGAGTTCGGGTGGTGATTTGCTCAGGCCTGTTTCCCTTTTGGAGTTTTAGTTCTGTTGCCCTATGCATTCCCTTCACCTGCTTTGTGCTTCACCTGCTTTGTGAGTGTTTTCTGTTATCTTTATCATTGTCTTTGTTATTATTGAAGGATCATATCATGTCCCACCAGGCTAGGAGGCTAATTCTGCAAACTCTTCCAAGAGGGTGAGGTCAATGCAGCCTGTGGTGAGGGAGGGAAGGAAAGAAGATTTACCAGAGTGGAGATTTGCCTTTATAGAGAACTTCATCCTTTTTAGAGATCTGTAAATCAAAACAAGAGCAAGAGTGATGAAGACCTTCAGGATGAAGAAGGAAAGTCTTGTGGTCTTTCAAGGATTCAGATAATATTACAGACAGTTTGAATAAACAGGTTAGGAAATGGAAAATGATAGGTATATGGAAACCCAAAAGAGAAAAAAAAAAAAAGATGTCATCTGTGAGGCAATATTCAAGGGAACTCTCAAATTAGGTGTCCAAGACTTCAAGCCTTGGTGTAAAGTGAAAATTAAAACGAGACTGGAGGTGAGTCTCAGAAACCAGTCAAGGTGTTTTGGTGATGTGCTTAATGCTTCACAAAAGCTCTGGGTCGCAGAGTGGACTTTTCCTCCCCTGCTTCCTGCATAGCATCTGTCACACAATCCCCTTACATTGCTCTCTGGATTTCTCAGGTTTCCAGGAGGACAGAGAAACCTGTGGATAACTGCTTTACACCCCTTACCTTGCTCAATGGATTAAACGTTTGGAAACATTCCTCATACCTCACAAGAGATGCATACTCATATCTCAGCCTCTATTGCCCTTGCCTATCTTGTATTTAAATAGAAAGTCTGAGTCCTCAATAATTATATTAAGCTTCTTAAGCAGCACGTATCAACTGCATACACCATTTTAAGTATTTTTCCAGCCTTTTGAAAGGGAGAGTAGGGAAATAGACAGAGAGAAATCACTTAGCAGCTGATTCACTTATTTTAAGCAGCTTTCCCCATTTTAAAATATAAAAAATTCAGGTCCTGGAACATTGGGTGATTTGAATGTTCTGCAAGGATTTGAAAAAAAAGATTTTTTAAAAATCATATGTTCCACATTCAGGGACACAGATTCTCAATTTGCTCCTTTAAAAAACAGGTTAAAATAAAAGAGTTTAAATCCAATGGTTTCTCTTCTTCTTTTTCATTTATCACTATTATTATTATTTGTCAAAGCAGATGGTATGAAAAGTGTTTATATTGGTCTCACTGATGACAGAGCTTAACCTAATGATCCATGGCTTGGAACTTTGTGTTTTAATAAAGAAAATACTCTTTGAGGTATTTTCCATTCAAATCAGCATCAAAAGTTTTTAATTAACACCATCAGAAATTACTGGACTAAATGCAGGACAGGGTCCCTATGTACCCCATTACTGAGAACAAGACAGCCAGGAGGACCCATTGGGCACGTATGGACTGCACGTTGAGGGGCAGAGCAGCAGAGTGAAACCTGCAGGGTCATTCCTCCCCAGCACTCTCACCCTGCTCCTCTGATTATTGTCCAGAGTTCTTTGTAATAGTAATTGGTTAGAATGTTTGAAATTAGCAAGTCCTTGTCAGCCCAGGAAAGCTTTGAAATCTGGAGGCTTCATACAGCCATCAAGCCTGCAGAAACCTAATGCTCCTTTGGGTTGAGAGTCTCAGAGCCCTGAGCACTAGTCCTCGGGCTTGGCCCCAATCACCAGCCACCACCCTCCAGAGCGCTCTGTCTTGGAGGACAGCTTTGTTTGAGGCCCTTTCTTTTCCATCACTGAATCCTCTTTCAGAATGTACAGACTGTGGACTGATTATTGGGCATGAGAAAAATGAAAGCAAATGGAATAGACTGAAGAAGAGGATAAAGAAAAGAGAGGAAAGAAAGGGGAAGAGAAAGCATAAAAAGAAAACGAAGCAGGATATAAGATGGAAAGAGCTTTGTAAATATCGATGTTTGGTTTCTGTGCAACTGGATTTGATGTCTCAGATGGGAACTTACTGACAGAGCCCAAGTGGTCCCTGGGGCTCTTCCCCACCCGCCAGAACTTTTGAAAAGACTTGTCTACTTGTGGTCAAAGGGAAGTTACAGCTGTTCATAAAAAGGGCCGTAATGTACCCACATCACCACCACCATAGTTTCTAGGGATTAAGAATAGTCATTTCCTTATATGTTATGGTAGAAGAGAGAAGGGTATATATATGTTCTCTTGTAACCATAAAAATATCTATTGTTTAACCTTGGGCCTCCAACCAAAATTCTCCAGAAAACTCCTATACTGCTTGGTAAATTGTAAAATAAACTCACCTTCAGCCTTACAGCAACACAAGAACTGCTTGGGCAGAGTTAATGAGAGTAGATATTGTCAGCAATGATGAAATTTTTATAGAAGCTTAAAGGTCTTAATAACTTTCTATAAATCTTTTCATTTATGTTGAAGCCTTCAAGCTTAATACATTTAGATGCAATCCTTAACCTTTTCTTATTTCTCCTCTACTTTAATACAAAACAACAACAAAAAAATACAAACCAGCTACAACAGCACTAATATTATTGCCATGAATTCAGAATGTCAGGAAATTTTCAGTAGGCCCAGTCATGACAAAATGATGCAAAAATACATCACCATTTTTGGAAAAACTCCCTAAAGTAATTCAAAGGTTTCTCTCCTGAAACACAAGGAGATCAATACACATCAATTCCTAGAAGATAATTGGTGAATGAGTGTCAGGATTTTCATAAGAACTGCTAAGAGTCCGATCTTGACCTCATAGCCAGAGAATCAGATAGGCCCGTGAGCAAATCATCATTTTTCTGTTTCTTAGCTGGACAGTGTCAGAATTTATTACCCCAAAGTTTGACTGCTTGTAGGAACCAGAGACACTTTCTGTGGAATATAATTTAGTAATAAAATTTAGTATATTCTTTAGTAAGAATATAATTTAGTAAGTCCATCTAAGCTTTCCTCAACCATTCTTTAGGTCAGATTGTGCTAGATCAGATTTCACAGTGTCTATGCCCCATCCCCAGATGTCCTTATAGGTTACTCTAGTCAAAGTACTGGGCATTCTGTTGTTATCCCTCAGCTCACCTCTAATTTTAACCACACTGAAACAGTCTGTGTTAGCCCAGACTCCAGCCTCTGTAGTGCTCTTCCACATTCTGGCCCAGGGTCTTTTCTAGTGCTGGGAGAGCTCAACAAATCTACATTGGATTTTGGGGAACTAGCATGGCAACATATTTCCCTGTAGGGGTAACTCTTAACCAAAAGAGGAACAGAGATGGAAAAGAAATATTCCAGCCTGAACCAGATGTATATCTTTCGAGGCACTGTCTATACATCTCAGAGATCCTGATGATATTGCACTGCTGGTGGCCTCTTTGACATAGTTTACTATTGCTAATTCTTCTCGCTGATTCACTCTCATCACTGCTTCACTCCTGCCTTCTGAGGTCCCCTTCTCAATTACTATCTGCACCAAGTCCTTGTCCTAGACCCTTCTTTGGAAGGAGCCCAAAATGAGACAGGTAGTCAGATGACTTTTTGTTTAATTGGTCAGTTAACAACATCTTCTTTTCTACTGTTTATACTACCCTCAATGAGCTATTGCTCATTTATAGCCTGGTTCCCAAAGCTAGATAGAAACCCCTTTACTCATATCAATAGATTGTAACCTTTGGAGGGAGAGATGTTGTTTATTCATTTGAGGTCTCCCGTCTCTAGCACTGCCCTGACACATGTAAGTAAGTATTTAGTGTTAGTTGGATGTGATGCATAATCTACACAATGATTTTTATTTTCGTATAAAGAAATACTCTATTTCAATCAAGTGAGATGTGTCCCTTGCAGCATAGTTTTCTAAATGTTCTCATGTTTTCTACAGTGATTATTGATCTGCTTCCTAGGAAACCCCTTTCCACACTAATGTCTTCCAGAAAAATATCAGCTTAATCATGAAAGATCCAAAATGAGGCTCTGAGTCAGTGATTATAATGGCTGATACTGTTTGTGTTCTGAATAGTTTATGGTTTTGTAAGGTGTGTAGTTTGCCAGACTTTGTAGGATACTTATTGATCCCCTCTGGGAGGCCAAGGGGCAACTGGAACTCCAGAGCTAGTCATATCTGTCCCAGCAGAGCCTCGCTCAAGACTCCAGATCCCTCCCAGTTTATCCCAGCAAGCCCACAAAACAAATATTACCCTTTTCTATGTGTGCCATGACATGAAAATGTTTGGAAAGTGCTAGTGTTATGAACTGAATGTTTGTACCCCTCCCCCAAATTCATATGTAGAAGCCGTAACTTCCAATGTGGTGGTAATAGCCCCCTGCTTGCAACTTTATTCAAACCATCACGTTAAATACCCTTAGAGCCTAATAAGGCAGTATGGCATAGTAGTTAAATTCTATGGACTATAGAAAAAGTTTTACTATACAGCCACTTACCAGCTTAGTGACTTCATGGGAAAGTTTATTATCTTCTCTATGGCTCAGTTTCCATCCTGAAAAGTGATTAACAGTACTGCTAAAAATATTGTTGTGCTGTTCAGTCGTAAGTTGTGTCTGACTTTGCCACCCCATGGACTGCAGCACACCAGGATTCCCTGTTCTTCACCATCTCTAGAAGTTTGCTCAAACTCATGTCCATTGAGTCAATGATGTCATCCAACCATCTCATCCTCTGTCACCCTCTTCTCCCCTTGCCCTCAATCTTTCCCAGCCTCAGGGTCTTTTCCAATGAGTTGGCTCTTGGCATCAGGTGGCCAAAGTATTGGAGCTTCAGCATCTGTCCTTCCAATGAATATCCAGAATTGATTTCCTTTAGGATTGACTGGTTTGATCTCCTTGCAGTCCAAGAGTCTTCTCCAGCACCACAGTTTGAAAACATCAGTTCTTTGGTGCTCAGCCTTCTTTATGGTCCAGCTCTCACATCTGTACATGACTACTGGAAAAACCATAGCTTTGACTATACAGGCCTTTGTTGGCAAAGTAATGTCTCTGCTTATTAATATGCTGTCTAGGTTTGTCATAGCTTTTCTTCCAAGGAGCAAGCATCTTTTAATTTCATGGCTGCAGTAAAAAAAATCCACAATCCACAAAATCTACAGTGATTTTGGAGCCCAAGAAAATAAAATCTGTCACTGTTTCCACTCTTCCCCCATTTAATTGCCATGAAGTGATGGGACCAGATGACATAATCTTAGCTTAGTAGTAATAATATTAATAATAGTATTAATCACCTCCAAAAAATGCTATGAGGATTAAATGAGTTAATACATCCAGAATCTATCTCTTGCATCTCCTGCAAGAGAGACTCAATAAATATTCCCTATTAATCTATCTTTTAATCTTTACATTAAGATCCCACTGTTCCATGAATGCTTCTATTAAAATATGTACCTACATTGATTTCAACTTCTTTGATTTAGAAGTCAATCCTAACAAGTAACATAAATGGAAAAGATTAAGGTTTCTATGCTTTTTAATTCTGGCTCTTCAGCCTCTTAATAATTTGATTAAAATTCTCATACTCAGTTATATTTTTACTTAAAGTGTGTAAACATTAGCCATTTTAGCGTTTTTAATAGGATTTAGTGAGATAATATGTTTGAATTCTACAGTCTTGCCTGGACAATAAATAGTTTTGTAAACATTAGCCTTTTCTCTCTTGTGGTGCTATGAAATTGTTTTGTTTGTTTTAATATCTATGTATGTCTATTAGTATCTCTGGGCAGGTAATTCATATACTTCTGCCAGTACCACAGTACATATTAGTTTAAGCCAGTCAATAAATATCTGCAGGCTGTATGGAGGCAGTGATGTTAAACAGTGAGCTGGTGCAATTCTCCGTTTATCACAAGTTTTCCTGCCTCTAAGATGATATGTACTCTTCAGATGGCCCATTGTTGGATTCAATAATAGTAATCATAATGAATTTTTTTCTTAGCCTGTTGATTTGTAGAAGATTTTTATTCAAATGAACAGAAACTTTTCTTTTTTTTTTACCAAAGCAGCCTTTAAGTGAAGTGAAGTCACTCAGTCATGTCCAGCTCTTTGTGACCCCATGGACTGTTGCCTACCAGGCTCCTCTGTCCATGGGATTTTGCTAGGCAAGAGTACTGGAGTAGGTTGCCATTTCCTTCTCCAGGGTATCTTCCTGACCCAGGGATTGAACCCAGATCTCCTGCATTATAGGCAGACGCTTTACGGTCTGAGCCACCAGGGAAGATTAAGCAGCCTATATTTTCTACTAAATATGAGCACATAGAATTGTTGATTGAATGAAAAAGTGAGAATAAATGATTGAATGAATGACCGTCTCATTCACCAGTCAGTTACTGAGCATTGGTTCTGGCAGTGCATTGTTTGGACACCATTACTTGGCCAACAGTACGATACACTTTTCTTCTTTTCTGGGATTTTGATTTTTTGTTTTTTGGGGTTTTTTTGGTAATCTTAGATGAAAGATTCAAGACCACTACTCTCAGGCTGTTTACCAAATAGATTCTGTCAATAGAAGGAGGGAGACTCAGAAACAAATAGCTTCAATATAAAGCAGAATGAAAAGGTGCTATTGTAGAAGGAGTAAAAAAAGTAATGAAGGAATTCAGGGGAAAAAAATAAAGTGGTTGATCTAAGATGAGTGAGAGGGAAAACTCTGGAAAGAAAATGATCTTTAAGTAGATGTTGGAAAATGAATGAGGTTTTCACCTGATAGAAAAAAAGAACAAGGCAGTCTAATTTGATGGAACATCAGGAGAACCAGGGTCCAGAGCTGTGACAGAATCTGATGTGTTCAGAAACAGTGAGGAGACTGGTGTAGCAAGACTTTAGGGCTTTAAGGAATTTAGTGGGAGACAAGGCTGTTCAGTTTTCGGGAGTTGATCATAGATGTCGGGTGGAGAGGGATGTGGGAGGGGGGATCGGGATGGGGAATACGTGTAAACCTATGGCTGATTCATATCAATGTATGACAAAACCCACTGAAATGTTGTGAAGTAATTAGCCTCCAACTAATAAAAAAAAAAAAGAAAAAAAAAAAACAAAACATAGATGTCTCAGAATGAAGTTCTATTGGTTAATTAATGGGAATCATTAAAGATGACCATAAAAAATATAAAGAATAGTGATATCCAATCTATGTTTTTCAGAAATCATACAGTATTTAATCCATACCGGGCTTTATAGGCACTGAACTCTGGATTAGTTAGAGAATCACACAGTTCTACCCCAAATATCATATCTTTGTATGGTGGACATTTTAGCTAGTGAAAGTGATCCTATATCAAATATGAACTCAACACTAAAGTTATCTTTCTAAAACAAAAGGTTTATTCTGTCATTCTTCATCTTGAAAATGTTTCCTTTTACATACAAAATAAAATATAAAATTTGTTGTATGTCATTACAAAGTCCTTTATCATCCACCAACCATTGGTTTCTCATCTCTGAGAAGATTATGAGTGATGGTGGGAAGTGGTTTTTATAAAGTCCTAGTACATGCCCTCAATATGTAATAGGACCTCAGCTCATGACAGCTATGATTATAATCACTTTATTATCTCATCTCTCTTCTCTCTCACCAGCACCATCTACATACCCCATACTATTTTTCAGATCAATTTGATTATTGTTTGTAGTTTCATTGTCCATTAAATGCCTAGTACATAGTACATACACAATAAATGTAGCTTTAATTAATTAATGAATTTAATATCTTAAGGTCATTCTCATGTGTATGCACTCTAGATAAATAGAGAATGTTCTTCTTCATTATTACATTTTAAATAATTCTGCCTAGTTGAATCATTTAATGACAGAAGTTTAGGAGGCTTTCTTTTATTATAAACTCAATATAACTTAAAGTCATACATAAGAAATAATGATTCTGCAAAGTATACCTGAAGCCTATTGACTTTTGAATTATCCACTTAAATCCTTAAATAGATTTATTTTTAATTCACAGATAAATGAAATACTTTCTGTGCAGAGTTGAAGGAAATATTCACAAAGTTTGTTCATATCAGTGATCATAGTCTCCCATTGCCCTTAAACATTTTATCTTCCTGATAGTAGTCTTGGTTTTGGTGAGTTCTGTGGGTACATTTTCAACTCTTTCTTTTTTTAAAGAATTGAAACACAGTTTTCAGAGTGATGCTGATATTAGTTGATGATGCCAAGGCACCAATGCCGAGTGTATTTTAAAAATTGAATATGCTCTTGTTTTCCTGTTTGTTAATTTTAAGGGAAATCCAAACACGTGAAGAAAAAAAATCAAATTTTGCTAATTTGAAAAGAACAAAAACAGCTAAAACCTTCTTTTAAAATTTCGAAGCTTTTATGAGAATATTACAGACAAAAGATTGTACATGAAAGAATTTTTTTTTAATCAGGTTGCTTTGCCTTTATTTAGTCACTTCAAAAGTCTTTGTCAGATATGAAAAAGAAATATCCTCAAAATGAAGAGTAAATATAATTAAAATGGTTCCTTGCTTTGCCATATAAGCTTCTTATTGGTGAAAATCTATATAAATTTAATACTATGAAACATGGGTTTAAAAGAAAGAATAAGAAAGAGTGGGCAGGGAGGGAAAGGGAGAGAGAAAGAAGTTTGATTTTTATAAGAATTGACATAGAAAATGATGGTAAGTGAAATTATATTAAATTCTTAATTACTTTTGATGAGAAAATTTTAGATCGATAGTATTTTTTTTATTGCCAGTATATGGCATGTACCTAGCACACAGTAATCTCTTTTCAATAGCTAACTAATGAATGAATGATATTATCTAGGCCACATTAGTTTGCTTTAAGCACAGTTTTCCGGTAACAGAAATAATTAAGAATATAGTCAGTTCATCATCAGGACCAAATATTTATTGAATACCTACCTTACATTCATTCTTTACCAGGTTGTATAGGGTTGTGGTTAAAGATTCACATTCTGAAACGCTTAGCTGTGTGACCTGAGGGCCTCAGTTTCCTCTTGTGTAAAATGGAGATTTTAAAAGTCCATAATTCAGAGGTTTGGGGAGAATTAAATGAGATATTGCCATAATGCACTTGGCAGAGTTCCAGGCAGATAGTAAGTGCTCACTTAATTTTAGATATTAGTCTAAATACTTTATTACTTATAATATTATAAATATATATATTACCTGACAGAATTGTTAATGAAATTTAAGGAGTTGTGTGTATGTGTATGCTTGGTCGCTCAGTTGTGTCCAATTCTTTGCAACACTACATACTGTAGCCCAGCAGGCTCCTCTGTCCATGGGATTATCCAGGCAAGAATACTGAAGTGCGTTGCCATTTCCTCCTCCAGGGGATCTTCCTGACCAGGGATCAAACCCAGGACTCCTGTGTCTCCTGTGTTAACAGGCAGATTCTTTACCACTATGCAACCTATATTATTACAGTGATGCCTAAGACAACTAAGATTTCAGCAACATATGTTGGAAACATATATTGGCAACAATTGGAAAGCCCAACACAAAACAATGAGAATTCATAATGATAATTTCTGAGAAAAGAAATGCAATCTAATTGGGGAAAGGGATTATATATATATTAAGAGATTAAGCTCAGTAATAATGAAGTTAACATTTATTAATCATTGACCTTCCATTGAGCTTTAAATGTGTGTTATCCCATTTAACCTTCACAACAACTAATGAAATTGGTATTATTATTACAATTTTACATAGGAGGAAGCTGAGGCAGATACTGGTAGAGTTAAACACTGCTGATATATAGAATAAATCTCTTATATATGCCTCCAGATACTGAGCTTTTAACCGTGAGTGTTATTCACAACAGGCTATGTGTCAACACATATGTAAATATTCAGCAGGGGAAGTAAACACTGATCACTGGCCACTTGGGGAAGAGCTTCAGGAGAAGAAGGAACACGTGGCCCTGTGGGGTCAAATGCTCAAGTGGCAAACTCTGGCTCCCTCCATTTGAATCCTGACTCTACTTACTGGCTGTGCAATCTTGCATAAATTTTAATCTCTCTGTGCATATATTTTCTCATCCAAAAAATGGGAGTAATAATACTATTACCTGGTAGAGTTGTTGTGAAGATTTAATGAGTCAGTTCCTATGATGATAGTGGTGCCTAGGGCATCTAAGGTAAGTGTTAGTTGCTCAGTGTGTCTGACTCTTTGTGACCCTGTGGATTATGGACCACCGGGCTCTTCTGTCCATGAGTTTTACCATGCAAGAATAATGGAGTAGGTAGCCCTTTCCTTCTCCAGGGGATCTTCCTGACCCAGGGTCTCCTGCACTGCAGGCAGATTCTTTACCGTCTGAGCCATCTAAGAGTTCAATAAATGTTGATGTTAATATCATTAGCTTTATTAGTGACAGCAGTACATTGAAATGTTTCCTTCATAATTGTCTAGCATTTAAAATCTAAAGAGAGGCTAACATTTCAAAGGTGTAGATCACTAGAAGACTGAAAGCATGTTTTTTCTACTTTTACCCAAGAACTATCCTTCAGTCTAACATGATGGGAAAAGAAAACATATTGTGCAGAGGATTCCATTATATATTTAAGTGAAAGAAATTCAGTAAGAAAGTATGTTTGCTAGCCTCATGTGCTTTTTTCTTTGCTTCATGCCTATCCATTGAATATTTAGTTAGCCTTCTTAGGAAAACAGTAATATCAAGTAAAAAATTAGTGTAATTTTTATTTCTTCTGGACAAAGATCATTTAAAAAAAATATGAACACAGAGCCTTTAAAACAGAATCTTGAGACTGTTAGGCCATAGCTCATGCTGTCATGTTTAGTCCATCTCATTGAAAGAACGGCAGTGTGCTCAGTGGCTAAGTGTGTAGAAAAAAAGAAAGAAAGTACAGTAGACTTATTCGTGAGAAGAATATGATAATATTCATTGACAGGGGAACTACAAGGAGCAATTATCCCAAGCTGTGTCTTTCAGACAATGCTGTCAGCTTCTCCACTTTGATGAGTACAGCTGAGCTTGTGATGCAAGGGCAAGAAATGCCAGTGTGACTAGATCAGGGCACTGGCCACCATATTAGCTATACCAAAGGAAAGGACATCTGTCAATAAAAGATGGATTTTAAAAACTGTTTGTAATAAAAATGATTATTGGCAGCACTTAACTAGAATTGCTCTCTGCTGGTGACCCCAATTGATTCATTTTTTTGTACACCCGTTTTCTTCTCCTCTTTTTAGAGGTTCTTTAAAGTGAGAAATCCATACTAAAACACCGTATTTTTGATGTATGTGTGGATATGTGCACATGTGTGTTTATGTATTTATGTGTTTAAACACATCACATTTGGAATATTTTGTAATCTTAGGGATTAAGTATCGCATGATTTCTTATAAATCAGAAGGTATATCTAGCATTAACTACTTCCTCCATCCATGGGATTTTCCAGGCAAGAGTACTGGAGTGGGTTGCCATTTCCTTCTCCAGGGGATCTTTCCGACCCAGGAATCGAACCCAGGTCTCCCACATTGTAGGCAGAAGCTTTACCATCTGAGCCACCCGGGAAGTAATAACTAATTTAGGCTAAGAAAATTCATCATAAACTCTGGGTTTTTTTCCTGCCTTTCTCCTTATTGAGAGAGTAAAGCTTAATTTTAGTATTTATAAGATAATTTGAAATTATACTGATTAACTTTATTTTCTGGTATTCATTCACCTTAGTCTACACCTGTTTTTACACATTCACTGTTGAATAATTTAAAAGCGTAAACCTTTGAGGTTGGAATTAATAATGAAAAGTAGAACCGGGTGCCACATGCTCAATTCCTCTCCTACCGTTCTTTCTTCCCTTTCTCCTTTCAATACTCAACTGCAAACTCTGTCACGTGAAGGACAGTACCTCCTTACATACACATCGAAACTGCTGTGTGTGTGTGAGCTATAAAACAACTAGAATTAAAACTTGTCCAAGGCCCTAAAGCCTATTCTTCACAAAAGAACCTTTCTTGCCCGATTTAGAAAGTGTTTTGAACGACACATAACTAAGTAGAGTAACTAAACAATTGCTTTTGAGCATCTGAAGCTTGCCCATTAAGATTTCTATAGCCCTTTCTTTTGCTTTTTGTGGTTTAAGAAGTGATTCATGCTCAGTGTATGAAAGTTCTCAGTTCAGCCCCTTGAGCTTTTAGTGGAAAGATCTGCATGAAATGAATCAAATAAATAAAACGAATAATGTAAGAACTGAGGACAGTTGAACTCATGTAAGTTTATGTACTGAAATGTTTTCTTGCTGGGAAGAAAAGTTATCTCCAATACATTTTAGTTTCCTAGGAAGGAAACTAAATCTTGTGTTCCTAGGAAGATACACGGGAATCAAATTGTTTGTAAACAACTGATTCAAATATTACCTGGAATTTCATAGAATAACATCAATACCTTTCAGAGAGGAAAACCATTATCTACCAATAGGAGTGAATTGTGAACGTATTCCAACTGAACAAAAGCACAGTCAAGTGCCTAAAAAAGTGAAAGTAAAAGTCGCTAGGTCCTGTCTGACTCTTTTTGACTCCATTGACCATACAGTCCATGGAATTCTCCAGGCCAGAATACTGGAGAGGGTAGCCGTCCCCTTCTCCAGGGCATCTTCTGAACCCAGGTATCAAACCCAGGTCTCCCTTATTGCAGGCGAATTCTTTACCAGCTGAGCCATCAGGTAAGTCCAGTCAAATGCCTTAATAATGCTAAATTCCAGATGTTGCGCTGATGAGATATTTTCTGTACAGATAAAAGACCAAAGTGTATAAAATCTCAGGATTTTAGACACTGAGTTAGAATTACAATGCAGCTGTCATTTTTACATTTCCTGGCTTTCATGAGCCATTACTAGTGATCCTCTGTCATTTAAATCAGTGGAGAACATGGATTTATCTTAATTTTCACCCTTTGTTTCCCCTTTTTGTGATAACAGTTATGAGATATGATGATGTAAAATGTTCCTGCTTATAATGATTTCAGCCTTGTCCCTTGGCAGCCTAAATCTTCTGGCTAATTCACTGATCAGTTAAATAGTTGAGGTTATTATTATTATAATTATTATTTTACATTTATATAGCACTTTCCTCCAAGGGGCTCAAGCCATTTTACACACAGTAAATTACCAAATAGGAATTAATCCTTATATCACCCTGTGGGGTAGCTATAGTCACATAAATGAAATTCCGCAGAAGTCCCATCTGTGTCACAGCCCTCAGCTCTACTTCCCCCACTAACCCCCAGTGAACCTACCTGTCTAACTGAAGATAAAGCGGAATGCAATTGGCATGGCAGGAATAGCTTGAAGCAAGATCTTTGGGAAAATGGTCCTGGGTCCTTGCTTTCATTCTTTGAGCTACCTTGGAAAATATCACTAAATGAGAGCAACTAAGCACATACATCTTGATTTGCAGTTAACGGATAAATTTCTTCCACGTGATTTAATTTGATTCTGATTCAGACGACTTAGGATGTGGTCCAAAAACTTTAGCATGTACAAAAGTCCTCTGGGAAGAGACCTTCGAATGCAGATTCCAAGGCTTTCTAACTTGTAGAGAATCAGGAAATTCGTATTTTCACCTCAGGTGATTTTTGAGATGGGTGGTGCTTACCTATGAAAAGCTTGAGCTGATTAAAGAAGAATTGTTAGTCCCCATTCTACAGATTAGAAAATGATGGCCCAGGAAGGCGAGGTGTCCCAGTGTTTGGCAGAACAGGGACTAGAAAGCAAGATTTCAAATTTCAAAACTTTCCATTAGAGTGCTTCCCAGAAAGGGAAAGCAAACAGAGAAACAGATAGAACCGCATTTAAATGTAAAGGAGAGAAGAGAATAGTTTGAAGTGCATATGAAACATTTTGCACTGTTATTAACTGGTGTCTACTGGCTCCGTTGGAACTTGGAGTTGATTTGTGATGCCTGGATGGAGAAGCCCAGCATGCACACAGGGCAGGGCTAGACCAAAGCCTGTTCCTTAATAGAGCAGCCTTGTCTCCTCTAGTCAACAAGACCCTCAACTAACTCTAATCCTGTGGGTGCCTATTGGATTGTAATGTTTAATTTTTCACCCTGCCCACAAAAAGACCTCTACTTAAATAGGTGCTGCCACCAAAATAAAAAGTAGGCTTTGCCAGGAAGCCAAGAAAAGCTCTTTTAATAAGCTTCCTGTTTACGTGTTAGCCCTTTTATGGGATGGGATGGGCTTTACATTTTTTTATTTGAAGCATTCTTAACTCCATTTCTAAGAGTGAAAGAAAAAAATATAACAGGAAATAGTCATGAACAATTTAACTATTATTTTTCAATTTAATATTTCATTTGGGATAATTTCATTCATTTTTTGAATTATCTTTTATTCAGTTTCCTTTAACAAGCAGGACAGAGCATTATAGGAAAAGCTGTAGACAGACAGAGTGCATCCAAAGTTTTTATTTTCTTCTGAACTTCTTACTCAAAAGTGTCAGAATTCCATAGTGGGCTTTAGAGGTGCTTGTGGGATTTATTTGGGGTTTTCAGAAACCAAAAAAACAGACACATGGTGTTATTCGTGGTAAAAATTCCCACACTCTGTGTAAACTCACCAAGCTTTTCAGTAGGTGCCACTGTAAATTGTATTGAGAGAGTTTCCACGTCCTTCCTTTTCTCAAATGCATGTATCCCTTAGCTATGAATAATAACTATTACTGTTTACATAAAAACATTTTCTGTCTCTCTTTTTACTCTTAGAAATTATCTTATGTCTCTGAATTTTTCGTCTTTTACTGAAACACATGATCATTCCCAATCACTGCACAGACAGATTTTATTTAAGAGTCTAGAGATATTGTAACAGTAAGATGGCATCTATCCCTTGCCTGGGGGGCAGGGGAGTTGGGGTGGAAGATGACAACAATAGGAGGGATACATTTGGAAATGTCATTTGTATATGCTTGTAAAAGTACATCTTGTACCACACTTTGAATTGACCTTTCAGGGTAGTCAGGTTTGACTCCTTCAAGACTATTTTATACCCAAGGTGGATCAAGATTTTGCCAGAAACTTAAACTATTTTAGAGACCCTTAAAAGAAAAGAATACAGAAGTATGATTAAAAATTAAGTACAGGGCCTTTGTGGGGGAAGGGCTGGGACTGTGCAAGTGAGGGACCCTGAAGTTTGAGTTCCATTAGATTCGTAGTAAATCCACCTCTGCATATCCACATTTGGAGACTTCCAGAAGCACCCTTAATAAATATTACTGTTTCATATAATAACAAGATTATTTGAGAATAATGTCTATTCTTTAGGGTAAAAATATTAATAATAAAACATTGTAAAAATAGTGAAAGCCTAACTACAAACCATCCGACTAACTGGTTCCCTGTAGTGTACATCTCAGGCTGACCCTAACTTAATGCAGGTCAACAAATACCATTAGAGCAGACCTCGCTGCATGTAGCCTGGTATTTCAAGCAATACTTGAGACAATAAACTACAGGGCAGAAAAAAAATGTCGTCAGTTCCTTGAAGTTCTTTGTAATGGGATTATAGCTGTAATATATAAAACTAATATCAAAAACTATAGTAGCTTGCATTTGACCCACTGTCTCTTTCCTCTAGTTGGAAAAGATGTAAAATACATGACTTCCCCATAGCATTTTGCTTCTACCACACCTTGTTACCTGTACCGTTTCTTTTTGTTATTTAGCTATTTAAAGTGAAATTCATTTTTTTTCTCTAGAAGAAGATTGTAAGTATCTTGAGAGCAGATATCAGATTTTTTTTTTCCTGAATCTTTCACAATGCCAGAGTTTTGTAGTTTCTTTTCAATTTTTTTTTACCCATATTTAAATCTTTCCCTTTGCCTTGTTCTATTAAAGAAACAATTTTTAGTGGTGGTCTCTTGGTAGGAGATACTTAACAATTTTGAATTAAACTACTATAAAAACCTAAAACCATCTCTACCCTCCCCTCCACTAACCTTCTGACCCTAGAATTTCCCCTTAAGGGAGAAAGAGCAAATGTTTTGGAGCTAAATCTAGAAGTTAAAATGAGAAAAAGGAGAAGAAAAGATATTGGCAGCTCAGAAATCAGTGACCTTCCCTCCATTCTCTTTGTGGCTAAGCTGGTTATTTCACCTTGGATTTCATCATCAATAAGAAGTGCCTGCCTAAGAAGCAACTTCTTGGGGTTCCAAGTGGAAATAAATCAAAGTCAATTTTTCTGCCACCCTCAATTCATTTTAACTCCTGGTACCATGGACCAAAATAAAATTCAGAAGTATGAGGATAATTCTGGAGGTGAGTAATTGTGTGCAATATCACACACTGGTAATGTCCAAATGCTCACCTGAATGTCGATTTCAGTCATCCTCATGCACTGGAAAAATATACCTGTTTTCTTTAACAATGAAACCCTTAACAAATTCCATATTTGAATTTTAGCCATGTTAAAAATAACTTTCACATATTTTATCTTCTTCACTTTCAAATTTCATTTATGTTGGTCTTCCTTTCATATGGAGTCAATATTCTGTAACAGTGGTGTGGTTCTGTGGTAATGTTTGCAGAATAGTTGTGGTTTAATTTAAAAATAAATTTCACACCTACGTTAGAGCTTGTGTTGTGCTCTCTTAGCTGAAAGTTACTCTGGTAAAGAAATGGTTCTTAAATACTTAGTTTTAGCCTTATTTGCCATCAGAGAGAAATAGTGTTAGAAGTATAGTTTGTGATTTGCATGAATGAATGCTTGCAATATATTTGAAAAATACAATCAGTAGGGAAAAAAAATCTAATGTAGAAAAATGACTTCTAATTCTTCATACCTCATTTGGTCTATCTTTTTTTAAAAAAATATATTTACTGCTTTTTATAAACTGTTTCAAAATATCTGTGTCAGGATAAATTTGCATAGTCCATAACTTCATATTGTTAGACCTCCTGAGGTTAAAGAAAAAAATTAGTCTGATTTACTCAGTAATGTAAAATTATCTTTTTATAATTTTTGGCATAAGTAGCTACCAAACAATTATTTGGTTTACCAGTTCTTTCCTTAGCACTGTATCCAGATCTGCCAGTTATACATTCAAGATGGTATTCCTTCTAGGTGTAACCTTCAACTATCAGACTGCTCCGTAAACTGAGTATCTTAAATGTTGAAGTGGCTGATAGTTCAAGGCCAGTATCTTTGTGATATCAAATCAAGACAGGGTTTCTCAGCACAGTGCTACTGACAGTTTGGACCAGAAAATTCTTTGATAGGGGCAGATTGGTACTATCCTGTGCACCATAAGGTGTTTAGCAGTATTCCTGGCCTCTACCCACTAGATGCCAGTGGTACCCTTCATTGATCAAAATTGTCTTCAAACATTGCCTATTGTCCCCTAGGGATTGGGGGAAGGATGGGACAAAACTGTCCCCCTGTTAAGAACCACTAGAATAGTAGTACGCATACAGCCACTATACATACTACCAGAACCACTGTTGTTATTCATTTGTTGTTGTTGTTGTTACTATTAATGAAATACAGAAAAATCTGATCCAAAGAAACTCGGTAACTCTCCTCTGTGAATTTCTTCCATAGAACTATGATAGGTTCTATTTTAAATATTGAAAAAATAGGCAGAACACAACGTTTCCTTTAATGACTTACGTGTTAGAGAAAGGTTTCTAAGATTCTGCATAGATGTATATTTTATACCTTTAATTTATTTATTGGTCTTCTTATTACAGTGATCTTTCTGAGAGGCAGACCAAGCTAGCACACTTCTATTGACTTAGCTAAATTCCCCTTTCAACATTTGCCTGCTTCAAAGAGTTTAATAGTTGATATTTCACCTTTACTGCACACAGCTGAAGAGAGATCTTTAGTGAAAACTAAAACTAACAGGTAAATCCATCTTGGCTTTGAGGCAGAAAGATGGCAATTATACAAGCAGCTCTTTGCCCCATTGATCCAAGACTTGGAAGTGAGTTTACCAAACAAAAACACCAAAGCTTAGTCAACCTGATTTCAAACACCTCCAAAGACTCAGAAAAGCAACTTCACAGTGGCTATATGAAATTCCTTAATCATCCTAGTAACCATAGGAGGTAGGTATGGTTATCATGCCATTCTCAGCAGGGCAGGAAACTGGACTATTAAGAATTTTAGTAGCTTGATCAAAATCACACAGCCAGTAAGAGATGGAGGCAGGTTCCCAGTTAGTCAGTACTCCAGAGTTCATGATCTTCTAAAGTTTCTTAAAATATGTTAAAGGGAAACTGATGGGCTAGATTTCAAGCATCTGTTGAATATGGTATTTATCCAAAAGAGTAGATGAATAAATTAATCAACCCTTTAGATTTAAAGGAGAGGGATTGTTAGAAACAAATGAATTATACATTTAATAATCAGTTATGTTATAGTTATACTATTTTTAAAATTTATAGCACTTACAAAGTTTTCAGAAAATATTTCAGTTCTTTCTAGAGTCTCAGATTATTTTATATTATTCCTTTCCTTTCAAGGATTGAGAATATTGTTTTGTTCATAAGTCTAGTTGGCATAGAACAGATGATTTCCATTTTCCTTTCTTAACTGTCAGATAATGCCCCTCTCTCATTAATACATTTTCCAGAAAACACAAGGGCTTAGATGATAAATAAATCAGATGTCATTATTTTTGAGTATGCGTATCTAAGCATCTTTTCTCCTATACTAAGCCCACTAAAAAATTACTAGATCTGGAATACTGTGGTTGAAAGAATGTCTTGAGACTTCTAGTTTTCTAAGTATCAATATTAGTCAGCAGATTAATACCCTGAATTATCCAGTTACACCTTGATACCCACTAAATATTTAGTAAACACTAAAACATTTGTCACTTCTTTTGGTTATGTATACTTTTTAAAAAAGAATACCAAACTGATGCTTCATCTAGTTTTCTAACTTGTTAGCTAGAAGTTAGGCTGCCATAGATCTGTGGTAGAAGAGGAAAAGAGGTGTAGGCAGATGGAGGAATATAGGAGAGACTCATTTCTTTCCAAATATGTTTAATCACTGTAATCTATAATTAAGTCACATTTTGGTTAATATCAGAATAAGTTGGTTTAACCCACTGATTATCTTCAAGTCTAATGACATCCATGTTTCTAGAAATGATGAAGTTATATATATAGACTCATCCTTTAAAAATTATTTTGCTTACAGTTATGCCATCCTTATCAAGGTCATTCTTCATGAACATAACAAAGTTACTTTTGATATACATTGTAAAAGGCAAGATTACAGTGGAAGGGAAATTCTGTTGCAGCTTCTTAAAAATTAGAGACCTTTTCATTTTATTCTTTTACACACTTCATATGTAATCTAGGCTATCACAGTAGATTTTATTGTTTTCTACCTGTATTATAAAATTATCTTGTCTAGCTTATATGATTTTACTATCTGCATCTCACTGGAAAAGGCATTGGTAGCATGTCTCTTTGCAAAACACTGTTAGAGATGGGATCTCCACTCATAGAAATGAGATAGTCTCTCCTATTTCTAAGGAGAATCTCATGAATAGATTTTTAAAGGAAAGCCAAGTTTATCATATTTTAGATACTCTAAAACCCCTTTTAATATGCGTATTTGTCCCTTGCAAGTGAAGAGAACAGTGTCTCATCTTCCATGTGGGAAATCTTTAGCAATTTACTTATCTCTAGCAGGAATGTAAAATCACAGAACAGAACCAGTGTTCTTCAGTTCTGAACTTGGAGTTCCTGATAATTGAACCATGGTTGCCAAAAGAGAAAAGAAACATATCACCACTTACCAGAAGTTCTAATAAGCAGAGAGAAATCATACTTCTTTCTCTTTCCATACAAAAAAGAAGCAGCTGATTAATCTTTGTTGCCAGGTGAATTAACTGTATTCAGAGGAAACGGGTGACTTGCACAAAGAAAACTTAACATGGTTCTTAGCATTCTATCAGGATACAGTGTAGCAACTGATGTTGGTAAGCAGACCAGTTATTGTGGTTTATAACAGGAGACCTCTGTTAACTTGTAATATTTCTACCTAAGCAAAGGAAATCAAATCATTTCTTAACTGTAGAAAGTACATTATATCTCTTTAACAAGGCAATGTGTTTGGGACTGATGGAGTTCCACACTAGAAGCACCATGGCCACTGCTAAGGAATGTACAGCCTCTTATTTACTCATAGGAAGAAAGACATATGGTGAAGGGAAATAAATTTTTTTAAAAAAGTAAGAAAGGAAGTAGGATCAAGGATCTGAATTTTCAATCATGAGAGAGAGCCTCCAATAAAAGCAGAAAATGCAAGGGGTAAAGGAAGTATAGGGCTTCCCTGGTGTTCATTTAGGATAGTGACAATACCTAAAGAACCCAGTCTGATCTTACCAGACTGGTACAGTTAGAGAAGGCACTCAGTAAAAGTTTGTTGAATGGATAAATGAAGATAAACATCCAGACTACAAGATCACTAGTCCATAAGCTCAGAGAGGAGGGGAAATTGGACTTATTAGGAAACTGACTTGGTAGCCAGTTACTAAGAAATGTCAATATGACATCAGCTAAATAACATTTATTAACAACCATGTTTGTTTGCATTTTTCTCATAGTCGATGAATTGTTATGAAATCACAAAATAATTTGTTCTCTACTAGCTTACATTATACTAATCTAGTTTGAATTTAACGACTGCCCCGTGGAAGGGACTTTGGGATGTTATGTCAGAGAAACTTTGTATTCTTAGTGCAGATGGTTTTACCTAAATGCAGAGAGTTTAGTTTAAAGGAAGTATAACTTTTATTTTAATACTTTCCTTAATAATGACCAAGTTTTTGAAGTGCTGTTTTTATTGTTTTTGTTTGCTTGCCTGAAAGAATTCAGTGACCTTCAAGTCCCTTTCCTGGTTAAGACTTAAAGCTATCTTTTTCATATATTTGAATATTTTGGTTGTCCATGTTCATACTGCCACCTTTCTGCACACCTGGACAAATGCTGTGCTGCATCAGCTAGCTTAATCCTGCTCAGGAAAATCTAATTCCATCCACATACTTGGATAATTTATTGTGCACTTTTAGTTTCAGATTACTCATTGGTTAATTCAGCAAGTATTAATTAACCTTCCACTATATGCCAGGCCTACTGCAAGATGCTGGGGTGAGCAAGTAATTTATACAGATTTTAAGTAAGGTTAGTCCTGTCTTCAGTGCCTAAGGAATCCTTACGTGGTCTCTATACTCATGACTGTCCATTTACCTTTAACTTGCTCTAAGCCTATTTTCTTTCTTTCTGATAGTATCCAAAAACCATGGCTATGCCCGTTTTCTCACTTTCATTCTTCTATGGTGTATTTATTTATAAAGCAGCTGCTTACTGTTTCATAGATGCAAATTAACACAG
This sequence comes from Cervus canadensis, assembly GCF_019320065.1. Classification (NCBI taxonomy): domain Eukaryota; kingdom Metazoa; phylum Chordata; class Mammalia; order Artiodactyla; family Cervidae; genus Cervus; species Cervus canadensis. The sequence continues at coordinate 36,228,563 of NC_057392.1, read as the reverse complement.
TAGCCATAGTCTACTACTACGTGTATGTATATGTGTATGTGTGTGTGAGAGAGAAAGAGAAGGGGGAGAACAGACCTATGAGAACGTTCCATACAGATCCAGTTCAAGTTGTGCTTCAAGAATTGTACACAAAAATAGCACCATTGGCATTGAGGCTGTTCTTCAGTTAGTTTTGTTGTAACAACTGGTGCATAATGACATACTGATACACTACTACTCTGGTTTCTAAACCCCAATATTGTTTTGTTGTCTTCTTCTTGAGTTGGTGTATTTACAGGCTCTTAGTTCCTTGGTTTTCAGCATTAATCCTAATGTTCTGTCTGAAGTATAGTAAAGGTTTCCTTGTATTTCAGTTCACTATGCTTGAGGGAGAGTCACCATAAGTAATGATTTTGCTTTACTCCTTGGCAGCACAACCACAAACGAGACAGTGGTTCAAAATCTCAGGGTTTCCAAGGGTCTGTGAGAGACCATATGCAGCCTCAGGGAACTGCTAAAAAGCTCAGATTAATTGTCAAGATACAAGTTCACAAGTCTCATGAACATTTACTTTAGAGTTAGAAGAAACTCTAAAATCACTAAATCACTGTTAAATGTCAGGGTAAACCACTTGGTTTTACTGGAAGTAAATGGAATCCATTTAAGCAGCAAAATCCTAATATCTAAGAAGAAGTTACTGTAGAATAGCACATGCAGGAGGAAAGGCCATGAAACTTGTGGCAGTAATTTTGGCATCTGTAGACTTTGTTCCATGCATCTGCTCTTTCCTTCTCCAAATTCACATTATAGACAAAATTTTGTTTATTCACATAAGTAGACAAACCTATGAATTTGTCTCAATCAGCAAATGGTTTTGGAAGCCAGGTAGAACAAACCCGTCTTTGGTTTATAAACGTACTGTGATGCTAATGGGACGGCTGCATTAACAATCAACTTTAACAAGGGAAACAGGGGTTTGAGGATAAGAAGCTAAAATGAGTGAAGAACAACAACAAAGCAAATGACATGCCTGAAAAGTAAACTTCGTGATTTAAAGAAAGATTATGCAAAATCCACTTGAAAATAATGAATGAGAGGGCCAACTTGATATGTTTTAAAGAGAGTTGGTTGAGATAAGGCCTCAGTTTGGCTTTGACAGGGCTATTGTTAATGTGGGGAGAGTGGGATTCACAATCCCCCAAAATCACATCTTTCAATCTTTATTTATGCTGAGAAAAGATAGCAAGAAGGTACATTGTTCCTCCCTCATTACCAGACCTTTTTTCTTTCTTTACTGTCTTTGTCCCCAGACTATAAATCATTTAACTAGGCAGGGTCATTTTCAAGAGCTTTCCTAATGCCAAGAGACACCAAATGGTGAGATACATCAAAGGGACAAAGAATTATAGAGGCATTGATCCATTTTCCTTAAGACCCTGAGTACAATGTGAATAGACTACTTAGCTCCAGGCCGCAAACCAAGTGTTTTGCAGCAGACCCAGTCTGGATTTCTTGGGAAGTTCTCCCTGTTGCTTTTCATAGTTTAGATAATCCACATGAACAACCCTGATTAAATCAGTTGCCCCAAGGCAATAGGCAAAAGCATAAGTGGTTTTCAGGAGAGAATGGTCCAAAAGCTGGCCTGTTTCTCTCTCTTCTCTCTGTCTATGTACTTTTGTTTTTGTTTCTTTTAGTTACTCAGTTACATTTTTTTCTTTAAAATTCTCTCTATCCAATGTAATGGTAAGCAGAGAGTATTACTGAGAAGGTGCCATTCCCCTCTTCTTTCATGATGCAAGTTTTGATTTGGAATTAAGTTACCTGCCTTGTGCTGATTATGAACCGTTTTTTGAAAGGCTGTTATCTAGGGAGTAGTTATCCAGTAATATTATGTAAAGTCACCAGGCATTTGTTTCTCACATCTGATTCTTTTTAAACCAGGCAATTACTCTTATCATTTAATAATTCTTACCTCAAAGTTCACTTGAAAGAAAGCTCATAAGATTTGAGGGGAAAAAAAAATCCCTAAAAATAAAAGTTAGGCTAGTCTAGGCCAGGGTGGGAAATTCCATTGTGGCTAGAAGCCCATGGCAGGTAGAGTGGAATTTAATGAAGGAAACTGCTGTGTTTTTGTGTCTTTCTGTATGTTTTTCCTTTAAAACCAAGAGCTGGGCAGGCATCCCATTCGACCTGACGTGACCCAAGCAAATTGCTTCTTATATAAAAACAACTGCAGACTTTGAGAATGTGAAAATGCTCTGTATCCTTCTCCAACTGAGGGAGACGAAACCCTGAGAAACAGGACAGCCTTGTCAATACTCGCTGAGCAGAACTATCACTCAAACCTGATAAAGGGAGATTAGAACAAGCTTCCTTATGCCAGAGGGATTCATTATAAGTTAGACTTCTTTATTTATTTTTTATTCTCTTCAACAAGCACAAGTGGTATATGGAAACTGCATTTTTTTAAAGGCAGGTTTTATGTAGGAAATGATAGTACACATACTTTTTAAAAGTCTTTTCACAGAACTCACGTTTTTAATTAAAAAACTAATACTAAATTTTTTAAAAAGACAAAGAGAAGCATTTTCTCTTTCTGCCACAGTCTTGGACAAGCGAAGGAGAAGAGATTCAGGGTGTGTCTGATATTGCATTCAGATGTGTTGTCTTGGCTTGTGTACTGACAGATTTATTTAAAAAACAAAGTTTAAAAAATGCATTGTGTGCTAGTGAAGTCACTTCATAAATCTTTTCCTTTATGAATTATTTTGATCACAAGGCTCGTTGTTTGAATCACTGAAGGACTATTCTCCCTAAAAGAAAAATGCCTTCATTTTCAAACTGTCAGTTCAAAAGCCAGCAACTTCCCCTGAACAGCATACAGGGATCCAGAGGGGCAGAGAAAAAGGGACCACATGAGTCCTGACTCTAATATGAGGCATAATTCAGTTTAGATTTGTCATGGTTCACAGAAGAGACATGTTTTGAAAATTTGGACCCAGAGTCCTTACTTTTCTAATAAATGACTTAGTTTGAAATACTGATTCTGCTTTAGGAAAAAACAAACAAATAAGGGAACACAGCCTTTGATGCAGCTGGTTCATCAGATGGCGGAAGGTTAGGATTAGAATACTCTTCAAGCTGTGGCTGAATAATGAAGGGTAGGGCTTCCTAGCTGGGCAGTGACTACAGTCCCCTGGGAGTACCGAGGACAAATATTACCTAATGTGTACAAAGACTTTAACAGTTAAGTTGATTACAAGCCGAGTGCAGAAGGCTGGATGAGGCAGCAAGGACTAAATTCCTCCAGAGGGACCTGATAAGTTCCACAGGGCTCCACTAGGCCCTCAGGTCTCAGGGCTTAAGGGATGGGTACCAATAGAAAGCCAATCAGGTTCTTGAAATGAATAGCGTGCATGGAATTGTTACAAAGAAAGAAAAATGAAACAACATGTTAGAATACATACATACATAGAGATTGATAAAATAAGATGGATGAAGGTTACACTGTCGCTGACTGTGTGATGGGTAAGAATTTCCCTAACCAAAGTGTAATTTGTTTGTAGCTAAGAACCTTGTCTTTGTTTTTAATTTGTTTTCCTCAGAGCACCTGGAATGTTGTTGAGATATAAAAATAAATAATTAATAATTGATCTGTTGTATCAGTTTGCCATGGTAATTGGTGAGATAGAGTAGTAGGTTAAATACTTCAGGTTAAATACTGGAGGCTATCTGAAAGAGAGGAATTTGAAACTGATTTCTAAAGGACAGAACTAGACAGGTTGTTTCAGGTTCATTGATTCCAGAAGTATTTTTTGACCATTCACTGCTTCAATCTGAGATCTCCATCTTTCTGTTGCTTTATGAAATGAGCAGGAATTGTCTGGGAAGGATGGGGAGCAAGTTTATAAGATATAAGAGCAAGTTGCTAATATAGGAGATCGTAAAAATATTAATAGGAAATGCATACTGTTAGAACAGGTGATAAGTACTGTGAGTTTGATCTCAATTCTAAGTAGGAAATTTGAGAGAATGGTTGAAATTTAACTCTGGAGTCTGACTACCTGGGCCACTTTATAAATTCTCTATATAAGACATGTAGTAAATGCTTACCTTAGAATAAGACTTTATAAATGGTGAGGATGAAGTTACCCATTTTCCCATCACAACTGTACCACATGTTCAGATTCTCTGTCATGATCAGAAATATTTCACACTACTAATCTCCTAGCATGCTCATTCAGGGTCCTTTCTTTAGCTGTAACTGTATTTCATTTCACTCATATAGAGTATTCTGTTGAATTTAATTATACAACTATTTCTTAGCCATATTTAGTAAGTAGAATACATACCATTTTCCTAAGCACTGTGAATTACTTTTTTAAATGATGAAAAAATTATGACCTTTCTCATAAGGAAGAAGCAGTCTACTGAAAGAGGAAAATTTGCTGATACTTTAATTATGATATGATTTTCCAAATCAATTTCTAAATAATATCTACCATAAAACATGTTTGGTAATTCTGATTTTGTTAATGGAGGAGTAGTTTGAACTATTTCAGGACAAACATATCCTCACATAAGAATTTTAAACTCTGGTTACAATTTAAAAAAAAAACAAAACTATAGTTGAAAACTAATGAACAATTATTTGAAGGCACTGGAAAGTGACCAAAGGCAGACAGAATCTGTAGTGAAACATGCAGGGTGAAATCCACATTTATGATAGCCTTTTCCCTCAAGGAATTCCCCAGTCTATGTGATGTGGGACAGTTAGACTTGAAACAGCAAGCCAAAATCTTACTGGATTGAGGTGTCAGAGGATGGAGTTCAGAACTGGCAGAGTGACTGAATTTGAGGAAGCAAATTTTGGAAAGGATAGAGCCACAGAGGGAGGGAACCCATAAGTCTTCATGTAATGTCTCCTAATGTCTTAGCTGATTTGTGAACTGTGCAAGTAGAGGGGAGTCTATAAGGACTTGGAAAAAGAGGTGAAAAAGTGAAAGTCGCCCAGTAGTATCTGACTCTTTTGCAACCCCATGGACTGTAGCCTGCCAGGTTCCTCTGTCCATGAAATTCTCCAGGCAAGAATATTGGAATAGGTAGCCATTCTCTTCTCTGGGGATCTTCCCAACCCAGGAATTGAACTGAGGTCTTCTGCAATGCAGGCAGAGTCTTTACCATCTGAGCCACCAGGGAAGCCTGGAGAAAAGTAACAACTAAAAGGCTAAAAGAGGTGAGGAAGTATCTGATGAAAGAAAGATAAAATTAAGAGTATGAGTTTAACTAAGTTGTAAGGGTTTGATAAATGTCTAAGGCTTTACTTAAAACACAGAAGAGCTACACTATACAAATATAGAGGATGAATCAGCACTAAGACATTAATTTGAGAAAAAGGGACAAAACTGCAACATTGAAAGCCTAACAAAGACAAATCTAAGCTACCACAATGTCAAGGTTGTCAACCAGTAATTTGCCTACTAGAATTTAAAAAAAAAAATTCTTTAGAGAAAGATAACAGAACCAAGGGTCTTATACATAAGGTAAATATGCACTTAAATAAATGATTGGACATTGGACATGGAAACAGGAAAATGTGACCTCTAACCTAAAATACAAGACAATTGATAGAAATAAATTCCTAGGTAATCTAGATGTTTAAATAAGAATACAAGAACTTTAAAGCAGAATTTATAAATATATTCAAGACTCAAGAAAAATATGGCCATAATGAGGAAACAGTTGAAAACATAAGCAGAGAAATGGGAATGATTTTTAAAAACCCAAAAAACTAAGGTACAATGTAAGAAACAAACAAAAAATAATTGGAAAGGCTTAGCATATTGAAAGCAGGAGAAAGTGTCAGTAAACTTGAATAGAGATTAATAAAAAATATTAATATAAAGAAGATAAAGTAAAATGTTAATATAAAGAAACTGAAAATGTGCAGAGTGTCAATGATCTGTAGAACAACATTAAACCATCTAATATTCTTGGACTATCTCAGGAAAAGAGAAAATCAATTGAATTATTAAGAGCCAAAGGGTTAAAGTACAATAGCTGAAATAAAAATAATTCATTGGGAAGACTTAACAGCAGATTGGAGATGGCAGAAGAGAAAATGAGACAAAAATGACATTTTGAAGAAATGATAGCTAAAAATGTTTAAAATTAAATGAAAAGCAAAATTATACAAAGGAAACCACATGTAGTCCTTGTTTTCAAGCTTGGATAAGCCAAAGAAAAAAGGAAAATCTTGAAAGCAGCCAGAGGGATTTGGGAAATAGATTGCCTATAGGGGAACAATGGGCTTCCCTAGTGGCTCAGATGATAGAGTCTGCCTGAGATGCGGGAAACCCGGGTTCGACCCCTGGGTTGGAAAGATCCCCTGGAGAAGGAAATGGCAACCCACTCCAGTATTCTTGCCTAGAGAATTCCATGGACAGAGAGCCTGGCTGCAGTCCATGGGGTCGCAAAGGGTCGGACACGACTGAGCTACTGACACTTTCACACTAGAGGAACAATTAAATAAATGTCAGCTGACACCTGATCATAAATGAAGAAGGCTAGAAACAATGATTAGAAAGAAAAAATACCAGCCCAGAATTCTATTTACTGTAATAATATATTTTAATAACAAAAAAATAAAAATTTTCGTATAAATAAAATTTGTCAGCAGAATTCATACAGGAAATGTGAAAGGAAGTTGTTTAGGCTGAAAAGACAGCAGATGTAAATTTTGTTTTAAAAAGGGGATTAAAAACACTAAGAGTTGTAAATCTAAGTACATGTAAAAGAATATGTTTTTTATACTGGTAATTAAAAACTACTGTCTAATGCATAAATTATAACTTTATCATGGATCTATAATATTTATAAATTTAAAAATATATAAAAAGACCATAGAGGACAGAATCGTGATAAACAGAATTATACTCTTGTAAGACTCACATATTTACATGAAGTGATACAATATTAAATCTAAGTAGACAGTGATAAAGAAACATACTGTAATCTCTAGAACAATTGTTAAAAAATAATACAAAATAAATGCAGTTAAAAAACCAATAGTGGATTTTAAATGAAATAATAAATTACCTGCTAAGCAATTAAAAACAGAAAGGAAAGCAGGGTAACAAAAAAGGGAAAAAAATAGAAAAAAAATAATGAAATGGTAAATCTAAACTCAACCATAGCAATAACTCCATTCAATGTAAATGGCCTAAACACTGTCAAACTGGATTAAAAACAAAAGTAGGACTTGACTATATACTGTCTACAAGGAAAGCACTTTGAATATCAAGTTATGGTTATACTGACAGTAAAAGAATAGGGTGATATATACAATAAACATACAGTATGAGTAAGCATAAAAAAGCTGGATTGGCTATATTCATATTAGACAGAGGAGACTTTAAGACAAAGAGAATTATTAGAGGCAAAGAGGGATTTGCATAATGACATGTGTGTAGTTATCATGAAGATATAAGTAATAAACATATGTGGAAACTGACAAAAAATAAAGAGAAATGGAGAAATTCATAAGAAAACTGGAGATTTTAATATCCTCACAGTAATGATGGCATAAGTAGATAGAAAATCAGTAAAGACATAAAGATATTAAAAGCACCATCAAAAGCCTCAACCTATTTGTATTGAATAGAACACTATTCCCAAGTGCAAAACATGCGTTCATTACAACTCCTCATGGAATTTTTATCAAGGTAGACTAGAATCTGGGCCATCAAATGAGTTATAAACATTTTCAAAAGATTGAGATACTGCAAAATATGTTCCCTGATCATAATGTAACTAAAGTATAAACAAACAAAAAAAAGCAATAATAAGTAAATAAATGAAATTTTAAAATAAGCGAACATCATGAATAGGCACTTCACAATGGAAGATCTAAAAACGGCCATAAACTCGTTAAAAGGAACTCAGCATCATTAGTCATCAGGAAAATTCAAATTAAAACCACAAGGAGATCATAGTTCATGCTTATTAGAATGACTAAAATAAAAAAGACTAGCATATTCAAGCATTGGCAGGGATGGAGAATAAATACTTGGCATTTTTATATCACTACTGGGAATGTTCCACTTTGGGACACTTAATATTTTATAAAGTTAAACATATATCAACCTACCCTATTGCTTGGTAATTGCATTCCTGGATATTTACCAAAGAGAAATGAAAACTACATCCTCAAAAAGATTTTCATAGGAATGTTTATAGTAACTGTATTCAGAAGTGCCTAAAAATGGAAATATCCAAATATAGAAAATGGTATACAAAATGTGGCATATTCATAGAGTAAACTACTAATAGGCCTCCCTCATGGCTCAGTGGTAAGGAATCTACCTGCAATGCAGGAGACACAGGAGACACGGGTTCAATCCCTGGGTCCAGAAGATCCCCTGAAAGAGGAAATGGCAACCCACACCTGTATTTTTGTTTCAAACATCCCATGGACAGAGGAGCCTGGAGAGCTACAGTCCAAAGGGTCGCAAAGAGTCAGACATGACTGAGCAGCTAAGCATGCACAACAAGCAAACAAAACAAAATGGACTATAACACAGACAACAATGTAGATGAATTTTAGAGATAGGTTGTAGGAAAGAAGCCAGAACCCAAAAGACTGCATATTGTATGATTCCATTTGTGTGAAGGCAAAATTATGGTGATAAAAATCAGAATATTGGTTATTAAGAGAAATTAGAATGGACTGGAAGAGGGCACAAAGAAACTTTATCTTTGCTGGGACAGTGGTTACACAGGTATATACTTTAACAAAACTATTACAATTTGTACTATATATACTTTAAAATCCATGAACTTTGCTTCATGTAAATTTTACCTCAATTAAAAAAAAAGCATACATATTCTTGACTCTAATCAACTCTCACCTGAAGTGCTTCATCCATATTTGCCAGAGGTTTCCCTGGACTCTGTCCTAATTAACCTTCAAAGCTATGTTAAAACATTTATTTTTGCCTATTGTCTTAATTCCAAGGGATATGGTAAAATATAAGTTGTCAAGATTTGGAAACCCAAGAAATGTTTAAGGTTAAGAAAAGACGAATCTAATAAGTCCAGATATAGCCTTGGCTAGGCATTGCTACTTCAAGCAAATTTTCACTGATATATTCAGTTTTCTTTTACTAATGATATTGTTTTCTGGATTTGCTTTATTTCTGAGCAAAAGGGATATAAAGTCCTTTACATGTACTTTTTGTTTGATTACATATTGCAAAGTTAATAGCAAACTCTAAGCTTAAAAACTTCGAAGAATTTCAGGGCTTTAAATTTTTTCTTTCTGCTGTCAATGAAAAGTTTTGTTTATCCTCTGGTTTATACTTTTAAAGAGTCATAGTCAAAGAAAAAGCAATTGAATATTCAAAGCTGACAATAAGCAAGATTTCAGTTTCTTTACAAATGTAGGCTTACCATTTACCTGCAGTTAACCTTAAAGCTGGTGTTTCGGCAATATTATCATATGATTGAGAATTATGCTTTACCTAAACCCTATTGTTTTTAGCTTACATAGGTGTCATCAGGTCTTGTCTTATTTTACTCCTCTTCATCCACCCCCAACAAATACTGTACAAGTCTGACTGTAGTACAGTCTTTCTTTTGTAGTGAATATTTTTTAAACCACCTACTACCTGAATTATGAAACATAGACAAGAGCATATTAACCTGGCTGAATTATCCTCTCTTGTTTTCTTGTAAACACATATTCTAGCCCAGTCTATCAATGCCAGATGGCAACTGCATTTTGATACACTGAATATTTACCAAGTCATGTGATGTGCTTTTGAAGTATTTCTTACCCTTTCCATCAAATGAGCTGACTCATCCCTCATTCATTTACTCCTGCTTTTAACAAGTTGCATTTTTAGAAACTTGACCTCAGCTTTATCAAAATGATAAAAAGATGTTTTAAAATTATGCCTCAGAAATTCTAAAATCCTGACTACATGTTACGTCCTGTGACTATCGTGTATATTGTTACATTTTTAAATGTCAGTAATGTACTAATTTACCTCACATATTTTAATGAAACTTTGTTCCAGCTACACTACTGTTTTAGCATAGAAGAATGTGGTGGGAGTATATTTGTACCTAGACTGCTTTAGGATATTCAGGAAATTAAAGCATGTAAGGTTGAAATCACTTAAAATGACTATGAAAATAGCAACTGAGCAACTGATATTTATGCCCAAGTCCTAAATAAAAACTGCTATATTTGGGGTCTAATGAAAGATTCAGCCTATTAGAAATAGGCAAATAGGCCTAATAATAGTGATAATAATATGAAAAAAGACTAAATGACCTCAGAATACTATGACTCTCATATTTTCTTGGGCTTCATAAGAATATGCATTTGTGGAAGCACCCTCAGTAAACAAATGCTGATATTCCTCAATCTAAGAATATAAAAACAACAAAAGAAACAGATGAAAGTACATGGCTTTGAAAAATGTGCACGGAGGCCAATGCATATTCTAAGAATTCTTCTTGGCCTGTTAATCCCTGAAGACTATTTTAAGTTATTTAAGTTTTTATGGATATTTGTCAATGACTTTTCAGAAACAGTAGAGAATATTGTGTGTCTTAAGAAGTTAAGACTAAGAGCTTTATATAAAAGAGTTGAGAGTTTTCTCTGTGAATAATTTTTTCAAAATTATTATGTTTTTTTTTCTTTTTAAGAGCAGACATTAGGGATGTTTGGAAAGATTCAAACAGTGAAATATGAAAAGACCTATTCAGATTTACCAAAAATCTCCCATGATACCATTATTCATTATATTTTCTAGCTCTGTTGTGTAATTAAAATTGCGTCTGTCTTTTATGAGTGTGTGTGTGTGACACATTCTGTTCCTAGTCTGGAGTAGGATCTCAAAAGTATTGATTGCCTTATTAGTTTATGAATGCATATAAAACTCTAATCATAGGGCTTGATACACAGTGTGCATCCAGTTGTTCATTATTATTCTATATATTAGTATTGCTACTGTTATTATTGCTACTTTTAAAAGAATATTTCCAAATTGCCTTTAGAAGTTCTCTCATTAAGCCTATCTTTTTATAAAAGATTTCGGAAATATATAATCTAGCTAGTGTAAATTTAAAGCAACTTGAGTTATATTCTAGAAGCAAAAGAAGGGGGCATTCTAGAGGCAAAACACCACTAACTTTGGGTTAGAAATACTTTTTAATGTATATAGAACTTGAGATCAAATCTGTTTTATCCCTATGACACATGTGGACTTCTCTCTCTATAAACTGTGTCAGTTCTTTCACCTATATGATCCTGTGAAAGATGGAGTACTACCTGATAAAGCATACCCATGTGTCACAAAGGAGAGACTCGAATCCACTGTGCACCCTTTTAGGTTTTGTAGATCTACAACATTGTTAGTAGTTTCTTTAGAAAAAAATCAGCTGGAATTCCACATTTTCTTATTAAAAAATCTCAGAAGATTTTCTAACTCTTTCATTTTAATAGCCCTTTTATGTGTAATTAGCTTCTCAAAAACTACATTTTTGGAATCTATTTATCTTTTTAAATTTATTAATTTCTCTTGAATGTTTCTAACTTTGTCGGGACACACACACACACATACACATACATACACACAAAAGTAAGGTTTTTCCATATGGTTTATATTGTATTCCTTGCACTGAAGTAAAGCAGTTATGAAAGAATATCATGTCCTCTTTGGCTCCTCTGCCAGATTAAACTATGGTATAAGTAAATTATTATATTATCTAGGGAGATAGGAAATTGATATGTGTGTGTGTGCGTGTGTGTGTGTGTGTGTGTGTGTGTGTGTGTGCTCAGTCATATCCAACTCTTTAGGTCCACACAGACTGTAGCCTGCCAGACTCCTCTGTCCACAGGATTTTCCAGCAAGAATACTGGAGTGAGTTGCCATTAAACAGATGAATATAGGTTAAATTTTTGAACTGGGAGACACTTCAAATGTAACTGGAATCATTTATTTAGTAACATACTGGTCAACTGCTTAAAGTTGTATTGTTTTAAAACAATACAACTGAGCCTTCTGTTTCATCAACCCTTTACTCCTGTAAGAGCTGGAGTAAATCATAATATTTGCTCTACTTTTATTTTGGAAGCATTACTTTCTGTATTTGCATTGTTTGAATTTGTTGCCTTTGTGTTGAAACTTAAAGGTAATTCCTTTGACAGTGTCAGTGACCTTTGCCAACTATATTTATGAACTTTAAAATACATTAGGACAAATTCTAGACAACCTAAAGTATTTGGATTTTCTAAACTTTCTCTGTAGTTTAGATAGAATTTCATTCCTCTATTAAGCTGTTATTCTAATAATTTATTGTATATAATTTATCAGTGCTATCTTTCAGGGGGAAGCCAGTCCTATGTAACATAACTTTGCTATTGTATAGAACACAAATTAATAAAGTAGTTAAGAGTACACTTTTTTGATTGGCATTTTCAAATTTAAGATACTACCATTCTAGCCTATCAGTGCTTAGAAGATAGGATGTGCTGAGTTTTTCCTTAATAAAAGATTACCATGTCTCCTCGTTTATCTTACTATACTTAACCCATTAGGTTAATGAAAACTATTAACTGTGAAAATATTAATTTAAAATGTATATAAAATGCTTAGCAAAATGTGGTACACAATAATCATTCAATAAATGGTTCCTATGTTTATTATACTATACATAATATGTTCATAATTGTTAATAGAATTAAAATACTAATAAGACTGTGATTAGTACAATGTCTAGTATGTAACAAATAATAAATATTAGTTATGTTAACTAATAATTTCTTTAGTAAACTTTTTTATTAACTGGAGTGCTAAGGCAATAATGGAAAGACTATCATAACAAGTTCATTAATACAGGTAAAATGACTACAAAACATAGCACAAAATTTAGGGAATATTTACATTAAAAGTACATCTTTTTACTCTTCTGATATTAAAACTGTATTGAAGTATAAGTGGAAAATATATTCTGTAATGTGGGAACCCTAAACATTATATAACTGTGAAAAATCTCTAAAGGATTAACCTTAAAAATAATCTAGTACTGTTTTCTGTTTCTTAGTTCTGATCTTTAGTTTATTTTCAAATGATGGAAATTAATCTTTTTTCTTCTGCTTCTAACATTTTATCAATTAGCAAATAAAGGGATGTCAACAAAGTGCCATCTGGTCAATTGTCAAATGATTGTTACAGACAGTGAGTGCTCTCAGGACTAGACATCTTTCCTTTCTCTCACATAAATGCCATGATTACTAGCTCTTTACTCCATATCTGGTTTAGAGAGGTACTAGAGAAGTACTTAGTACTTACTGAGTACCTGCATAGTATGTATAACATATAGGTAATCACCATCTTAGAGATAATTATGGTTTAAACAGGCTGTAACTTGCTCAAGGTCCTGCTGATAATAAGTAGTAGAGTTGGTTTCAAATTCACAGCTGTCTGACCCAAAACCAGTGCTTTTCTTAGCACATCACATGGCTCTTTTCACTCAACCTTAGTAAATTGCCAAAAGCTTTTCCTAGAAGTTTAACCTCACTTTAGACTTTGAGACCTCCAATTGTCATCTAAGCTTCCTATTCTTAGTTCCTATTCTCAGTTACCAAAGGAAGAGCGTTAGAGGCAGAGGGAAGAAGAAAAAGAACGTTGTAAGGTGGGGAGTGATGAGCATTCCTCTTCAGCTTCCTCTGTGATAACTCTTACCTTTATTCCTAAGAGGAAAAACGTGTATAACTACCTTGACAAAGTTTCTTCTAGTAAGTGATTAGCAACTCTAGCCCAGAATTCTAAGACTTTTCTTTTGCTTACTAAAGGTAACTCTTAAGCCTTCCCCTCTACTTAATCTGCGTATTGTACTGAGTTTACTTATCTTCCAACATTTTGCAGTTTCCCTTAGGAATACCCTTAGCAACTGACTTCCATACAAACTGTCTGGGAATGTTTAAGAGGATCATATCCCTTGTAACTAAACAAAATTGAACATTTGAATGGAAATTTAATAGCAAATTAGATTGACATGATTGCAGAAGATTGAATGAAACTTTTGTTTTCTTTATATTTGCACTGTAAAAGTCAACTAACTCTCCAACATACAATAGAAAGGAAGAAAGAGATTATTCTGTTTTGGGCTTATTGTTCAATGTAGCTTGAGTGCATTCTATCAATTCAACCTCAAAAGAAGATCTTAAAACTGATCTCTCATCCACTGCCATTGCCTCATGCTTTGACTATTGCAAATGTTCCTAGTGGAGTTTTCATTAGGAAGTAGTTTTCATCAGGAGAAAGTAGACCCTTTTCCAAATACAGACCCTAGTACAAGGGAGAAAAGATAGGCTTTTTGTTCTCTTTAAACTAGAGTTTCCACTTTTTATTATCATCTCCACATCAATGTTTTCCTAATTTCTCCCATTCACTATAATCCTATGAGACAGGGTATCATGGCAAGGGGTGGCTTAGGTAACCTCCTTTTTGGTCTATAGACTTCTGTTGTCTTCCTTCTTAGCTGCTTTTCATATAGTCTTTTTTGTGTAGAGATTTTTTGAAAACTGAGAAATTTGAGAAAAATTTGTTCCTAAAATATTTATGCCTTAGTTTTTTTTATAAAAGGCCTTAGGAAAATGACTAAGGATAAAAAAGTGACTCTTTTCTGATCACCTTCAGTAATCCTGCTAATCTTCTGCATTCTTTTCTGACCATGCTCTGAACTTGATACCATAGTTGAGGGTTCTATTCCATCAATCTTTTTTCCTCTAGTCCTCCATCTAAATAATTTGTTCAGTGAAGAACTGACAATGAAATATCTCCTGCTCTATAGTCTTCATACACATTCTTTGTGATTGTATCAAGTCAGATAAAGTGGTTGTGTCTATTTTGTAAAGCCAAGTGGCTATATAAATCCTAATTTAATGGATAAAATTAATTTGGCTACTCCATAACAAAAATCTATTTGTATTAGAAGTCTGTTTAGCTTGCTGCTGCTGCTGCTGCTACTAAGTCACTTCAGTCATGTCCGACTCTGTGTGACCCCATAGACGGCAGCCCACCATAGACGGCAGCTCCCCCGTCCCTGGGATTCTCCAGGCAAGAACACTGGAGTGGGTTGCCATTTCCTTCTCCAATGCATGAAAGTGAAAAGTGAAAGTGAAGTCGCTTGGCCATGTCCGACTCTTAGCGACCCCATGGACCACAGCCTACCAGGCTCCTCCATCCATGGGATTTTCCAGGCAAGAGTACTGGAGTGGGGTGCCATTGCCTTCTCCCTGTTTAGCTTAGGAGTCATTAAATAGCTATGACTCAACAACCCTCCTTGAGGCGCTGGGTGGGGGTGGGGAAGAGAGGAATGTGGGGGAACTAAAAATAATATTAAAATAAAATAACGAATTTCAAAAATACTATTCATTGTAAACTAATGCTAGCCTAAAAGATACCAGGAAACAGCTGACTGAAACAAATATAGTTGAAACATTTCTGGAATTAACAAATGAATCCAGATAGTGCTTCCAGATAGTGCTATCAAGACAAAGGAATATGGTCTTTGAGTGATTGGGAAAAGGGTGAGAGATGAGTTTGAGAGATCCTCACCATTTGGCTAGATAGCTAATTAGATTTGTCAGTAATGCTTTGGATTGTAGTTATAAGGTTTAAGGGGGCTATTAATTAATCATATACAGGAATTCTTTGATAATGTATGTGTTTGAAAACAGTAGTAAAGAAAATTTCTGTACATACTTATTATTTACATAAAAATATATTATGTGAATTTTTAAAAATAAGAGTAGGTGATTTTTTTTGTATTCACTCACCAATATAGTCTCCTACAATGAGTCCTTTAGAACATTAACATTTTACTTTTATACAGAGAACTTTTACTATATTTTCATATGCCTTTGATATTTGTAATAATCACTTCAACAAACAACTGTCGGGCCCACATGTCTGTATATAACAAACTATATTATATTTATGATGTGTGTAGGGTTTAAAAAATATGCTGTTGAATATCCATTATCCATAGAGAAAGATTTTTTAATTTCCGTATTAATTTTCTGATTATTGTTTTGTTTCTAGAGCTAGTGAATTCATTTAAATTATATCCTAAGTATACTTTATCCTGCCTACTCAAAACTATATAATTCCAAAATATAAGGGCTTATTAGTCTCATTTTTCTGGCTCCCTTACCACCTTAGCAACATGGATAGATGGATAGCTAGACACAGGATGAATGAACTGCAGTGATATATGAGCCTGCCTGCGAGTTAAGTCACTTCAGTTGTCTCCAACCCTTTGTGACCCTCTGGACTGTAGCCCACCAGGCTCCTCTGTCTATGGGATTCTCCAGGCAAGAAAACTGGAGCGGGCTGCCATGCCCTTCTCCAGGGGATCTTCCCCACCCAGGGATTGAACCAGCGTCTCTATGAATCTGGCATTGGCAGGCAGGTTCTTTACCACTAGCACCACCTGGGAAGCCCTGCAGTGATGTGCAACATGGATAAATTTTAACATTGTAATATTAAGTGAAAATAATTAAATCTCAAAACATTATATAGTGCATAATAGCATTTTATAAAGCTAAAAGTGGGCTTACCAGGTAGCTCAGGGGTAAAGAATCCACCTGCCAATGCAGGAGACACAGGAGATGTAGGTTCAGTGGGGAATATCTCCTGGAGTAGGAAATGGAAACCCACCCCAGTATTCTTGCCTGTAAAATTCTATGGACATAGGAGCCTGGTGGGCTCAAGTCCATGGGGTTGTGAAGAGACCCACATAACTGAGCACTCATACACGTAGAGTTAAAAGCAATAGAACCATATACACATTGCATACATAATATTTGTACCTATATGTATGCATGCATGTTTGCTCAGTTGCTTCAGTTGTGTCAAGCTCTTTGTGGTCCCAAGAACTGTAGTCTGCCAGGCTCCTTTGTCCATGGGATTCTCCTGGCAAGAATCCTGGAGTAGATTGCCATTTCCTCCTCCAGGGGATCTTCCTGACCCAGGTATGGAACCTGCACCTCCTGTCTCTCCAGGATTGCAAGCAGATTCTTTATCACTGAGGCACCAGGGAAGCCCACATATATGTATGTATGTATGTGTGTATATATATACTTATATACACACACAAACATAAATTTAAGAATACCGATAGATGAGATGAGACTACATGAAAAAGGAAACAAAGAAATGATAGACTTAAGAATCAGAATAATGGCTATCTTTGGTGGAAGAGGCAAGAGTGTAAATGAGCAGAGCTAGAGGGATAGATGTAGGTTATTAAAAAGCTCCTAACTCTTCTTTCAGGGAAATAGTTTGCTAGTGTTTATTAATTAAATTTGGAAAAAAAAAAAAAAACTATGTGAATAAAGTAGGCTACATGAGGTCCAGTAATGAGTATGTATCATGTATAAAGGATTATGATTCATCTAATTCCATATAGCAGAGGTACAAAGAAAAAAAAAAAGCCACAATCATTACCTTATTTCAGTTCAGTTAAGTCACTCAGTCGTGTCCAACTCTTTGGGACTTCAGGGACCGCAGCATGCCAGGCTTCCTTGTCCATCAACAACTCCTGGAGTTTACTCAAATTCATGTCCATGTAGACAGTTATGCCATTCAACCATCTCATCCTCTGTTCTCCCCTTCTCTTCCCGCCTTCAGTCTTTCCCAGCATCAGGGTCTTTTCAAATGAGTCAGTTCTTCGCATCAGGTGGCCAAAGTATTGGAGCTTCAGCCTTAGCATCAATCTTTCCAATGAATATTCAGGACTGATATCCTTTAGGATTGACTGGTTTGATCTCCTGGCAGTCCAAGGGACTCTCAAGAGTCTTCTCTAACACCACAGTTCACAAGCATCATTTCTTCTGTGATCAGCTTTCCTTATAGTCCAACTCACATATCCATACATGACTACTGGAAAAACCATAGTTTTGACTAGATGGGCCTTTGTTGGCAAAATAATGTCTCTGCTTTTTAATATGCTGTCTAGGTTGTCATAGCTTTTCTTCCAAGGAGCAAGTGTCTTTTAATTTCATGTCTGCAGTCACCATCTGCAGTGATTTTGGAGCCCCCCAAAATAAAGTCTCTCACAGTTTTCATTGTTTCCCCACCTATTTGCCATGAAGGGATGGGGCTGGGTGCCATGATCTTAGTTTTCTAAGTGTTGAGTTTTAAGCCAACTTTTTCAGTCTCCTCTTTCACTTTCATCAAAAGGCTCTTTAGTTCTTCTTTGCTTTCTGCCATAATGGTAGTGTCATCTACATATCTGAGGTTATTGATACTTCTCCTGGCAATCTTGATTCCAGCTTGTGCTGCATCCAGCCCAACATGATGTATTCTGCATATAAATTAAATAAGCAGGGTGACAATATATAGCCTTGACATACTCCTTTCCTGATTTGGAACCAGTCTGTTGTCCCATGTCCACTTCTAACTGTTGCTTCTTGACCTGCATACCGACTTCTCAGGAGGCAAGTCATGTGGTCTGGTACTCCCATCTCTTTCAGATTTTCCAGTTTGTTGTGATTCACACAGTCAAAGGCTTTGGCATAGTCAATAAAGCAGAAGGAGATGTTTTTCTGGAACTCTCTTGCTTTTTCAATGATTCAACAGATGTTGGCAATTTGATCTCTGGTTCCTCTGCCTACTTTAAATCCAACTTGAATGTCTGGAAGTTCATGGTTCACGTACTGTTGAAACCTGGCTTGGAGAAATTTGAGCATTACTTTGCTAGTGTGTGAGATGGGTGCAATTGTGCAGTAGTTTGAGAATTCTTTGGCATTGCATTTCTTTGGGATTGGAATGAAAACTTACGTTTTCCAGTCCTGTGGCCACTGCTGAGTTTTCCAAATTTGCTGGCATATTGAGTGCAGCACTTTCACAGCATCATCTTTTAGGATTTGAAACAGCTCAGCTGGAATTCTATCACCTCCACTAGTTTTGTTCATAGTGATACTTCCCAAGGCCCATTTGACTTCACATTCCAGGATGTCTGGCTCTAGGTGAGTGATTACATCATCATAGTTCTCTGGGTCATGAAGATCTTCTTTGTATAGTTCTTCTGTGTATTCTTGCCATGTCTTCTTAATATCTTCTGCTTCTGTTATGTCCATACAACTTCTGTCCTTTATTGTGCCCATCTTTGCACAAAAGTTTCCTTTAGTATCTCTAATTTTCTTCAAGAGATCTCTAGTCTTTTCCATTCTATTGTTTTCCTCTATTTCTTTGCATTGATCACTGAGGAACGCTTTCTTATCTCTCCTTGCTGTTATTTGGAACTCTGCATTCAAATGGGTATACCTTTCCTTTTTTCCTTTACCTTTAGCTCTCTTCTTTTTCTCAGCTATTTATAAGGCCTCCTCAGACAACCATTTTGCCTTTTTTCATTTCTTTTTCTTGGGGATGGTCTTGATCACTGCCTCCTGTACAGTGTCATGAACCTCTGTCCATAGTTCTTCAGGGAGTTTATCAGATCTGATCCCTTGAATCTATTTGTCACTTCCACTGTATAATTACAAGGGATTTGATTTAGGTCATACCTGAATGGTGATTGCAGCAATAAAATTAAAAGACACTTACCCCTTGGAAGGAAAGTTATGATCAACCTAGACAGCATGTTAAAAAGCAGAGACATTACTTTGCCAACAAAGGTTCATCTAGTCAAGGCTATGGTTTCTCCAGTGGTCATGTATGGATGTGAGAGTTGGACTATAAAGAAAGCTGAGCACAGAAGAATTGATGCTTTTGTACTGTGGTGTTGGAGAAGACTCTTGAGAGTCCCTTGGACTGCAAGGAGATCCAACCAGTCCATCCTAAAGGAGATCAGTCCTGGGTTTTCATTGAAAGGACTGATTTTGAAGCTGAAACTCCAATACTTTGGCCACCTGATATGAAGAGCTGACTCATTGGAAAAGACCCTGATGCCTGGAAAGACTGAGGGCAGGAGGAGAAGGGGATGACAGAGGATGAGATGGTTGGATGACATTATCAACTTGATGGACATGGGTTTGGGTCGACTCTGGGAGTTGATGATGGACAGGGAGGCCTGGCGTGCTGCAGTTCATGGGGTCACAAAGAGTCGGACACGACCGGGCGACTGAACTGAAGCTGAACTGAATGGTTTTCCCTACTTTCTTCAATTTAAGTCTGAATTTTGCAATAAGGAGTTCATGATCTAAGTGACAATAAGCTCCCAGTCTTGTTTTTTCTGTCTGTATAGAGCTTCTCCATTTTTTGCTGTAAAGAATATAATCAGTCTGATTTCGGTATTGACCATCTAGTGATGTCCATGTGTTGAGTCTTCTCTTGTGTTGTTGGAAGAGGGTGTTTGCTATGACCAGTGCATTCTCTTGGCAAAACTCTGTTAGCCTTTGCCCTGCTTCATTCTGTACTCCAAGGTCAAATTTGCCTCCAGGTATAACATGGCTAAAGGAAGATGGGATCAGAGTAATTTTTTCAGATGTATTCTTGAAGGACTCAGGCAAGTGCATGCTTAGACTTTAAACTATGCCAAATTGGCAAACATGGAACAGCAGGAGAAGGAAGCTCCTGGTAAATTCCTAGGTAGACTGAGAGGAGCCCTTCACAGATTCAGAGATTGATTCCGAAAGTTAAGAGGGAAGAGTGGTCTTAAAGATAGATTTCTCACTCAGTCAGCTCCAGCTATCTGCCATAAGCTATTAAAACAGGTGTATGGACCAAATTGGGCTTCCCTGGTAGCTCAGATGGTAAAGTGTCTGCCTGCAATGTGGGAGACCTGGGTTCAATCCCTGGTTTGGGAAGATCCCCTGGAGAAGGAAATGGCAACCCACTCCAGTACTCTTGCCTGGAAAATTCCATGGATGTAGAAGCCTGGTAGGCTACAGTCCATGGGTTCACAAAGAGTCAGACACGACTGAGCAACTTCACTGGTCTCCAGGTATCTCTTGACTTCCTACTTTTGCATTCCAGCCCCCTATAATGAAAAGGACATCTTTTGGGGGTGTTAGTTCTAGAAGATCTTGTAGGTCTTCATAGAACCATTCAGCTTCAGCTTCTTCAGCATTACTGGTTGGGGCATAGACTTGAATTACTGTGATGTTGTATGATTTGCCTTGGAAATTAACAGAGATCATTCTGTCATTTTTGCAATTGCTTCCAAGTACTGCATTTTGAACTCTTTTGTTGACTATGAGGGCTACTCCATTTCTTCTAAGGGATTTTTGCCCACAGTAGTAGATTAATGGTCATCTGAGTTAAATTCACCCATTTCAGTCCATTTTAGTTCACTGATTCCTAAAATGTTGGTGTTCACTCTTGCCATCTCCTGTTTGACCACTTGCAATTTACTGTGATTCGTGGACCTAACATTCCAGGTTCCTATGCAGCATTGTTCTTTACAGCATCGGACTTTACTTCCATCACCAATCATACCCACAACCGGGTGTTGTTTTTGCTTTGGCTCCATATCTTCATTCTCTCTGGAGTTATTTCTCCACTGTTCTCCAGTAGCATATTGCGCACCTACCAACCCAGGGAGTTCATCTTTCAGTGTCCTATCTTTTTGGCTTTTTATACTGTTCATGGGATTCTCACGGCAAGAATACTAAAGTGGTTTGTCATTCCCTTCTCCAGTGGACTACGTTTTGTCAGAACTCTCCACCATGACCCGTCCATCTTAGGTGGCCATACACGGCATGACTTGTGGTTTCACTGAATTAGACAAGGCTGTAAGATCTTCATGACCCAGATAATCACGGTGGTGTGATCACTCACCTAGAGCCAGACATCCTGGAATGTGAAGTCAAGTGGGCCTTAGAAAGCATCACTACGAACAAAGCTAGTGGATGTGATGGAATTCCAATTGAGCTATTTCAAATCCTGAAAGATGATGCTATGAAAGTGCTACACTCAATTTGCCAGCAAATTTGGAAAACTCAGCAGTGGCCCCAGGACTGGAAAAGTTCAGTTTTCATTCTAATCACTAAGAAAGGCAACCCAAAAGAATGCTCAAACTACTGCACAATTGCACTCATCTCACACCCTAGTAAGGTAATGTTCAAAATTCTCCAAGCCAGGCTTCAGCAGTACGTGAATCATGAACTTCCAGATGTTCAAGCTGGTTTTAGAAAAGGCAGAGGAACCAGAGATCAAATTGCCAATATCCACTGGATCATCAAAAAAGCAAGAGAGTTCCAGGAAAACATCTATTTCTGCTTTATTGACTATGCCAAAGCCTTCAACTGTGTGGATCACAAAAAACTGTGGAAAATTCTGAAAGAGATGGGCATACCAGATCACCTGACCTGCCTCTTGAGAAACCTGTATGCAGGTCAGGAAGCAACAGTTAGAACTGGACATGGAACAACAGACTGGTTCCAAAGAGGAAAAGGAGTACGTCAAGGCTGTATATTGTCACTCTGCTCATTTAACTTATATGCAGAGTACATCATGAGAAACACGGGGCTGGAAGAAGCACAAGCTGGAATCAAGATTGCCGGGAGAAATATCAATAACCTCAGATATGCAGGTGACACCACGCTTATGGCAGAGAGTGAAGAGGAACTAAAAAGCCTCTTGATGAAAGTGAAAGAGGAGAATGAAAAAGTTGGCTTAAAGCTTAACATTCAGAAAACTAAGATCATGGCATCTGGTCCCATCACCTCATGGGAAGTAGATGGGAAGACAGTGGAAACAGTGTCAGACTTTATTTTGGGGGGCTCCAAAATCACTGCAGATGGTGACTGCAGCCATAAAAATAAAAGACGCTTACTCCTTGGAAGGAAAGTTATGTCCAACCTAGATAGCATATTAAAAAGCAGAGACATTGCTTTGCCAACAAAGGTCTGTCTGGTCAAGGCTATGGTTTTCCCAGTGGTCATGTATGGATATGAGAGTTGGACTGTAAAGAAAGCTGAGCGCCGAAAAATTGATGGTTTTGAACTTTGGTGTTTGAGAAGACTCTTGAGAGTCCCTCGGACTGCAAGGAGATCCACCCAGTCCATCCTAAATGAGATGAGTCCTGGGTGTTCATTGGAAGGACTGATGTTGAAGCTGAAAGTCCAGTACTTTGGCCACCTCATGCGAAGAGTTGACTCATTGGAAAAGACTCTGATGCTGGGAGGGATTGGGGGCAGGAGGAGAAGGGGATGACAGAGGATTAGATGGCTGGATGGCATCACTGACTTGATGGGCATGAGTTTGAGTAAACTCCGGGAGCTGGTGATGGACAGGGAGGCCTGGCATGCTGCAATTCATGGGGTCGCAAAGAGTCGGACACAACTGAGGGATTGAACTGACTGACTGTGGTTCATGTGATCAGTTTGATTAGTTTTCTCTGGTTGTGGTTTTCATTCTGTCTGCCCTCTGATGGATAAAGGTAGGAGGCTTCCTGATGGGAGAGACTGATTGACAGGAGGAAACTGGGTCTTGTTCTGATGGGCGGGGCCATGCTCAGTAAATCTTTAATCCAATTTTTTGTTGATGGGTGGGGCTGTGATCCCTCCCTGTTGTTGACCTGAGACCAAACTATGGAGGAGGTAATGAAGATGATGGAGATCTCCTTCAAAAGGTCCATGCACACACTGCCGCACTCAGTGTCCCCAACCCTGTAGCAGGCCACCCTCTGCCAGATACTCCTGGACACTCACAGGCAAGTCTGGATCAGTCTCTTGTGGGGACACTGCTCCTTTCTCCTGGGTCCTGGTGTGCAAAAGGTTTTGTTTGTGCCCTCCAAGAGTCTGTTTCCCCAGTCCTATGTAAGTTCTGGCAGCTCCATGGTGAGCTTAATGGTGACCTCCTCCAGGAGGGCTTATGCCACACCCAGGTCTACTGCACCCAGAACCCCTGCCCCTGTGGCAGACCACTGCTGACCTATACCTCAAATAGTCAAACATTCAAAGGCAGGTCTGGCTCAGTCTCTGTGGAGTCTCCTGGTGTGCACATAGATTACCGTAGTTATCTATTGCTAAAAAAAAAAAAAAAAAAAACTCAAGACCATAGTAACTTAAAACAGAACATGTGTTGTCTCTCAGGAATCGCTCACGATCAGGAACGCAGGAGCAGATTAGCAGGGTGGTTCTGGTTTCAGATCTTTCATTTTCGTGATTCTGATATCAAGATGTCAGCAGAGGCTGCAGTCATCCAAAAGCTTGACTGGGGCGAAAAGATCCACTTCCAAGGTGGCTAACTCACATGACTCAGAAGTCAGTGTTGACTCTTTGTCTCAGTTTCTTGCCATCTGGACCTCCAATTTGTTAATTTGCTTAAGTGCCTTCACAACATGGAGGCTGACTTCACAGTGAGTGATCAAAGAGCAGAAAGAGAAGGAGCAATGAATTTCCTAACTCAAATTGAGAGTCATACAAATCACTTTTGCCACATTGTTTTGGTTACACAAATCAACCCTGATAGGGGTTGTAGGCTGTGAATACCAGCCAGCAGAGATCATCAAGGGTCATCTTGGAAGCCAGAACCTCACAGCCCAATGTGGCTTACCTTGAACAACTAGCTTTTTTATGTACAATAACTCTTAAATCCCAAATGTTGTTGCTCTATTCTGTTCTTGGTGACATTAGAGAATTTTATTTTATCTTTAGAGTTGGAAAAGAAAGAAATAGCTTTCTGCTTTGATACAATAATAATAGCATTCTAATTTCAGTCTTTCCACTGAATTCTGTTAATAATCAATATATTAGCTTCCTTCTGCATGTGCTTTCAATTGTGTCAAACTGTATTTCTTTTTTCTTTTCTAATTCTATGGTTTCTAATTTTTAACTTTCTGGCTTCATCCTTCCTAATATACTTAAGATTATTAATCATTTTGTTTCTTCATGGATTTTTTTCCCCAAGGTTGTAGATTTGTTAATTTGGTTAAATTTTTTCTATTTTTTCTTTCAAAATGTTTGTTCAAGTGGATTTGTGCATTCAACAAGCATTTATAGAGAATCTTTCATATGTCAAAACAGTAGAGCCTCTCTATCAAGCAGAATTGAGAAGATATGGAAGTAAATACACATAGGGGAAGAAGGAGTAGTATTATAAGGAAAGGTAGGGCTGGAGGAAGCACAGACTGGAATCAAGATTGCTGAGAGAAATATCAATAACTTCAGATATGCAGATGACACCACCCTTATGGCAGAAAGTGAAGAACTAAAGAGCCTCTTGATACAAGTGAAAGAGGAAAGTAAAAATGTTGGCTTAAAGCTCAACATTCAGAAAACTAAGATCATGGCATCCATTCCCATCACTTTATGACAAATAGATGGGGAAACAGTGGAAACAGTGGCTGACTTTATTTTGGGGGGCTCCAAAATCACTGCAGATGGTGATTGAAGCCATGAAATTAAAAGATGCTTACCCCTTGGAAGGAAAGTTATGATCAACCTAGACAGCATGTTAAAAAGCAGAGACATTACTTTGCCAACAAAGGTCCGTCCAGTCAAGGCTATGGTTTTTTCAGTGGTCATGTATGGATGTGAGAGTTGGACTATAAAGAAAGCTGAGCACAGAAGAATTGATGCTTTTGAACTGTGGTGTTGGAGAAGACTCTTGAGAGTCCCTTGGACTGCAAGGAGATCCAACCAGTCCATCCTAAAGGAGATCAGTCCTGGGTTTTCATTGAAAGGACTGATTTTTGAAGCTGAAACTCCAATACTTTGGCCACCTGATGTGAAGAGCTGACTCATTGGAAAAGACCCTGATGCCTGGAAAGATTGAGGGCAGGAGGAGAAGGGGACAATAGAGGATGAGATGGTTGGATGGCATCACTGACTCAATGGACATGGGTTTGGGTGGACTCTGGGAGTTGATGATGGACAGGGAGGCCTGGCGTGCTGCAGTTCATGGGGTCACAAAGAGTCAGACACAACTGAGCAACTGAACTGAACTGAACTGAACTGAACTGAAGGACAAAATATAAAGTAAGAAAAAATCAGATTAAATAGTTGGAGGGAATCTCAGTTTTTCTTCAACACCCTTCTGTTTGAGAGACCTTCACTTCAACCATGCCAATTTAACAGTTGATTGTTATACTCACATATCCACTGAGAATCATATGCTCAAAGTCCAAGATCAGACTCTGTGAAATTTTAATATCTTGGGATTTTTCACTGTTACTTATTGGTGACATAGCTTAAAATTGTAGTTCACTGATCTTATGGATCAAAAAAGTGTGTAGATAGTAAGAAATAAAAAGAAAAACATGTTTAGCACTTTACAGGTAACTGAAAATTAGCCACACCAATGATCCCTTTCCCACTATTGCTTCACTACTTTTCAAAATACATTCAGGTGAATAAACCTCAAAGAGACCAATTACTTGAAGAATGTGTGACATAATGTTTGCTGTCCCCCTGTGACCTATGTCAGTTCCCAGTCTACATCTACCAGAAAGAGATTTTCCTTAAAGGGATTCTTTTTTTCCTTATTAGAATTTATTTCATTAAGTATGGAAAAGGAAGAACATTATTTAGAACAAGAAGCCATCAGCACAACAAACTAGTACATGGAACAACTAAGGAAAATTTTGCAGCCTCAAAAGAATACTCATGAAGGAATCAGCATGTTCCAACCATATGTTTTCATGTAATAGCTTACAAATGTATCCAACCACATAAAAACTAAAATTAGCCATTTTGGCGGGAAAGATGACCCCCTTTCTTAACAATGAAGGTTTTAGCATATTTATTTTTCATATAAAAGGAGAGGTGATTAATAATGGTTTAAGATGTCATAAAATATTTTTCCTTGAATTTCTGTCTAACTAGGACTTGCAGTTTAATTCAACTGAAGTCTAATTCAAATTTTGCAACCTTTTGATATCAGATTGAATGGCACTTACTAAAACAGATATATAAATAATATATCATTTTATATTCTTCTGAAACTGCTTACAGTATATTCTAGGATTATAGACCAACCACAATCTCCAAAACTGTGAATGACCAGTGAGACAATGAAAAAGGACTGGACCGCATTCAAATTCTTTTTGTGGAGGTGGGGTGGAATTCAGTTGAGCATTGAATCTGGGAGGTTGAACTATGGGTCTTAGAATCAAAGGTTGCTGTTGGGGAAATAATGAGAATTAGCTAGAAAGTTTTTCAGGAAAGAGTAAATTCAACTAACTTGCTATGGCTAAATATTTGAAACCTGAAAATTTTCAGGCTTCCAGACCTGTTCTGATCTCAGTCAGGCATTGGCAATCAAGAAAAGTGCTTGTTTTGTAGTACACCAAGCTACTGCCACTCCCCTGGACAAAACTGCAAAATATCAGTATGCCCTATTGCCCACAAGGACTTCCCTAGTAGCTCAGCTGGTAAGAAATCTGCCTGCAATATAGGAGACCCCAGTCTGATTCCTGGGTGGGAAAGATCCCCTGGAGCAGGGAAAGGCTACCCACTCCGGTATTCTTGGGCTTCCCTTGTGGCTCAGCTAGTAAAGAATCCGCCTGCAATGTGGGAGACCTGGGTTCCACCCCTGGTTTGTTAAGATCCCCTGGAGAAGGGAAAGGCTACCGGCTCCAGTATTCTGACCTGGAGAATTCCATGAACTCTATAGTCCAAGGGGTCTCAAAGAGTTGGACACAGCTGAGCGACTTTCACTTCACTGTTGCCCACAAATGAAAGCCTTACCCTACCACCTCCAGCCCCACCCTACCCAAATTTCCCTTTTCCCACCCTGAACTATTTGTTCATTCCTAGATTGCCAATATCAGTTAAGTGTTGATCAGATTCTAGAACATGAAAGTAACTAACAATAAGGTGTGAGTGAGGTTTACAGCTTCACAAGGCAGATTTGCATTTTAAAAGAGGGATTTGTTAAACACAAATGAACTTCTGATAGATGGAATGTGTAAGAGAGACTTTTTTCTCTAAGGGATGGGGAGAAGATTTCCAGTGCTCTTTGCCAGCTCAGGGGTACAAAGTACAGCCTTGACATTCCTCTTCCATCTGCAAGCTCTTACCATTCACACCTCTATTTATCCTACCAGTAACCTTTGCAAATAGTTCATATTTAAAACAGAATTACTAGAAAGTTGCTTGATAGAGCTTTGTATAAACCTGAAGGTTCTTGGGCCTCCAATTAGGTACTAAAGCCCTAAATTTCACAGTAGTCCATTTAAACACACAAAAATGCCATACATTAAAGGATTAACTCTCCACTTAGTGTATTTATCTATTTAATTATTTAAATAAAGAAGAATTTGTAAGAACTTTCCTATAATTACTAAAAGAAATAAATGCTTATTTTTTAATTGGGGGAAAGGTTAGAGACCTTTTAAAAGTAAAATCATTTGATTACATAAATATAGAGGAAAAACTAAAAAAAAAAAAACTTCCCATATAATTTTAATGTCTAATAGATCAAGAGAATTAACTTTGAACACTTAGAATTTTTTCTGGGCCAAAGAATTTAATATTTCAGAAAAGAAAGAGGGGACTCATCCACAAGAAGAAAGAAGAACATATCAGTAGGGATCCAGGAATCTCTTTAAAATGTGAAGAGCAAAGAGAAAATTGTTCTGCTCCACAAACTAATTCCTACTCTAGCTCCTCTAGCTCCCATTTTGAAGAAAGATTATCTGTATCAGGTGGCTTCTCTTGTTGCTCAGCTGGTAAAGAATCCGCCTGCAACGCAGGAGACCTGGGTTCGATCCCTAGGTTGGGAAGATCCCCTGGAGAAGGGAAAGGCTACCCACTCCAGCATTCTGGCATAGAGAATTCCATGGATCCATGGGGTCACAAAGAGTTGGACATGACTAAGCAACTTTCACTTTCACTTATCTGTATCAGAAACTCCTGAAACCACTAACAAAACATTTGGTCAGAGTTGTATACTTGAAATTTCAGACTTTCATCCTCTGGCCTCTGTGCACAGGGTCCATCGTCTTTCCCCCTTAGATCTTTGTGGGCCATCAAAGCCCACACACAGGTATTACCCAGAAATGTGATGAAGCCATAAAAGAAGGAGATTCTAGAGAAAGACTCCTGTTGCCACACGTGTGACTCAATCTTCGTTGTTGTGGACAATTTTTCTGAAGTCCATCCAAAAACTGTCTTTATTATAAAAAGAATAATAACTACTTTGAAATCATGCCAGGTTTTTATAGAATATATAGCTCTTTCACTTCTGATTTTTAAAATGCCCTTAAAGGTGACTTAGAAGGGATTAATAATGATGATGCTCACAGAGATCATTTGAATTTGACAACTGAGCAAATAGTTGAATTAGGATTCAAATCCTAGAGTTAAAGAATTTTGTTTCAGATCTTGTGCTTTTTTCATTAGAACAAATTTTAGGGGCAGATATACCTTCTTGCATGAAATAGGGCTAAGCCACCCTAGTACTGCCTAAAATTAGTCATGGTAAATAATTCATAGAAATATGACTTTCCAAAATTATTCTTATCTTAAACTTACATATCATAAAATCTCTCTGGTTGAAGCATTGGGATTAAAGTAATCAAGTTTTATTTTAAAAGTTTAACTCTTTCACGTTATAGAAGTGGACCAATAGTGACTATTTTAATTTTCCCTAAAGACAATGATTATGACTATAAATGATGTTATAAGTAACTGTTTTAAAGCTTATGTGTAGGATAACCCCATAATTTATCATCCAAATGAGGGCACTTTTGAGAGTGAATGTGGCCACTGTTCCACTGAAACTATCCTGAGTAAATGGAGAGAGATGATTACTCAACTTATAGGACATAATTCTTGGTTCCAGAGTGATGCATTTGAATGAACAAAGCCCAGAAGAATGAAAATCTATATACATATACCTTACCAGTAAGTTGCCCTGATACCCAGTTCTCATAAAGTATTCTCCAGTAAAACTTAGTCATTTTCAGAGAGGTCTAACTAACAGGCATTAAGCAAACATTTGAAATGTCAAGAGGGAAAAATCTATCCAATAGATAAATTTTTACAGTTGATCAAAATAATATTATATAATACTACATTTTCCAGTCTCTAAGTCATGTCTGACTCTTTGCCACCCCATGGACCATGCCAGGCTCCTCTGTCCTCCACTATCTCCTGGAGTTTGCTCAAATTCATCTCCATTAAGTCAATGATGCTATCTAACCATCTCATCCACTGTCACTCTCTTCTTTGCTTGGTTTGATCTCCTTTATATACTACTACGTTAGTAATTGATAAAGTAATTAAACTGCTAAACAAAGGATTTTTATATACAAAAATTAAATTTGATAATGTAGGACTGTATTTAATCTTAAAATATCTTCATGACCAGCACAAAAATGAATTTTATTTTGAAGAAAAGATACTATTTAGAGAATGTACTGCTACATACCATTCATGTAACATGTGGTCTTCCCATTTTGCCAGTAAATTGCTGTACTGAACAGTGACCCTCAGAGAACTGGTGCGCTTAACAGAATAACAATCAGAAAATGAAAGAGTTTGATAACTCAAGAGAGAATTTGATAACTATTTCTAATTATTGCTGAGTTATTTGGAAATTCTTCAAATGAAATTACATTGGTCCACCAGGGCTTCCCTGGTGGCTCAGATGGTAAAGAATCTGTCTGCAATGTGGGAGACCTGGGTTCGATCCCTGGGTTGGGAAGATTCCCTGGAGGAGGGCATGGCAACCCACTCCAATATTCTTTCTTGGAGAATTGCCATGGACAGGAGCCTGGCAGGCTACAGTCCATGGGGTCCCAAAGAGCTGGATATGACTGAGCAACTAAGCAAAACAATACCTTGCCTAAGAGGTATTTTCCTGGTCTGTATGAAGTTCAGATTGACTTGATTAAGTTCATGGGAAAATGTCAGTTTTCTTACAATTTAAACTTTTAATTTGAGGTAGAAAGTTTTCCTTTTGGGCAAAAAGTTGCAGCCTGAAAGTGGTAAAATGTCTGGGGGGGGGCGGGGAACTAATAAAACTTTGTTGTGGACTAGTTCACAAAGGAATACAAGATGCATTACATAATGCAGCCCTTTGTTTGTGGAGCTTCTGACAGAATCCTGCAGTTTTAGCGCAGTTTTAGCTTGAACTGAAAGCTGACACCAAAGTCCTCCCAAACTCCAGGCTGTTCTGGGTCTTTTTCCCCACCTCCTGCCATGATTACTCTGGCTTCTGATTAAATCACACCTTATATTTAAGGTAACTAACCTAAAACGACCCGAAGCTACTTATTTCTCTCTTCAACAGTTCCCCATTATTTGTAATATTTGGAATACTTGAAAATAGTTTCTGTCCTAACTTATGTAGCCTTTTCTCCCAAAGCAAATGTTCTAATAGTTTCCTCATTCACGGGTTCAAATGTCAGGTGAAAGATTTTGGAAACTAGTTAGCATGCTAAGGAGTCTGGAGCATTTGCATGAGTCGCAACCATGCTACCTGAGGGACAGAGAAAATGTCTTGTTAGTGCTATTTAACGAGTGCCGGCCCCTCACTTAGTTTTAACAGAAGAAGAACTGCACTGCATTGTCTTCTCTATATTTAATAGAAATCTTATTTGTATCATCTCTTCTTTAAAATATCCATGCCTTTGGGACTTAGTCTAATGTCTTCTTTCTTTCTTAAAATATATTTCAACTATTTTAAGAAAACTTTTACAAGTTTGTTTTTATTTTATTACTAACTGAACTAGGTTGTAACAAATTCTCCACATAGGACTTCTTATTTTAGACTCAGTTTTTTCTGTTTTGACCTGGTTTAATCCTCCTTTCTCAATACAGATTTCCCCTTTGCTTTCAGGGTGAGCATTTCATTACATTTATTGAATGTCTACTCTATATAATCAAGATATGAAGCCAATGAATATTTATTACATACCAAGAATGTGACTGATGTTTACCATCTAGTTAGGAAGAACAGTTTGGATAATTCAACTTATGAAAGTTATTTCTTGGTTAGAAATGTGTTCTGTAGCAAAAGTTATGACCTGAGTGTCTTAAACAAATAGAGGTTTGTGCTTCTCACATAACAAGTCCAGAGGTAAAGAGCTGCTGGTATGTGATAAAGTGAGGGCCAACATCTCTGAGTTTCTCTTTGCTTTTTTTATTTCTTATTTCATGTTTGTTGCTTTATGGTCACAAAATAGCTGCTGCAGCTGGAAGTGTAATGTCCATATTCAAAGGAAGAAGAGGTAAGCAGAAGGATTGCTTTTTACCTTGATCAGAAGAGAAAAAACTTTCTCAGAAACCAGCTTCTCAAGCAAATTGCCACATAGATCTTATTGACTAGAACTGGGTCCCAAGGCCCCCCTTGGTTGCTAGGGAGGCAAGGAAATCAGGGAACAGATTTGTCATAATTGGCTTAGAAATATCATAACTCATCATTCAGGACTGAGCACATTGCCACTCTGAACAAAATAGGAGTCTGTAGGTAGGAAGAAATTGGGGAATGGATATTGAGTAGGCAATAGTGTCTGTTCCAGCTGTACTAGTCTAAAAAAGAAGAAAGAGAATTAATGTGAACCACAAAAACTAGGAAACAATTTATAGATATGATAGAACATAACCTAGGCTATGAGGTAATTAAAGCAATTAGATTGATGAAAGAATTAGGACACTCCAACTAAGAGAAGAACAAAAGCTTTAAGAAAGGAACGTGTGCTATTTATAGGAAGTAGACACTGCATTGTGAATTCCTTAATTTCTTTGAAGGCAGGAAGTAAGGCTTATTCCTATTTATTTTCCTAGTGTCTCACACATAATAGATGCTTATTGAATCATAGTAAATGAATGCATAATATTCCAACCCAGAAGTCCAGACATGATTTAATAAATCATGGAGATAATAGAATAGAAAATTAAAATTTAGGACTCCCTTGGCAATGCCAAGAAAAGGGAAATACTAATATAGTCTGGCTACACTCTGGAATACTTGCTGGGTAGTACTGGAACCTGGGACATCTAAGGAAGCAGAGCAAGAAATGGAGGCTGAAATATCAAGTTAGTAATTTGAACTTAATCTGTAAAAACCTGATTATATTTCCAGAGTAAAGTTTTGGTAATATACAAATATTAGCCTCCAACAGACCCTCCAGGTATTGGAAAGATCAGGTCTGTTGCTGCCACTTGTCCCCCTTGTCTTCAAGTTCTGTTCTCTGTAACCGTCAGAGATTTCTACTGTGAAAGGAGCTCTGGAAAAATGTGAAGTGGTTCATGGGAAATTCCTAGATTCTTACTTTATTTTTCTGTAAAATCGACATTTTACTTTTCTCCAATTTCTGTTCTATGTCAGTGTCTCTGCTGCAGTCTTTAGGAGATTATTAAAATACCTGACTACAAATTGTTAATATTCTAACCAAGAATTTAAATCTCTTGATTGTTTTAAGTGAAGAAAAAGAAATTTAATACTGTTCAAAACAATTAAGTTGGTCAAAAGGATAATTTGACTGGCTTTTATTGTTATGGTACAAATTCAACCAGACAACTCAGGCAAGAGTCAGACAGACTTGTTTCTGCAAATACCACATGAGTAACTTCCACTAAAGGGAAATTATCTTTCTCATAGTCTTGCTCACTTTCTGTTTAACCAAGGATAAACTGTCTTGTCCTACTTTTGTTTCCTGAACCCTAGAATTTAAATTTGGCTTACCATCTACAATATTGCTAAGTAGTAAACTGAAATAATAACTGAAAGTAATTTCATTTTTGAATTGCACATCCATAAATCCCACATAATTTCAATGATTTGCAACTCCTTTTTGTTTTCAAGACCTTAACTTTACACAAAAAATGTGCCAGTGGAGTAGGGATAGGCATAGTATTAAAATGTGTAAACGTAGTAATGGCATTTCTAACATGCTTATGGTCTATGGTCATTTGGTGAAGTTTACTTATTGCTTTAGGCTTCAGCCTCCTTGGTTAGATTAGAATGTGTGTGTGTGTGCTAAGTCACTTCAGTCGTGTCAGACTCTTTGCAACCCCATGGACTGTAGCCCACCAGGTTCCTCTGTCCATGGGATTCTCCAGGCAAGAATGCTGGAGTGGGTTGCCATGCCCTCCTCCAGAGGATCTTCCTGACCCAGGGATCAAATCCAGGTCTCCTAACATTTCCTGCATTGGCAGCTGGGTTCTTTACCGCTAGCACCACCTGAGAAGCCCTAGATTATAATACTTCAGGCTATTTAAGCTGAAGAGTACTTTTTATTTTGACAAAAAAAAATTAATTGATTGAGTTATATATTTCCACTGATAGATCTTTAACTATTCCTAAGACTTAACATTATTAATATTGCACTTGAATAAGTCACTTAGTTTATCTGAGCATCAGTTTTCTCATCAAAATGAGGCAAATGGACTTACATGATCTCTAGCTATTTTTGGCTCTGAAATTGTATGATTTCATTTTCAATTCAATTCAACAAACATTAATGAAATACTTATATAATGCAAATCAACATGGTAGAGCCCAGATGGATACAGAGATAAATAACATGATTTTTTCATGCAAGGAGTTTGCAATTGGTTTCATTCAGGAGGTGTATATTTCCCAACATGTCATAGCTCCTCATGTTTGGGATGTCATTTATGAATGGAGGCATATGATTTATTCCCAAAGGGGAGGAAATTCATTCATTTGTTAATGTTTCTCATATCTGAATTTGGAGAAACTTAAAAGGGGTTTTAACTAATTTTAATTATGTTGTGCAATTGTATCCTACCCTCATTGCAGAGAATTTGGAGCCTTCCTGACCATTATCACATCCATCCCTAAAGAAGTCCAATGAAAATAGAAAGAGGTAAATATAGTTATCCATATTTTAGTGATTAGAAAACTGGACCCTAGATATTCCTGGAGATATACAATAAGCAAATGAGCAGGCAAAAAATCTAGGAACCCTCACCCCAGGACTAGATAACCAGCTTCCCTTGTGAGTGATAGTTTCTTTTAGCAGATTCTGCAGAGTCTGATTGCTAACCTGTCTTCCACACCTGATCCTTCCTTATTCTTTATCTAAACAGCAGTTTAGTAACTGATGATTTCAGATGTATCACCAGGGAAAAAAAGGGGGTGTAGTGGGAGAGTGGAATGTATACAACAACAGATGTGACATGCAAGCTGTGATATAG
Organism: Cervus canadensis; assembly: GCF_019320065.1. Classification (NCBI taxonomy): domain Eukaryota; kingdom Metazoa; phylum Chordata; class Mammalia; order Artiodactyla; family Cervidae; genus Cervus; species Cervus canadensis. Next base: position 36,193,501 of record NC_057392.1, on the reverse strand, counting down.
TGATATAATGTTCCAGTCTTCAGTTTTCATTAAAATTAGAAATGAAGAAAAGTTGAGGACTCTTTCAATCTGATTCATAGACATTTGTCTGTAGGCCCAGCAGCCAAAAAGAAACCTGTGTCATTCTAAACATGCCTCCCTAGAAACTCTGTCTCAATCCTTAGTATCACTAGAATTTTCCTAACCTGCTTTTGAGGAAAGTTAAGAACATAATGAATTTTCTTCTTTTTTACAAATTCTGCCAGCAGCTCCTTGGAAACAGGTGATTATATTTCCTTCTTTACCTAAATCTTCCTAGGTAGTAAAAAAGTCATATCCGTGTTTCATCTCATGGTTTCCTTAGTCAAAAATTTGCATCCAAGGCCTAGGAAAATGTTTGGTCTTCGCGATTGAATGTTTAAACAGGTGCACACTTCACTGGTCTGGCTGAGGAAAGGTAGTCTCCTCCTTTTGGAAACTGTGACATTAAGAGAAAGATTCTCATGCCAGCTTTTTATGAATGCCTGTGAAGGAGAGTCAGGTAATTCTTAAGACTTATTACCTGGGTTACCAACCCACTTGCATCCCTCCTATTTTGTGTTCTCATGAAGAAATTGATTTAATAGATTCAAGATATTATTAAATACATTCTGCATTAATATTATATGTCCTCTTTGAATCCAAGTGGCAATACAATAGAATTTCATTTTATAAATAACACCTTTCAAGCTAACACCACAGGGCACAGTACAAAAGAATCAAAATAGAACACAAATGCTGTAATCAAATGCAGACCCCAGGAAGGCTGATTAAAAAGGCATGTTGCTAGTAAGAGCAGCCGACAGAGTAAATATAGTGGGTCAGAGCAGAACAGCCAGCTGAACAGAAGGGCACACTAAAATAAAATGGACTTGCCTGCCTGATTCACATGGACTTATGATTCTCCTTTGTCATCATTTCCTTTTGGACTCAACAATTGCTGGGGAGAGGTGTGCATATCTGTTTGCTGGGGAGATGGGGATCAAATGTATGTGAGGTCATTAGGTTTATCCTCAGTCTTCACACACAAGACAAACAGAAGAAAATCCTAAAGACAATCACTTGTCTAAAATCCTAAAGCAATACCTACAGTATGATCGTGAGACAGCCCAACAGGGCTGGCTTTGCTTGATAATACCACTGGTTTTCAGAAAACACGACTGAAGTAAGCCAGTAGATCCTTCCCATAATAGTGAGAGCAGATAGTACTAATATGATCAGGCGTCAGTGAAAATAGACAAATGGGTGAGACAGGTGCTTTGTGGCCTTAGTCTCGAGCCAGTCTCCTCTCCATAGCACCCACTCCTCACCCGGTTGCTTTCTGTGCTCTCAGCCTCCTATCACCACACAACCCTTTCTAATGTCAAGGGTTGTGTTTTTAAACCCTACCTGTAGTTATAGAATAAACAGTTCTGCCCTCTTCTAAAATGAAGAAAAGAATTAGGTGAAAACAGCTGAGATATTTAAGTATACCCCCGCATCCATATGTAAAATCAGTTCTGTCAGTGATCACTGTATACCTTAAGGAATGCTTCCTATTGGTCATTTACTTAAGCTTTTCTATTTAATATTGAAGGTAGAACAATATAGGACAAGACTCATAGGGGAAATTTCACACTAAATATGTGATGCATTTCTATAAAATACAGCAACCCATAGTTAACAGCCTCCCTCAAAATGAATCATAGAACAGCAAATATGGGTTCTAGAGTCAATAAAAAGAAAAGGAGAGAGAAAGGAAAGATAATAGGTGAGCTCATTTTTACCACACTTGAAGCTGTGGATTGTTCATAATGACTCTCCTGATTTACCCACTTAGTTGAAATTCTCAACTGAGATCACCAATGCATAAATCTAGGTCAATGGTTTAGTATTTCTTTACATTTTTCCTAATTTGTTAACTGTAAACAATTAAAACATATATGGGCAGCATTGGGGGCTTACCCCGTGGTTTAGCAGTTAAGAATCTTCCTGCAGTCCAAGAGACACAGGAGATGTGAGTTCAATCCCTGAGTCAGGCAGATCGCCTGGAGGAGGGCATGGCAATCCACTCCAATAGTCATGCAGGGAAAATCCCATGGACAGAGGAGCCTGGTGGGCTATAGTCCATGGGGTCACAAACAGCCCACATGACTGAAGAGACTGAGCACTCATGGGCAGCATTTGGGTGGGGGGCAATCATTATGCAAATACTAGTAGTGCCACTTTTATTTAATAGAATATTATTGTCCTTAATTCTGACAATACATATTTAATTATACAGAGTCAGTGTATTAGCAAAGGTAAACAAGTCTAGTTAGTAGTATAGTAAGAGAACACTGGATTATAATCTCCAAAGTGAGTTATTTCATAAAGTGTATAATCTAATAACTCTGCCTGTTATCCATGTGCTGCCGCTCAGATCCAAATTCACCCTTCCTTGCCTGCTCAACAAAAATGTATATGGCTCCTTTAAATATTTCCCTTTCCAGTGAAGTAATTAGCCTCCAACTAATAAAAAAATTTAAAAAAAAATAAAATAAAATAAATAAATATTTCCCTTTCCTAACTGTGTGTGCTTTGCCAGTGAGGATTCAGAGAGACGTTACAGGAGGAAGAGGATTTCCTTCCGGGTGGCCGGTGCACTTCTGGCAAGCTCCTGCACTGTGCGTGGTTCTCTAAGGCCTGCCTCCTGCAGCACACACTTCTGCCCTGTTGCCCAGCAGCTGAAGTTCAGGTAGTTTCTCCAGTGTCCAGCAGCTACCTCCATTACCCCCCACACATGCACACACACATACGTGCGTACATTGGGTGGTGGTTCACATGGCAGTGTGCCTCGGATGAAACAGTGTGCCTTCCTGTGAACTGTTTCCCAGACATCCTGGAATATAGATTTCCAGCCAGTTTTTCTGACACACTTCTCCAGCAGGTTCCCTGCCATTCATTCATTGGCTGTGCCTTGTCCAACAAGGGGCTTCCCTGGTGGTTCAGTCAGTAAAGAATCTGCCTGCAATGCAGGAGACCCAGGTTTGATCCCTGGGTCAGGAAGATCCATTGGAGAAGAGAATAGTTACCTACTCCAGTTTTCTTTCCTGGAGAATTCCATGGACAGAGGAGTCTGGCAGGCTATAGTCCATGAGATTGCAAAGAATCAGACACGACTGAGTAACATTTTCACTTTGTCCAGTAAAGACTGGATCCTGGTCCAGAGGTGTAAGGGACTCTTCCTCGGGCACTCTCTATCAGCCTTAGAAGTTGTGGCTCCTCCTTATATTTGCTTTTTCTTATATAATTTCAGTTCAGTTCAGTTCATTTCAGTCGCTCAGGTGATGCCATCTAACCATCTCGTCCTCTGTCATCCCCTTCTCCTCCTGCCTTCAATCTTTCCCAACATCAAATTCTTTTCAAATGAGTCATCTCTTTGCATCAGGTGGCCAAAATATTGGAATTTCAGCTTCGACATCAGTCCTTCCAGTGAACACCCAGGGCTGATTTCCTTTACGATGAACTGGTTGGATCTCCTTGCAGTCTGAGGGACTCTCAAGAGTCTTCTCAAACACCAAAGTTTAAACCATCAATTCTTCTGCACTCAGCTTTCTTTATAGTCCAACACTCGCATCCATACATGACAACTGGAAAAACCATAGCCTTGACTAGATGGACCTTTGTTGACAAAGTAATGTCTCTGCTTTTTAATATGCTGTCTAGGTTGGTCATAACTTTCCTTCCAAGGAGTAAGCATCTTTTAATTTCATGGCTGCAGTCACCATCTGCAGTGATTTTGGAGCCCAGAAAAATAAAGTCAGCCACTGTTTCCACTGTTTCCCCATCTATTTGCCATGAATTGATGGGACCGGATGCCATGATTTTAGTTTTCTGAATGTTAAGCTTTAAGCCAACGTTTTCACTCTCTTTCACTTTCATCAAGAGGCTCTTTAGTTCTTCTTCACTTTCTCCCATAAGGGTGGTGTCATTTGCATATCTGAGGTTATTGATATTTCTCCTGGCAACCTTGATTCCAGCTTGTGCTTCATCCAGCCCAGCATTTCTCATGATGTACTCTGCATATAAGTTAAATAAGCAGGGTGACAATATACAGCCTTGACATACTCCTTTTCCTATTTGGAACCAGTCTGTTGCTGGTTAGAACCCAGATCTAACTGTTGCTTCCTGACCTGCATACAGGTTTTTCAAGAGGCAAGTCAGGTGGTCTGGTATTCCCATTTCTTTCAGAATTTTCCACAGTTTATTGTGATCCACACAGTCAAAGGCTTTGGCATAGTCAATATAGCAGAAATAGATGTTATACTGGAACTCTCTTGCTTTTTTGATGATCCAGTGAATGTTGGCAATTAATCTCTGGTTCCTCTGCCTTTTCTAAAACCAGCTTGAACATCTGGAAATTCATGGTTCACGTACTGCTGAAGCCTTGCTTGGAGAATTTTGAGCATTACTTTACTAGCATGTGAGATGAGTGCAATTGTGTAGTACTTTGAGCATTCTTTGGAATTGCCTTTCTTTGGCATTGGAATGAAAACTGAGCTTTTCCAGTCCTGTGGCCACTGCTGAGTTTTCCAAATTTGCTGGCATATTGAGTGCAGCACTTTCACAGCGTCCTCTTTTAGGATTTTTTAACTCAACTGGAATTCCATCACCTCCACTAGCTTTGTTCATAGTGATGCTTCCTAAGACCCACTTGACTTCACATTCCAGGGTGTCTGGCTCTAGGTGAGGCATCACACTATCGTGATTATCTGGGTCGTGAAGATATTTTTTGTGTAGTTCTTCTGTGTATTCTTGTCACCTCTTCTTAATATCTTCTGCTTCTGTTAGGTCCATACCATTTCTGTCCTTTATTGAGCCCATCTTATATAATTTACAGTTGTCTTATCATTAGTTACTCCCTATTACTCCAAACCCCTCTTACAGTTAGTAATTCTTTATCTTAAACTTCTCCTATTCAAATTACTGTGTGGTTTCTGTCTCCTGATGGACCACAACTGCTCCATGACTAAAAAAGATTGAAATAATCTGTATTGTTTGGGAGTAGGTAGCAGTAAATCATCTTTTTATGGAATGGATTAACATTAGTATGATGGGCCTTATCCCGGCCTCACTTTTAGAGGAACAAAGAGTTTTGAGAATTTGATGCTAGATTGAAAAGTGACTTAAGAATATGATGCTGTGTACTATTTTTAACTGTACATATGGTTTTAAGGATCTGATTTTATAATATTTTACTTGATCTCACTGAAAGTTTTGTAAAATGTAAACTGTAAAAAGGCAGTCAACAAAAGCCTGGACTCAAAAGTTATTTGTTGGCCTTGAAAAGATGTTGCAAAATAATAACACTATAATGTGAATATTTAGACTATTAATGCTAGGGAAATAATGATTCTCATGGTTTTTTGAGAATTCATAGCAACAGGGGTAGATGGGGCTTCCCTGGTGGCTCAGAGGGTAAAAATCTGCCTGCAGTACAGGCAATGCGAGTTCTATCCCTGGTTCGGGAAGGTCCCCTGGAGAAGGGAATGGCAACCCACTCCAGTATTCTTGCCTGGAGAATTCCAGAGACAGAGGAGCCTGGAGGGCTACAGTCCACGGGGTTGCAAAGAGCAGGACGTGACTGAGCAACTAACACACACACACACACACACACACACACTGTTATTATCCTTATTTTACAAATAGAGAAATAGAGGTTCTGGAAGGTTAAAGAACTGACCTAACACGCTTTGTGTAGTATATCTCGGGGCCAGGTTTTGAGCTTAGGTCTGACTGTGAGGCCTGACTCTGAACCATTTCCCTCTGCTATCAGAACAATAATATTGAAATAAATAGTGAGCTAACTGGGATACCACAGAAGACTTGCTTGTGTTATTTTCATCAAAGATCCAGAAAGAGATACTCTAACATATCCTTAAAATGTATAGCACACTTTGAGATATTTCTGAGACAATCTATTACTCTTACCTAAAAATATATGGACAAGCTGGGTGAACACTGATGATCAAATCCCCAGACCCAAAGTGTTAACTGTGTATCAAAACCCCAGCAGCCTTGATTCAGAGCTGAATTGAAGGCAGATGAAATATTAACAGCAGTTCTAGCAGCACAAAATGAAATATGAGATCCTGTATCAGAAATTATTAGTAACCTGTTAAAAGAAATGCTGAAAAATGGCAGTTACCAAATTAAAACTGGGAAACAGAGCCCAAATGGGAAATTTTGAAAAGTTTGGAGGAAAATAAATGACAGATTGTCCTCTTGGCTCTTATTACTATGCCATCCTAAATCCTACTTGGCAATACATGGTGGAGGTGAAATAAGAACTGCATCACTGCCAGTGCTGGTCCTCAAATTTGTAGTCCTAAGTGTCTGTGAGGGTGTCTGCGATTGATTGGAAAAGTAGCTAGAATTTGATAGCTTTATCTAAATCGAAGAGTCTGGAGACTCTTATTATGAAAGGCTTCCTCTCATTTGTGAATTGGCCCCTTTGCTCCACTTTTGGATGCCTGGCTTCCTCCATGCCGAGCTGCACTAAATGTTTCTACATGGGAAAGCTATTCTCCTTAAATGCTTTCAAATTTAAAGCATCTATCTGGATATGTTCATGTTTATGACTCAAAATATCTAGCATTTAAAAAAAAGAGAGAGAGAGAGAGAGAAAGAGAAAGGTTACAAATACCAAATCCTGGGTAGTGAATGGAGGCGATATTTTTCCATCAGTAGCTGAGAGCAGAGAAATGACTAGAAGCAGAGTTGCTGAGCAGTTGGTGCCAGAGAGAAAAAGGAAATGAGCTATAGAACCATAGAATCTTCATGTTGGCAGAGACTGTGGAGTTCATGCAGTCCAACCCTGTCATTTTTCAATGAAGACACTGAGACACGGGGAGTCCAGGGACTTGACTTGCCCTGGACACATAGCTGTTTACTGGCAGTCAGGCCAAAAACATTTCCCAACCCCAGTCTGGAACTCTGCAGTTCAGCGTGCTACTGCCATTCTCTACTGAAAATTAACACTAGCCCAGCCTGGAACATAGAAGAGTTCAGCATCTGTAAGAAGCAAGAAAACTGAGTTCTGAGATGGAAAAAGAGAGGGGAAATGAATGATTCTCTTTCACTGTGATTCTTTGGCCAACTTTTCTAAAGATATTTTATATCACTTTACTCCTCCATCCCTTTCTACAAAAAAAATAAAATAAAATAATTTGGTTGTTATTCCCCAGGGTTTATATTTACACATTCGGATTTGATTTACTTTGAGAATTCTCCCATGTACAATTTGTCTTGATTAGTTCGTGTGTGGCATTGCCATTGATTCCTGTTATTTACATGGGCCTGACTCTTTTTCCTAGCACTTAAATGTGCTCCAGAGTCCTTGTAGAGAGAATCTTCTCCCAGGGACACCCTAACTAAGGATCAGATGTAGATTTAAGATGCAAGAATTATATTCTATTAACCCTTGTATTCTGTTAACCTCCTAGAGAACTTAAGCCGTATGTGGGCCTTATAATAAGGCTCATGAGTTAGGTGAAATAATTTTATTTGAAAGCACAGGATACTTTGAAATAACCCAGTAACAAAGGAGAGACAATAAAAATGTTTCCGTAGGATACCCTGTGAAATAGCAGTATGGGTCTTTCAGACAAGTTGAATATGTTTCAGAATAGAGCAACCGGAAATGAGAGAGTCAGACAGTATGATGAAAACTACAGATGGAGTGCTTTGTATGGGAAGTGATTATATACAAGAAGAGGGCTCAGGAGCAGGTAGGCGTGGAGTTGGAAAGGAGTGGGTAACTGAAATAAGAGAAGATAATGCTTGACCAGGTCTAGTAAAATATTCCCTGCCACAACCACTGTTCCATGAAGAGACTGAGCCAAGAGGCCTGAATAAGCTAACCTGAAGTTCAGCGTCCCCATTATTGTGGGAGGCAGCAGGCAGAGCACACCCGGACTTGTGTTACACAGTAATCACTGCTGGGTGTCAGCATTCATCAGCCAGATGGTCAGACCCACAATTAATCAATTAGGCTGGGATGATCAACTGGACTAAGTTTTCCCCTTTGGTCAAAAACCCTCATCGTGCAGTCAAGGCCAATAGCACTTTTATGCTGTTGCTTCTGGAGATGCTTCTAAAAATCCCTCTTTTCTTTTTCAGGTTTCTAGTTACTTAGTGTTATTAAGTTCCAAGCTGCTTGGACAATATAGATACCCCAAATCAAGATTTTAACGTAATAGGTTTTTAACATCTTCTGTGTTCATACATAATGTTTCAAACCTCCAGATAGAAACAAGCTTTTTGAAGCAGCATTCTCTGAGGAATTTACTAGATTTAAGGTCTTCCTATTGGATCCTCTGAATCCATTGCAACAACACTGGAAATGATTCTTTCACTGCGTACTTATGAAGATGACAGGTTAATAAGATACAAACAATTAACATTCCATTGAGTATCCAACCTGTGATAAATACTACCATGATAAGGATCAGCAAACATTGATTCCATCTTTATAATAATTCAAGGTGATAATATTCCATTTCAAAGAAAAGAAAACTGAGGCTAGAAAGTTCATTTTTCTTAAGGTTAAGCATTTATCAAAGATGTGGTGAGATGATTTAGTGATCTCTGGAATGAAAACTAAAAAATTATTCTACATTTTTTTACACATCTTACACAACTGTTCGTCTTTAGACAATAACAGTTAGGAATATATAGTGGGTCTTTATTGGCTCTGTCTAAAGCTCTGTAAAGAAATCTTTTACAAGTGTTTCCTAGCCCTGTTGATGGTGTTCTCTTTTTCCTGCAATTCTTGCTGTACCCCATCTGACTTTTCAAGTTCCTTTCTCCCTTGCTTGGGGGCCATCATCACTATTTGCTGACCATTCTGTCCCCACCTCAGTTTCCTTATCTAGAAATGCTTCCTCTAAGTTTGTTTCCTGCACTAAGTCTTTTCTTTATCCATTGACTCATTCAGGCTATTAGCCTCTTCCAAAAAAATGTCTGTTAATTGATTTATTTTTTATGTTGAACCTGTTTTTTTCCTCTGGCTGTTTTATTTTCCTTCTCCTCTTGCTGTATAACAGTACTACTGCACAGGAAGAAGCTTTGGAAAGTCCTATTGACAAGAAGTGTCACTTGCTGATGGAAGTCCATGCTGACCCCATGGAATAGAAATATAGACACCATCTCATATTCCCTTTGTATTTCAACACTGAACTTACTTCTCTCCTTTCTCTTAGCTCTTCTCTACTGCCACCCAAGCATAATTTGAGTGCTTCTCTTTAACCATTTTGTGACCAGATTTTGTGAGGCTATCATTGACCCAAATGCACATCTTTGAGATATTAGGCTTTTACTTATTACATTATTTTATGGAACATGAGGCTTCCTGTTGTGATTTTACTGTAGTGCTTTTCTTTTATTTGTTTGTTTTGCTACTTATCAAATAGGGGGAGCAATACCAAAATACCACAGGATAGTGTATAGGTAACCACTTTTTCTTCAATCAAGTTTAGGAGCACATGGAAAAAAAGGTATTACGGAGATCTTAATGAGCATCTTTTCTCCTCCAGGGCTGTACCGATGCCCTCTTTTCCTGTCTGCGGCACTCTAATTTGTTCTTGCTGTGTTTGGGAGGCAGCTGTTCCGAGTTTTTCCCTTGCTGCTCCTTTTTCTGCAGTCCTTCAGTCCTCACCCCAGAGCTGATGAGGCCCTTTCATTTTGACCTGCAGTATCTCTGTGAATTGCAGAGCTGAGCCCTGCCATCTAAACTGCCTTTCTGCTTCATTTTGCTCCTGACCTAACACCACCCCCCCACCCCTGCTATTCCAGGCCTGGCCTCTCATGACCAGAGACTGCTGACTCATCCTGGCCTGTGCCAAGCTGTGCAGTCGCTTAGCGATGTGGACAGGAGTCGAAGGACTAGAATGAGATCACTGAACTCATTTCACTTGTTGCTTACGGTACAGTCCAGCATGAGCTGGAAATGTAGGAACCTCAGCCTCCCGAGCAGAAAGAGTAAGTAGATTAAACACACTGCATCACCAAGCCCTCAACAAGCAATAGTAGGGTGGTGGGCGGGGGCTGGCTTTTTCATGGCCGTGTCTAGAGCATTCCGGTTCATCAGGAATGTTCCTTTGTCCTCTCTTCTTCCTCTCCTCCACAATTGCACCCTCCCCCCCTTCCCCGAACTTCCCTTCTGAAAATGTCCGGATGGCACAGCAGTCATCTGGGCAGAAATGAAATTTTGCTAATAAGCAGCCTCCACAAGAAATCCTAGAACAGTGACACTGTTGAAACTGCTTATGTGTCTACTGGGAACTGACATGAACTTCCCAACAGAATTCAAGGAGATGAAAAAAAAAAATCTCTTTTTGTTCTCCTTTTCTTTCTGATTCTCTTTTCCTTTCTGTTTTGAGGGAGGTAGTTTCAGGAGAATGGCTGCATTCTGGTGTGGTGTAAAGTTTTCCGTCGGGAGACAATAATGTACATTCCTCTGGCAGGACGGGATGGGTTTTTTTTTTTTTTTGTTTCTCTTGCTGTTGTTTATTTATAAGACATTTCCTCTCAGTTAGTGGAAGTTAGATCGTAAGAGGCTCCAGTGATTTTCCTTCCACCTCCCCTCCCTAATTTCTGTGCTTCAGCACTCTGGAACACCGTGAACTCGACGAACTAATCAAAGCAGGGAGCTTAGCAGCCAGGCCTGGACAGCCTCGGGAGTCTGTGCTGATTCTCAGGCGACACTCCTTGGATCAGGAACCACAGTCCTGGTGAGTGGTGAGGTTCCAGAATTTGATGTGTCAAGGATTCTATTCTTGGTGTCTCTGAGGCAGTCAGAAAATAACGAGTGTTTTTTAAAAGGAAAAAAAATGGAATTTTTTTTTAAAAGCTACCAAACAATCCAACGGCCTGATGAAGATTTTACTGTGTACAGCTGAGAGCACTCTATGGACAATGGCTGAGCCTTGAGTCTGCGCTCAGGGGGAGTCTGCAGTCTTAGGTTTCATGCTGCCACCGATGGATGTCAGCCTTGACATGCCTAGCAAACATGCTGGTGGGAGGAGAAAGATAGGTGAGTGAGTGCGGCTGGGAGGTAGCAGATGGGGTTATAGGAGGGGGAAGTGAAAGTGGAATTCAGGATCTGTTTGGAGTTTCTCTCTACCAGCTTTTCGTGCATCTCTCCTCTGCACATTTACATTATGCTCAGAATACGTAACGTACCCAGTTAAGCAAGGAGTAAAAGTGGCTGTGTGGAACAAGATTATTGTTTAATACTGTTCTTCTGAAGATCACTTTGCTAAGAACTGGCTGTTTTTAAACGTTTGGGAAACTTCCCCCACCCAACCTTTGGAAAATATTATTTGTCATACCCTTGTCTTTATTCTTCTGCATTCATGGGATTGAACAGAAGAATGCAAGGGGGATCCGTTCTTGGTTCCAGGGAAATTTTTCATCGTGACACAGGAAAACTAGATGACTGTCCTCACAATATTAAACCCAAATATAGTATCGTCCTCAATATAAGAGCCTCTGATTGAGTGTGCTCTGAAGTTGTCGAACGAATGAGATGGGGATGGTAGCATGCGTGTAATATGAGACTAGCAGAGGAGTCCACAGACCAGCTTCTGGTGCCAACACTTGCCTTCCATGTCCTTGTTAATAATTCACACTCTCCCTGGAAGTGGAGTTTCAGTTGGAACGTGTATTTATCTTTTACCATCAGGTCCCTACTTAGTTGCTTTTTCAGAGGTATTTGATCTCACTGTGTTTTCTTGTTTTCTTTCCAATTTTAAGAATCCAGTGTGTTCCAAAATATTAAGAGTGGAAAAAATAAAAACCAAAAAAACATGGTGGCCATAAAAGCATTTGACTGTGTGGCAGCATCTGAAGTGAATTGCTCTTTGGAGGCAGGGAGGAGTCTTTGATGTCCCCAATATGGTTCTCATAGGCTAAAACTTCCAAGAACCACAACCCAGCCTAAGGGGCACTCACTCGATGTTCTTAAATATTTGGAAAGAGATGCTATTTTATTGTTTTAGTTTTCCTTGCTATTAACACACTGCCAGTAGATTCTCCCTCAAAGTTGGAAATACTTTAGCACTAGTTGATTTTACATTTAACCAGATGTGTATTGTGTGTGCCTGTTGTGTGGACTCCTGCCCAAGCTGGTGCAATCACCCAGCATATCACATCAATACTTACTTTTGGAATTTTGTTTGCTACTCTGGGTGATTCAGATTCTTAACCATAGAACTCATGCATGCTCAGTCATGTCCGACTCTTGCAACCCCGAGGACCATAGCCCACCAAGCTCCTCTGTCCATTGGCTTTTTCAGGCAAGAATACTGGAGTGGATTGCCATTTCCTCCTCCAGGGGGGGATCTTCGCAACCCAAGTATTGAACCTGTGTCTCCTGCAGCTCTCCTGCATTGGCAGGAGGATTCCTTACCACCTCATGCTTATATATTCCCAGGTTCCCTACAGACACTGACCCCTGCTACAACCTCATCAGGCTCTGTCAGTGACCTCTAGAACGCAGAGTCAGCTTACTTTCATGGTTCCTATAGTTTGTGAAGCACATCAAATTCCTGAGCTGTCATTGTGATAGGAAGCAGTCCCAGAGTTTTATTAGGACCAGTATGCTCAGAGTTTGATGGTATTTAATGAAAAACTCACTTATTTCAGTTAGGCCATGTTAGTTATACTACATGTATGTGGAATATTTCTGAGGGATTTTCCATTAGTTCTCTGTTTTTCTGAAGAAAGAAGCTTAAAGGAAAAATAGTGTTAAAATTTTTTAAAGAGTGATATATAAATGATATATACTGAGCTCACGCTCAGTAGCTAAGTTGTGTCCAACTCTTTGCGACCCCGTGGACTGTAGTCTGCCAGTTCCTCTGTCCATGGGATTCTCCAGACATGAATACTGGAGTGGATTGCCATTTCCTCCTCCAGGCAACATACCTATATTCAACTATTAAAAATATAACCAAATCCTAGCTAGGTTCACTTGCCTCTGAACTCAATCAAACGTTTTACAAATTAACCATAAGTTAAATGTAGTTGATGTTCTATCACACTGACAACATGGAAATTTTACACAAATATTTATGAACAGTATCTGCAAAAGATAAGATTTGGTTATCTGATAAGACTGGTAATTACCCTTCATCAAACATACATGTTAAATTATGAGCCTAAATTCTATTTATGTACAACTTCAAAATATTAATTGCTATATGTATAAAGTAGTTTAAAATTAAGTAGAAAGAAATTAAGTTGCTTTTAATTATCTGAAAATTCATAGTATATTTAATGATTCACTTTATTTTGTAAGAATGAATTTATATCCAAATGACCCAGTTTATTCTAGTTTCTCAGCGATTTAGTTGTACATTAAATACTTTGATGCTGTATTTACATATCAACATCAGCAACTATAATTTCCAAGATACCTTTTCAAAAAACCCAGCCAAGACATATCCTTGTGAAGTCACACTTTTTTCTTTGAAGCTTTCTGTAAAAACCTAGATTAAAAGTGAACTTTCCCTTCTGACATTAATTGCATTTTAAAAATCTGTAGCTTTCATTTGACACATCATACACTGCTTTGTATTGAAGTTTTTTATAGGTATGAAACTAGAAGTGGTTAGAGGGCAGGTGCTACATTTTATGTTTATTTATCTGCCTTCCAACCAATGTTTAATTGCCTCAGTCTGAGTGGAGGATCAATGAATAGGTGATAAATGAATGATGAATGAATGGATGGATGATATCTATACAGCAGCGTATTGACATTGAGTACATATTGCTTATCATAAGGAAGAAATATGTCCAGAAAACAAATCAATAAATTCTTCTATATCTGAATCCCTTAAACTGCCATATTAGATCTTCCAACTAGCTGACAGCATCATTCGCCAGGATAGCTTTTTTAATCTCCACAATCCAAGTGATTCCTGATGGGTGTGCAGTCTTGAGCATGCAGTAGTTCCATTCATTTCCCGGGACTCATGAGGGTACCAAATACCTAGGTTGGTCTGCTCCTGCAGTCTGAAAGTACCAGACTCACCTGTAAAGTATCATATTGACCAAAAGCTTCTCCAGTTTGTCAGTATTTGCTTATAGTCAGTCAGTGGTTCTTCCTCTCCTCAATCTCAACATCTGAGGAGCTCAGGTTGACCTCAGATGTGGAAAGGTATGAGGACTAGCTATGCATGAACTAGACAGGAGAGGGTTGGGGCAGACAACACAGTAAAGAAAGGGTCAAGAGGACAGACTGCCCAATCATTTCCACTATCTTAACAAGTACTAATTAAATGCCTTGTCTTAAGCAAATAATAACTGAAAATAGCCAAGTGCAATTGTTTCTCATGAATACGTAAAGAAATTGGTGGGGTCTCTAGGTGCTTCTTCAATCAGTAAGCTGGAGCATACTAAGGTACATTTGATGCTCTGGACACATCGGAGGAGAGGGAACCATTCCAGCACCCTAAATGGTACCCTGCTGACATGAATAACATCCAGAGACTAACTTCATATACAACAAACTGACCCTAATAAACAATAATTAAAAGAATCCAAAATATCTTGTGAAATTTAATTATATCTGTCATCAATGGCCAATCAACTTAGCAATCACTAAGCTACATCTAATTCTGTCTCCTACATTGAATTCTTTTCTAGAGCTTCTAATATATATAAATGAAATGTACTGGTTTTATTTCCCTCTCTTTTTATTTTTCCTATTTATCCTCTAGTAAACTGAATTCCTAGATGTAAGCAGCCAGAGGGAGAAAGAGAAATGATTCACATAATGGATAATTAACCCTTGAACAATGGAAAGTTAACTCTCCATAGACATGCCAAAAACTGAAATGTTTTGTTGTTGAATATGTTCTCCTTTGGGTGTTAACACATAGAGGACATCTCCATTAGCTCAAACTTGGCACCAAACAACCTGTTCATTTTCAACCTACAAATGCCACATTCACCTTCCAGTTCATTCTGGCAGGATTTGTAGCATGATGCCCTCTTGGGTAGTCATGTACAAACAACTCTGAGGGGCAAAATTGTATGAGTGCCTAATCCACTTTTGAAAATGAAAGAAAAGGATCTGTTTTTATGAAAAGTACCTAATAAGGAAAGACACAGATTGTAATAAAAAGTGTTAGCACCTTGCATCTCCTGTTAATTGCCTTCCTAGTCAAAAGGAACCAAAATAGTGTAATAAATGTTAGACATACATCATGAACAGAGTGCAAAAAAAATGTCTCTTCCTTTTAACAGTGAATTGAAAAAGAGTAGCAAAGCTTCAGCTACCCACATTGCCTTAGCTTAGGCTCCTAACCTTATTCATCTACTTCATTCATCTAATGAGGATAATAGTACCCATTTGACTTATTTACCAGCATTGTTATGAGGATCAGATTACAAAGACTGTCTCTTCATTACATTCATTAAACATAGATTTAACATTCATTCATTCACTCATTTACTTATTAATGCAAGAAACACTTTTGAACCATATTCTGTGTCAGGTGTTGTTCTAGCAGTTAAAGATTGATTCATTTATTAATAAGTATTTATTAAGGAGCACATACTCTGAACCTAGGGCTTTTCCAAGGGCTGGGGATACTACAGTAGACATAACCAACAGAAGTCTCTATTCTCAAAATACTTGAATTTTAGGCAAGGGAGAAAGATGGCGAACAGGTACATATGTAAAATATAAAGTATATTAGATACTGGTAAGTGCTATGGAGAAAAGTGAAATAAGAGAGAGAGAGACTAAGAGAGTATGGTTGTGTGAGGGCTAAGGTTGCAATTTTAAAATAATGGAAACAGAATGCCTCCCTAAGGGGACAACATTTGAGAAAGGTGAAGAAGCAAGTTTTGTTGATATCTAGGCAAAGGAATTTCTGATCCGCAACTACTAAGTGCAAAGGCCCTGGACAGGACTGTGTCAGGCAAGTTTGAGTGGTAACAAGGCAGTCTTTGTAGCAGGATGAGAGTGGGCATGCAGCAGGGTGGTAGATGTGACAGGAGAGGCAGTGTGGGCCTGAGCACATAGGCCTTTATATGCTGTTGTGAAAGTTCTGGTCTTGCATTGACAATACAAAGATGAAAAGACATGACCTCAAGTTGTTCACTGGTGGAGAGACAGATAGGGAAACAAGCTGGGATAATGCCATGCGCTAAGAATCATAACTGAAGGATGCTCAAGGAACCTTGAAGGCACAAAATAGCGAAAGTTTACCTGAATATACTTTGCAGTAGAGTTAGGAAAAGCTTCATGAAAGAGCTAATAAATCCCTTTTAGGCCTTAAAGGATTTTCCTAGATGGTCAGAGGGAGGAAGGACATTCAGTAAGAGGACCAGCAGGGGCAAAGACACTTCAGTAGGAAATAGCATAGCAGAGTTGGGGACTAGTATCACTAACGTTTAGTAAAGGAGTGTGGAGAAATGATGCTATGGATGTAGGAAGGGAACAATCCTGTTGGGTCTTGATTGCCATGCAAAGACTTTTAACTTCATCCTAGGGTATGTGGGGAGCCATTTAAAAGTTTTAAGTAGAGAAGGTTAATGATCAAACTGTGTTATAGAAGATCACCCAAGCAGCAGGGTGGAGGATGGATTGGAGGAATGGGAGAAGAAAGACAGAAAAATAAGTTAGGAGGCAACTAAAATTGTTAAGACAGAACACAACGAAGCTCTGAACTAGGACAATAACTATGGAAATTAGAAAGGAAGAGAAACGTTCGAGAGATAAGAGGCAGAATGGACACACCTTAATGACCTTTGGGCTGGGCATCAAGAGAAAGGAATTTTGGATTACTCCCAAGTTTCTGCCTTCTACAACTAAGCAAGATAGCTATGAGGAGGAATGGATCTTGTAGGCTGGAGGAAGGGGATAAATTTGTCTTTGAATGTGTTCATTTTGAGATGTTGGGGAAACATCCAAACTGATGCCTGGTAGGCTGTTGGATTTAGTCAGGAAAGTGGGAGATAGGTCAGGAATAGACATAAGTTTGGCAGTCACCTGAAGCCTCAGCCTCAGCCTCATAGTTAAAATTAAAGAATGGACCTTTCTCAAGGAAAATGTATTGGTAGAAAGCAAAAGAGCACAAACCCCTGGAGTAAACCACATTTATGGAACAGAGAAAGGAAGAAGAGACTTAAAGAAAATTATTATGAGCAACTATTATGCTCCAGGTGCTGTGCTAGATGTTGAAGGAACCAGGATGACTAGCACCCAGTTCCTTCCCTGGAAGTACCCAGTTTGTAAAAATATGAGATTACTATCACTATCAACAATGGACAGTGCTAACAGAAGAAACGTACAAACTTAACAGAGAAAATAGTATAGGATATTTAAGTAGCATTAAGGGAGATGATAAAGGTAGAATCCTGGAAAGTCTGCTGCATGCATTTTGCAACACAGTTCATTTCTGATTTCTCTAACACTTGTATGTGTATGTTCCAGTGTTAGCATGGGTTCAAGCTATTGGCAAAACAAGCCAGGTGTAAATTATGGTAGAATTGAAATCGATAGTGCTTTGAAGCACTGGAGTGCCCAGTTCACATCAGGGCATGTGTATGTGTTCACTGAAACATGGCTATCAAGTGCACCCCGAGTCATTAGATGTGTTATCCAGTGAATAACAGTCTAATGATATTTTAGCAGAGCAGCCTTATGATAAATTCTGCCTTAGTGAAACTCCATGTACAGAGCAATTTCTCCTGGCCGTGTATATTGCATGGCAAAGAAAGGATATCCTGCTGCGTATCAGAAGGCTGTAATTTCATTTAGGGGTTCTATTGACATCGTAAACTGTGAGAGCAGAGCTCAAGTGGCTATTTAAGTCATAGGAACTTCAAGCTAAAATTACTGCCTAGTCCTAATCGCCACCTCCAAGGGACTCCTGCCTATACATATGTGTTTTATGTTTCTATCTTTGTGTCTATAAATACTCTATCACTCCAGAGGCTAAGGTGATAAGCTGTCCTAAAATATGACAGGTATCTGTCACCTTTGCAACTGGTGTGAGCTAAGGGCTAAAAGCAGTTGTATTATTCATTGAAAGTCAAATATTAAAAAGGGCCAGAAACTCCCCAACAAGTTCAGAATACAGGTGTTTTGGTTTTCCAACTTGAAGACATTTTCTATTCTGTTTAAGGTCAGAGTCTTCCAGCATGTTGAGGCTAGAAAAGTAGGGCCCTTTAGACCTACCTGTACATCAGGGATTACAGCTTGTAAGTATTTGCCCCATTCTTTCCTCTCTTTGCCTTGACCCATGCTTGTGAAAATAGTACTGGAGAGTTACAGTAGTACCCAGTAAGGTACAGATGATACAATGTCCCACATCTAAATGATTCCCTAGACATTTAAGGAGGCCATTCTGTCCTGAGATATAGTCGAGCTGAAAATTGGAAGCCAAATTAATTGACTTGAATGTTTATATACTAAAGAAATTTAAATAAAATTGCAAATTGTCATCATGTTTATTAGACGATGCTTTGGGATTGATCAAGGAGACCAACAAGGGAAGATTCAAAGTTATGTATCTCTACGGTTTTTAATGAAAATGTTTGTGCCCCCATGTTAACTATCAACTCTGTCCAGAGATGCCACTACAAAATTAGACACTGGAGTTTGAACTTATCAGTCATGATGGCTAACATTTTATTTGGTCACTCTCTTTCCTGGACTTGGGAGTCATCCATCTACATACTGCCTTAAAGGCAAATTCCCAAAGGATTATCATGATTCAGAAAACCACAATAGTAAAAGAATTTACAACTCCTCATAAGGCAAATGTGTTTTTCAGTCATCTTATAAACCCTTATATCACCCTGAAAAGGAATGGAGGATGGGGAGGTAGATAGTGGGACCCAGAGTTAGTGGCAGAGACTAAAGTTTTACTTTCCATATTAGCCTGACTATTGTTCTACTGCTTCACCACAATATTTCTTTGTTGGCTACATAGTATAATTAAAAATTAAAGTCTATAAGAGCTGAATCTCTCTCATCTGTTACCACAATATTTTCATTATATTCCTGAACAACATAATATGTCATTGTCACATTTCTGAGAAGTGCTACTGTTCTTAGTAAGAGTATCCTCAAATCATCTATGTCTATGGGAATAAAAAAGGAGAGATTATGTAGACATAGATAAGCTGCATCATGAGGAAGCACAACTCTCCTATTGTTCTGGATTTAGGCAGCATAGCAAAGTGATTAAGAGGGCAGACTCTCTGGGTCTGGGTCACTCTCTGGTCTCTGGGTCACTAGCTGTGTGATCCTAGGAATGCTATTTCATTCTTGTGCCTTAGTTTCTTTAGTACCTTTAGTACATAAAATGGAGATGAGAATGATACCTTCATCCTAAAATTATTATGCAAAGTAAATGATCTCATAAATGTAAAATATTTATATGTTTTACTGGTATATACAGTAAGTACTCAATAAACAAAAATTAGCTGCTATTATAATTATCATTATCATCCTGCTCTTCATCACTTATTCCTATGCTATAGAATCTCAGTTAATACATGTCAGGGAAATACCTACACATGTATGTGCATGCCCAAATACACACAGGCAAAGACACTTGCACACACCCCATCCAATTAACAATGCTTGTTTACCTCAACCTTGGGCTTAAGCTTTACCTATATGTTAACTTCAATGTTTTCCTAAGCAGAGAACATATAAGAACCCCATCCTTTGGATGAGGTGGGTTTGACACTAAGTTCAGCCTTCACACTGATTTCACATACTTGATGCAGTTTTACTGTATCAGTGGCTGGGCCTCACTCATATTAATCACTCTAGTTCTCATCTCATCACTTAAGTCCTTCCTAAATCAGAAAGTCTGCTAGTCTGATCTAGTCTCAATCTATCAATGGGTTCAAGGTTTTAGTTTCAGCTCCATAAATAAATGTGGGATGAAAAAGTGAAGGAATGAATGTTCTTTTATTTTCACTCTCTTCACTTAGGTCCTAGTCCTGGCTACCTATTGTTCT